>NW_017728906.1:171459906-171465538 GCF_001723895.1 Crocodylus porosus | reverse complement strand
TGACCCGTCCACCACCGCAGTAGTAGTCATGGTTAGCCCACAACCTTCAAGGAACAAGATACTCCACAATTCAGCCGCTGCTGAACACTACCATGGGTGTGTAATCACCTCCAGCAGAAGCCCAGGGTTGCCACTGAGAAATAAGCCCCACCCACTCACACCTATTCTGCAAGTGTCCAACAGATCAGGCAGCATGAGTGATTTGGGAGCAGGCTGGTACCATGCACCAGTATGTTGCTCAAGCTCTCCTGCCATGATGTATGTACTCAGAGTTGCTCTGAGCAACTCACACCTGCTAAGAAAGCGTGAGCAAGTGGAGTTTATTTCTAGGTGGTGTTCCCTGCCTCACTCCCAAAGCTGTCCATAAGAATGCTAAAAATGTGAAGCCTATAGTAAAAAAGCTAGAAGCACACTGCAGACTTGTATCTATATAGTACTGATGTAATCAATCAGTCACAAAAGACAAATCATGCAAGAGCAGATCAGGGATGAAAAGTAAATCAGAGCACAGTAGTTCTAAAAAACTTCTATCTTAGTGCTCACTGAAGTGAATGGAATATCCACCAGAAGCAGTAGCACAGTGGCACAAGCTGCAACAGGAACAGGTAGTAGGCCTGTAATCCCTACAAGCAACCTCCAAGATAAGCAGGGATTCCTGTTAAAAATTCCATCTATCCTTAAGCATCATCTTTTGCTCTCATATTGGTGCACTGGAAAAAAGAAGATTCACACAATTTCTGTACCACCTTATAAATTTGCATATGCCGATGAAGGCATTTATTACTTGAATAAAAGGACATGCAAATACAGAGGTGTAGTAATACATGAAACTATTTATCACTCAAGGTTTATGTTGGCTGTGACAAAATAAGAAACTAAGGGTTAGTTGATTCCCAAAAGGAGGAGTAAAAAAAAACTCTTTCTTTGTTCCCCATGTTGCTAACTGAAATCTGTTCTCAAGAGGTACTAAATGAAAACTTTGTCTTGCTGAAGGAACATCTGAATAGCCAGTTAATAACATACATAGAAAGACACACAAACCTAAGACTATGGTACAGCCTAGGAGTTACCAAAGTCTATATTTAACACATGAACAATCTTTTTAGGAAAATGCAACTTCTTAGGCTCCCCTTATACTGGCCATGTTGGTTGGCTGGAACTGATTGTAAATTGATCTTGAGGTCTGTTCTGGGTCTGGTATAGTTTTGTGTGTTCATTGATGACTTGGAGGATTTGCAGATGACACCAAGCTTGATACAGTAGAAGGCCCTTTACACAACACAATTAAGAGTCAGAATAAACTTAATATCATTTCCCAATTTATTAAAGAAATATGCTGAAATTCAATAAGGGCCTGGATCTGGAGGTTACAGTGGTCTACAAGCTGACTAGGAGTCAACAACATAATATTGTTGGGTGGGGGGGCTAGTAGCTTACTGAAATGAACAAGAACATCAGAGTATCATACACATCATGGAAAGTGATCTTTCTGCTTCATTCAGTACTAGTCTACCAAGCATAGTCTAATTCTGGCCACCCTGTTAAGGAAGATATGGAAAACTACTCTCTTCTGATCCCTCTCCAACAACAACAATTAGAAGTCTGGAAACAAGACATACAAGAAAAGGTTGAAAGAACTGGGATTATTTAGTCCAGGGAAGAGAAATATGAGGGGAAATTTGGCAACAATTTTCAACTACAAAAACTGTCGTTATAAAGATGATGACAGTGATAATTCATTCTCCATGTACACAAGGGACAGGACAAGAAATAATGAGCTTCAGTTGCAACAAGGAAGAGTTCAAATATTAAGAACTTTCCACCTCTGGGGGTGGTTAAATCCTGGACAAGATTACCAGAGAAACTATGGAATCTCCATCATTGGAAGATTTAAGTGCAGGTATGATAAACATTTGTCTGGGACGATTTAAACATAAATGAACCTGTCCTGAGAAAGGGACTAGACTAAATGATTTCCTGAGGTCCCTTCCAGCCTTATGTTTGCATAATTTTTTTTTTATCTAAAAGATTATTCCATTTGGCGTAAAGGCCATCCCATGTCTTACGATTTATACTGTAAAGTACCTAATATATTTTGTTTTCCCCTATAAAAATAAATCAAATTGCCTGTTATTTCCCTATTTTCTACATCTAAAGAGGTTCACTATTGTATAAAATATAAGTCACTATAAAATTGAACTATATATAGACAAGAGATGTGCAGAACTGAAAAATCTACATGAACTATCCTAATCTACAAAATAAATTTAAGTCAAAATATCCCAAATACATAAATTAAGTCCAGAGTTAATCTCACTCTGGCTCGTCTAATTGGAGGTCAATTACAAGTCTGACAGATTCAGAGCAGCCCTAGGGCTACTCCAAGTAGTTCGGATCCAGAATTAGGGATTCACAGGATTGCCTTCATTTACCTTCTGCCACTGGCCACAAATTCAGTGCAGAAATAGAGAAACAGAAAATATGTTCTGTAGTGGACTTGGATTAGACACATCTTAGATACTGAATCTAAGAAAGTATAAAACAAAACCCCTTCCCTCAAAGTGAAAATTTGTGAAAGCAGTCTCATCTAGTTTTGGTTTACTTAGGAGTCACATAAGACCAAGGGTATTTAAGTTTACTTGCACATCTCCTTTGGTAAGCAAAGATTTGCATCAATTCTAATAATATTTAAAAAGTAAATGGAGGAAAGAGTTACTTAGTAACCAGCATTTACTGAGAAACCCAGAGTCATTACTGGCCGTGATGAATGATAGAATTTTAAACAAAAACAGAGTTCAAAGGAACCATTTTGGCAGATGCGCACTATGCATTGAAGAAATCATGCTGAATACCAAGCAGCAAGATCTTAAAATTGGAGAAAATACACTCCCAAAACTGAAAGACTCCTGGTAAACAAGTAAGTGTCATACTCTCCTAGCTTTGCAAAGGAGCTTGTACTTTTCATACTACATGCTAGTTAAGTCTGTATTATAACTTGGGTAGATTTAAGGCTAGAAAGATTATTTCTTCGCATTTTATGGACGTTAGAAACTGCATATCCCTAGTCTCCTCACCGAATACACAGAGGTTAACAGCCTTTTCGCCAAATATTCAGCATGTCTAACTGTAGCTCTTACAGTAAGAGACAGGTCTGACTAATTAATACATTTTATCATCTTCCCTGTGTCTTCCTTTTGATTGAAAAAAAATTGAAAAAATGAATAAGCTAATAACTGTAAAAAAAATAAGAGAAACTCCAAATCTTTACACTTATTAACCAAAATAAGATCCACAACATTTTCATAATCTTAAATAATTTTGGATATTTCACTGATATTTATTTATTGCAATAAAATGCTCAGAGCAGGTTGTAATTATATATGCTCATTTTTTTAAATCCTCAGGACAGAGAAGATAATTCTACAGTGATCAATTTCTTCAAGAATGGAAGAAACCTTGCCAACACACTATTTGCTTGTGACAGAAAACAGAGACTACAAAGTGTCAAGCACCCCCCTTTTCCATGTTTCAATGCACAGCTGTTAACATCTGACCCAACCTGATAGTAAGTAACCACACTTGCTCTATGACCATATTTTGTTTTTGTATATGTTTTTTTTTATTGGGTTATGGACATTTATCGTGATATATAAAATATAATTACCATGCATTATTTTGGCTGTAAACAGCTGTCAAAAGTTGACCATTTCAGGATGCTAAACTTTTTTTCTTAAATTAAAATTAATGTTTGTTGCATCTCTTCCACCTGTATAGCCAGATGCCTTGGTTACTACAGTACAGATTCAAGATGAAAAGAGAAGCAGCTTCATATCTCCTACTCAATTGAAAGAAGGTATAATTTTGAAGAATTCACATATAGTCTCTTTAAATTAGTGATTCTCAACCAGGAAACACAAGTAAGCATGCATGCACGAACACTTTATGTTAATACTTTGAACCAAGCTAACCTAATCAAACCTAATTTGTATCCAAAAGAATTTCAGCCAGGAATATCAAAAACACATGGGAAAACTAGAGATGGAATGATGAAAAAGCAGATCTGCTCTTGAAATTTGCAGTAGGCTTTCTGTGTTTACATTAAGACCAACCAATAACTGTGGTGCCACTAGAGCGTACCACTGCACTGTTACTCTCCAATTAAAGGAATATTTTTCTCTTTGTTGCATGGTGCACACAGGAGAGTCAGACTTTGAAAAAGAGCTCTGAATTCTAGCCTGACATTCCATAATGCACTGTTTTCACTCCTGAGGTTCATGGATTCCCACCAGATGGCCATGTATTTTGGGATTTAAATCAAAATATTCTTCTTATTCCATCCCACCATCCAGTTTTGATGGATGTATAATAAATTGTATACTTGAATACTAGGCAATCTAAACCAGAGGTCTGCAACATTTTTGGGCAGAGTGCCAAAAATACCTGCAACCTCAACTTGTAAGACGTTGGCATGCCAGGTGGATGGCAGGGGAGCCGCAAGGGGCCGGATCCTTGTTGTGGTAGTGTAGCCCTGGCCCCTTCCCTGCCATCTGCCCCAAGGCACATGTGCCAAGCAAAATGCCATGCTCTGGCACCTGTGCCAGGGGTTGCCTACCCCTGCTGTAGACAAATATGACATCACCCTTACGATACCTCAAACTAAGAGCTGTTTGTCTCCACGGCATTCCTTATAAGCAACATATACTGCTTACTGGAAGTGATTCCCAGCAGTGTCTCCCCCCAGTGATGTAGCTGGACCACCTGGTTGCAATTCTGTCAGCTCCTCAGTCTTTGTAAAATAGTCTTTCTCTGTGTTGGCAGTGGTCATGAAGTCAGAGGGTTCAGGATTATGACTGCCGTGGGTGCATTCAGTGTTGTTTGGTGATATCCATCAAACGCAGAGGTTTAAATTTTAAGTTCCCTCGCAAATACACAGTCCAGCTCAAAGTAGCTGTAGATGCTGCAAGTTCTCCAAAAGTCATGGTCATCCCTTACACTTTTTTCAACCAGGTTAAGTTCTTTTCTTTTATTTAGCCCTGGCTTCAATATGTGTTGCACTTCCCTCATTCATTTGTTCAGACAGACACTTCTATATTTGAATTCTAGCCACTCCAGTGCACAGATAGGCCTGCACATATTCCTTTTCCCAAAAAACAATGACGTCTAGAACCTCAGTACGAGGGATAGCTGCTCAACAGACAGGAGTGGGACGGTCATCTGGACAACCTCAGTACTGGGGTCACAGGAGGACAGTAACTGGTTGTATGCCAGTGTTTAAACAGGTGAGTCAGGATGATCCTAGAACAGCAAGGACACACAAATATGAGACCAAGGCATCCTGAAAAGCTGTGTAAGATACTGGTGAGAGGATTTAGGAGATACTCAAGAGCTACTTCGGGGTTTTTACCCCTACTTTGCTGCAGATAAGCCCATCCTGCACTTCGGCAGACTTGCTTCCCAAGTGTGTTTAAACGCATATATTCAAATACCACGATTCACTACAAAACTTCATAGAATCATAGAAGTAGGGTCAGAAGGGACCTTGCAGATCTTCAAGTCTGACCTCCCGCTTGGGCGGGAGAAAAACTGGACTTAAATGAGTCCAGCCAGGTAGGCATCAAGCCTCTTCTTAAAG
>NW_017728906.1:171427242-171458806 GCF_001723895.1 Crocodylus porosus | reverse complement strand
ATACTCCTCTTTGGAGATAGCACCCCCCTTCCACCAGGTGTACGCCGCCTTTTTGGCAATCTGGCATTCCTGGATGCCATTGGTGAGCCAGGGGGGCTTTCGGGCACTCTTGTCCCCCTTGCTTCTTGTTGGGATGGGCACCCCTTGGGCCCTGAGTATCATCTCCTTAAGGTACAACCACTCGTCCTGGACACTGAGTTCCCCTGCCCTCAAGGACCCCAGCGCCTCTCCCACTTATCTCCTCAACTTGTTGAAGTTGGCCCTCCTAAAGTCTAGGGCTACTACCTTGCTGCAGGCCCTTGACACTGCACTGGATGGTGAATTCCAGCAAGCGATGATCGCTATCGCCCAGGTGGTCAAGAACCTGGATGCCCCTTGCCAGGTCATCGCCTGTGGCCAGGACCAGGTCCAACAGGGCATTTCCTCTGGTGGGACCGTGCACCTCCTGAATTAAGTGGAGGTCCTGTATCTCAGCCAGGAACCTCCTGGAACGGTCCATCCTGGCTGCCTGTTCCTCCCAGCAGATGTCTGGGTAATTCAAATCACCCATGACAACTGCATCCCTTGCCTTAAGTGCCTCTGCAAGCTGGCCCAAAAATTCCCAGTCCCTTGGTTGGAGGGAATGTAGTAGACCGCCACCGTCAAATCGCTCTCCCCAAGGCCCCCTTGAATCTTGAAACTTGTGTTTGGGGAAAGAAAATTCTTTAATGCAAAATGACTCGAGTTTAATCTGAGACAATGTTAACTGTAGACAAGCCTTAAATTTCAACAAGGGACAGAGACTGATGTACAGATTGCTCTGACTGAGCCACAGGTAAGATAACAGAATGAGGCATAATGTTGTGATGTCACCTCAAATGCAACTACTGAAAATAACTGGAGGAAGAATAGGAACCAGATAATATCAGATGACCTAAATAAGAAAAATGTCCATAAAAATACTAAATAAAAAACTGAAAAAAACAGTATTCCTTTGTTACTACACCTACCAGAAAAGGACACTCAGGTACATATAAATGTTTACCACAGACAGAAAGAAAACAGAGTACTTGATAGAAAAGTAGGTTTATGCATGTTCACACACTTGCACTCAAAAGGTTAGATCCAGACATGCAGGCATGTTCAGGTTGTGGTACTGCAAACCTCTTTCCAGATTTCCCGCTAGCAAAAAAGCAGTGCAAAACATACCAAGCAGCACAGTGCAAAGCTGGGTACCCCCCGTGCTGAGGCACCCTGCGTCCGAGCCAACCCCTAGCCAGCTGACTGGGATGCAATCTGCCTCAAGATGGGGGCTCCACGTGCCTCAGTGCATGGGCTCTACATGTCACTCAGAGACAAGGGAGCAGCCAGACCAGAGCCACCTACTCGCTGCCCCTTCTCAAGGCACACTGCACCCCAGCCAGCTTTGCAGCATGCAGAGACAGGGGAACAGGCAGCCCAGGGTCTCTACATGTCATTCCCCAGCTATCTGGGGCACAGGGTGCCTGAATCTGGGGGCTGCCTGCCAGCTAGACCACACGCTAAGGCTCCCTCTGCAGCACATGGAGCTGTGGGACAATGTGTCCTGCTGCAAAGCGCATAAGCAGGGGCGTGCACTGCAGCACAAAGTAGCAGTACAAATTTGTGCTGCTGCAAATGCAAGCCCCTGCTCATACGGACACAGCCCAAGAGTCCAACTTCTGTAACCAGAAGAACTAAGGCAAACCCTGCAGCAGGAATGGAGTTTCTTCATGAGCTTCTCTGAAAAGGCACTCTAAATAACTAGCTTATAAAAATTACCAAGATGACTGAAAAATGCAACCATTACACCCTTTAACTATTTTATAAGTGCTTAATGATCATGAATAATAAATACAGCATTCTGTGGCTTACAAACTGAGCCACACAGAGAAAAGTAGTAGGCCATGTTACTCTAAAGTCAGGCAGAAGTAAAGGCAGAGTGATACCTTAGAGACTAACAAGTTCAGAGAGGCATAAGCCTTCATAAGTGATAGCCTCCTTCATCAGACACTACAAAATCCACATTGTAAGGGTTTGTAAAGACTGATGAAAATGATGTTCAGAAGGAGGCATTGTTGGGGGTCTTAGCTCATGGCCATTTACCTTATTATTATTTGTATACTATTTGCATGTTATGAACAATGAATGCTTTGCTAGATCGGTGTCATGACACTGACAGTTCAGGTATAACTTACTAATTTTTTTTATATGACAACTTAATTCCTAATTTAGCTACGGTAATTCTTCTCAGAACCAAAGAAACAAAAACAACTACTCAAAAATCCCAAAATGTAATAACAACACAAATGTGACATTTGATGCTTGCTAAAAATCACTAGCTCTTAAATAGCAGGAAAATATCTAGCATATGATACTGTACAGATAAACACTAACTCAGTACAGTGAGAGCCAGCATCCTGACAGAGACATTTTGTACTTTACTACAGTTTAAAAAAAGATACGCTGCAGTGCTCCAGTTCCTGATATATCAGATTACTGTACTCAAGACCTATCATTTGTTGTTCAGAGCAAGTAACTTCCTTACTAATGCCTGTTCAACTTCAGTCACAGAGCCCAAAAAGGATAAAAATACATTACTTAACTAACCCCACATTACCCAGTTTTGCAATTTTCTTCATGAGTGACATCAGTTTAGCTAGGCAGTGCCACAAAGAGGATGGAACAACCCTACAGGACAATGCAATTCTATGGCTAACATGATCTTTCAACAGAGAAACAGGGGAATAGCATATTGGAAGAGGGAGGGGATTTTTACCTCAGTATGGGGCACTGAAAAGACTAGAATAGCACATACAATGCTAGCGTCCACATTTTTTAAATGCTAACAGATTGAAAATGAAGCGAAACAAATCATAAAAAATTATTCAAGAGCTGGAGAAAATGCCCTGTTGTTGGATACTTAAAAGGCTTGAGCTATTTAATTTAATCAAAAAGACTGAAATGACTTGATCAATATGCAAGTAACTTCACAGTGAGATAAAATGAACATTAATGAGCTCTTTAATCAAGTAGAGAAATGCACAACAAGAACGCATGCCTAGAAGTGAAAGCCTGACATTCACATTAGAAAAAGCACTTATTTTAAAGCCATAAGGATGAGAGACCATTGGGACAAACTACTAAGGGAAGTGGTGGATTTTTCACCTCAATGTGTTCAAATAAAAAGAACAGGATTCTAAATTCTCTTTTTACTAGGAACAGTCAAGCATTAAACTTACCTGAATGAAAGTGGCACCCTCTAGTGCTTCTTTTAAGTCTGAACAGCCATGGATGAGAGAGAACTGCTTCTCTGCGCTCAGCGTTCCTTTCAGCATTCCTGACTTTTCCAGCTCTCTCATTTGCTTGCTAACAGAAACAGAACACACATATAGTTATACAACCAGCTCTTTTTACTACTTCAGAACCACAGTTAAGTCCTTCAAATTTAAAAAACATTTAATAACCTTACTGTGTTTTGGCTACTTTGCAATGCTACCTTAGGTACATTTAATAAGCTTTAAAAAGTGTTGCCAAAAGTTTGAAATCTCTCAGTTAAAGGAAAGGCAAGACAGGGAGAATAGAGGGGAAACCAACAGGATAGAAGTGGTAGAGAAACACACACAGCTTTTATTATTCCTTTTCTGTCCTCCTCAAATATGGCTTTAGAACAAATGTACTTTCATTCTGGCTCCATCAAGAATCTAATCCTGATTCTGTACCACTGAAAGTAACTATTGCTTTGCTTTTTGTTCTACTGAAAAGAGGATCAGACCCTTATTATGGTGGTACTACTGGTAGAAAGAGTATCACATAGTCCACCTTAAAACAGACTTTTCTGACTTTTTCATGGTCAAGTTTCTCTGCAGGAATGCAATATTGCTGCATATAAAGTGTCCGCGTGGGACACTTTTTCAAAAAAACAGGAAACAATTTCTGTTCTATAGTAATTACCTTCACAGGAAGAAAAAGTTTTAAAAGAGCTCACTAATGTAAGATTAAGAAACAAAAGGAATTATAGGATTCAAAGTCTGGAACTTGAGGCAAGACATTTTCAAATTGTAAATAAGATGCACGTTTTTAAGCACTGATGGTAATTATCTGTTGATACCAGTAATCTTGGGATGTGACAGACGGCGTATAAAGTGAAAGAGAATCTTACAAATCAAGACTGAAAAATCAAAAGACAACTGACTGATTAGGAGTACAATTCCTATTTAAAAAGCCATACATTTCCTTTCAAATAATATAATATATTAACTTGTTTAATCACAGCTTATATCCCAAAGAAAGTCAGACCAAAAAATCTAAAGCAATTCCTTCTGGCCTTAAACTATTACTCTATTTGTAAATTGTGTATGAAATTTGCTTAAGTTTCTTAGAGCACAGCATGTGCCACTTGCCAGTATTATCAATCCCTAAATAATAGCAATTTCTGTATTAAAAGTACAGTTTGGGAAACAAGACTAGTTCAACAAAGAAAGCATTCTATGGTAGAAAAGCTTAGTTTGATAGGGAAAGTATTCTATGGAGAAATACGTTAATAAGTTTTATAAAGTACAGAAGGCAGAAAAAATGCACCCTCCAGCTGTTCAGAGAGCAGAAAAAGTAAACTACCAACTGCCAGTGCAAGGCTTGTGCTTTAATTTGTACATGTGATCTTGCATACACAAATATTCTAACTAGCCATGTGTATATCCAGTTACATTATTTGGGCAAGGAATCATTATACTTAAATCAGGCCATGCAATCCTATGTATTAATTTCCTTTTAATGTGATGCAAAAATGTTTATACAAGCCAGGTTCAACTCCACCTGTACCTCAGACCTCCTTTCACTTGTTGTGCCCATCCAGCCTCAATGTCCTGTCCTTTTCCTCTTATTATTTCTACTGCATAAGGCTCCAGCAGAAGATTGGGTCCCTCGTGCCTTTCCTTAAGCACCATAAAAAACACACAGCAAGAGAGTTACCACCCTGAAGACCTTATCTAAGTAAACGAGACAGTGGGTAGAATGAACTGTCTGGAGGCACAGCAGGTCTGTGGCAGAGCCAGAAACAGACTGCAGGTACCTAGGGTCGCTTCTTGTCCTTTTTTTTAAACAACTGCTACATATTCCTCTTGGAAACAGAATGGATATTGCAACCCTTAGACATATGTAGTAAAGTAAAAGCTGCATTATCCAGCACCTTACAAGCTGGCATACTCTATTAGCCTGAATAAAAGGTAAAAGTGAAACCAGAAGTGCTTCCAGTTTCACCAAGCCCCCACAGCCTGGGGCATGGCAGCCTGCATAGGGCCCACCTCCTTGTCCCTCAGGGCCCACGGGAGACGCGGCGATGTGGCAGGAAGGACAGCAATGCGGCGGGAGTGGTGGTGACGCCCCGGATGTGGGGGAAGAGGCGGCGGCCCGAACTGGCAAAGATGCCTGTTCAGGCCTTTCAGTTAACCAGCATATTTTGTTATCCAGCATCCCCCATTCCCCATGGATGCCGGATAACAAAGCTTTTACTGTATATCCTAGTGAGTTCCCTGGGCTGCTGGAGTACTAACGTTCTGTTTGCAGTGGTAGCAGATGACAGAACAAGAAGCAATGGTCTCAAGTTGCAGCAAGGGAAATTTAAGCTGGATATTAGGAAAAAACTCTCCCACTAGGAGGGTGGTGAAACACTAGAACAGGTTACCTAGAGAGGTGGTGGAATCTCTTGAGGTCCCTTCCAACCCTCATTTTCTATGATTCTGTATCTGTTCCCTGACCAAGCTGCTGCTCTCTTTTCTGCTTCCTGCCTTGTGCTCCCTACCTGATTGGATGCTCTGCTTTATGTTCCCTGTCCTAGTTACCACTGTGCTGTCTATCCCCTTCCCAATCTGCTACCTGCCACATACAGGCTGCCTATGCCACTTCTGGCATTCATGTGGTAGGTTTACCACCCCTGCAATAACAGATTTGTTATCGATCTTATTTCCTCACTTTAAAAGGTATATTAACTGATGGCTGAACCAATGAAGAAAATGAACCAAACTAATGTCTTAGGGGTAGAAAAGCATGAAGCCACTTCTGACCTGGAATGTGCCAGATGTTTACCTGTACTCTGGCTTGTCATTTTTAATAGCTTTTTTCTATTGATTTTAGCCTTTTCTTTAAAATAGATTCAAGTAATTTTTGTGACTATCTCTGGGAAAGCCTTATTATACAATACCATACAGTGCCCAGAATGAGAGATAAAAATGGATCAATTACAGCAATTTTTAGCTTCTACTCTAAGAAGTGCTGTGCAAGTCTGGATAAATAGACAGACACATGACATTCCTATTGGGTCTCAGGTGGCAGTATTACAAATAGAATCCTATAATTCATTCTTTTTGTGTAGGAACAAAGCCAGAAACTTGAAAGGGGCACAACATTTTTTAAGTCAGTTTGACTTAAGGGAGTTTTGGGGAGCAAGTCAGCATATTCAAGATCCTAATTTTATATAAGGACTAAAACTTTTCTCCTGTATAAGTTTTCACATGTATACTCTGCAGGCCAAACAGGCACTGAATTCAGCCCTTTCCAATTTCTGAAACTTAAAATGGCCAAAAATGCTCTGATGGAATGTTTTTCAGAGAATGCCATTTTGTCATAATCAAAGTGTTTCATAGGGACAGTTTGATTTCAGAGTCTTAACAGAACCCAGGTATATTTTCAAACCTGCCTGGTTCTCTGCCAGCTCAACTGCCCGGCTCCTCAACAGTTCAACCTGGCTGCTGGGGAGCCCAGACTTCCAAGCTACTGTCTCTTCAGAAGCTGTCTGGTAGGATGATAGAGAGCAGAGAGCTTAAAAGCTTCAGGTGCCCAGGCTCCACTGCCAGGTGCCTGGTGGTCTGTCACACCAAGGATCCCCAAAGCTCGGAAAGCAGCTGGAGAGGCATTCAAAAAGGAAACCAGGAGCTTGAGAGATCCAATTCTAATGCAAGCCAGTACATTCAACCTTCTGGCACCCCCACATCTTGTAGGATAGACTGTTTTAAGTCCTGTCTCCCAAAAACCAAGACTCCTAGCTCAGCCACAACTTCCAGCTTCTGGTTTATTCTCAACCTGTCAGGTAGGATACCATGAGACAAAGCAGCCCGGAAAGTCTCAGTATACAACTATACTTCCTATTCACTATCCCAGTCAGCACTATGTCAAAGTATGCTGTGCACTGCATGTGTGTTATCTCCTGAATCAGCAGCCTCACAGCAGCAGACAGGCTAAACAGCTCTGCCTCTTATCTAGGATTGTAAATAGCAATTAAATAAGTACCCTTTTAAACTCCCCTAATGTTATCAGTTAAACAGTTAACCAGTAACATGTATCCAGCTGGGATCAGCCCCTACCTGTACTCCCTTGTTCTCTGGGTGGCAGCAGTGGGCTGGGAAAGCACCTCACCTGCTGAAGTAGCCCACAGCTTTATAGGGATGAGGTGAGGTTTGCTGCTGTGCCTGCAACCAACCCCAGCCTCGGGCAGCCACACGCTGGTGGCAGCAGCAAGCTGGGAAAACCCCTTGTCCACTACTGCCACTGGTGTGTGGCTGCCCAGGAGCAGGGGCTGCAGGGTCAACAGAGCCCTGGCCTGACTCATTGCTGGCAGCTGGCATACCTGTGCCTCAGGCAGATGATGGGGAAGGAGCCAGGGCTGTACTGCCACAAGAAGAATCGGGCCCCTTGCAGCTTCCCTGTCATTCATCCCAAGGTACACATGCACCTGCCACTGGCAATGAGCTAGGCCAGGGCTCCACAAACCAGTGCAGCCGCTTGAAGCCTCCCCACTGCCCTCTGCAAGCAGCCTGGACTCCAGGTAGGCCCCCGCTGCCAACCACAGAACCCAGGCTGCTTGTGGTAGGCAGCAGGGAGGCTGCAAGTAACTGCACTGGGGTCCATGGAGTCCCAGCTCAGCTCATTGCTGGTGGCAGGTGCATGCACACTCAGAGTGGACAGTGCGGAAGGGGCCAGGCCTGTGCTGCCACAAGAAGGACCAGGCCCCTTGCGGCTCCCCACAATACTAGGTAATAGTCCTCCCTCCCACTTCTTGCTCCTTCCCCCCTTCCTTCTTGCCTGCCCTGCCTCCTTCAGAGACATTGCACTGTTTCCCTTTCCCCACCTCTTCCCTACTGAACTGCTCCCCACCCCATGCTAAATAATAACTGGTAAGATATTATTGGTTATCAAGATGTAAACATTTAACCATTCACATCCCTACTCTCATTGGAGATAAATACTTAAAGGCAAAAATTACTGTGGGTGAGGAAGATACTGTGATACTCAGAAGCTTATCTAAAGTTGTGCACAAACATTCAGATAATCCAAGAGACTTCTCACAGGTTTGTTCTCCTGGTAGAAAAACTTACTCAAAGCCCCATGTACAGATATTCAAATGCTGAGGCCCTGAAGACTGGAGAGCTTGCAGTGCTAAAGCTGCGGCAGAGGGGGTGACAGGGCTGTGTACCTATTCTAGCACTAGCCAACTGCCTGTCAAGAATGACCTGGGGGTGGGGGGACTGGGATGGAGTGCCACCACCTAATGCCCCATGCTGATACTGTTCTGCCTCTTGCAGGGAGCGGGGTGGGAGAGTTCAGGCCAGCAGTGCTGGCCTCAGCTCCTCCACCCTCTGTCCAGTCCTCAGCACCACTTCAGAATCATGATGGCACTCCACCACACTTGGAGCACTCCGATTGGCTGTTTCTGTCAGCCAATCAGAGTGCAAATAAAGCATTACAGACAGACAGACTTAGGCTTTTATAACATTAGATACTCTGCAGGCTCCCTTAGTATGACTAACAGATGGCAGCAGTGCATAGGGCAGCCCTGATGGGCAGCCTGGGCCAGCCAGTTGTCAGCCTGTGTTTTCCGCCAGCACAAATGTGCGGATTGTGAAGGGAGGTATGTTCTGCTTTCTGCTGAAACAGCAGAGTCCGGCATGAAACAGACACACTGTCTTCTGGGGAAGGCAGCGGGGAGGAGGAGAAAAACTATTACACTGCCTTGGTGTTCTAATAGTGAAGAAGATTTTCCTAACATCTGATCTAAATCTACTTTGCTGCAACTTCAAGCCACTGTCTGCATCCTACTCTTTGCAGCAAAAGAGAAACAGTGTTCTCCCTCTTCTTTATGGAAGCCCTTCAAGTATTTGGAAGCCACTGTCATGCTCCCTCTTAAGTGCTTTTCCACAAACTAAACATGATTATTTCCTTCAACCTCACATCATTTGGCTTCCCTTCTAAATCTTTTATTATTTTTGTGCAGTTACTTCACACTGCAAACTGATACTGAATCTGTGACCCACCAAAACTATTAGATCATTCTTTACAGTCCTGCCAACCAGCAATGTGCCACACATTTTGTCTTTTTTTTTAAATTAGTGTTCTTCAAGGTACAGCTCCTTGCATTTGTCAGCATTGACCTTCATTCTGTTAGCTCCCACCCACCTTTTCAAGATCTCAAGATCCTTCTGAATTGCACTCCTATCCTTCGGTGTGTTTGCAATCCTTTCCAGTTTTGTCATCTGTAAATTTGCTCAAGAAGGCACTTGCTTTTTGGAAGCTGAAACACTCACTGGCCTAATCTATATTTCAAAAGAGTAGATCTAGTTAAAGAAAAAAATTGTTACTAGAATTTATTAACACAGAAAGAGAGAATTCACTAAAGTAACGTCTGAATCAATGCAACATCTGAAACAATTTTTATCTGTCTACCACTATTGTCTAGAGGCCCCGACAAAGATCAAAGCTCTATTGTGAAAGGTGTTGCATGAACAACAACCAGGGTCAATCCAGGATTTAACTCATATTTAATACAAAGAAGATGGAAAAGTAACAGATATTTCACAAAAGGAAGCTTACGAAAAGTAGAAACTTGGACAAACTACTAGAGAGGAGTATAAAAGTATTACTTGGGTGTACAGAGATAAAAGTCAGGAAGGCCAAAGCGCAATTGAAGTTGCAGCTAGCAAGGGACATGAAGGGTAAGAAGTATGTCATCAACAAGAGGAAGATCAGGGAAAGCATGGGTCTCTGACTGAACATGGGAGGCAACTTAGTGCCAAATGATGAGGAAAAGGCCAAAGTACTCAATGCCTGTTTATAACTCAGTCTTCACTGGCAAGGTCAGCTACCAAATTAGTGCACCTGGAACACAGTTTGGGGAGAAGGTGGGCAGCCAACAGTGGCAAAAGAACAAGTTAGGAACTATTTAGAAAAGCTGGATGTGTACACGTCCATGGGGCCAGATGCAGTGCATCCGTAGGTGCTGAGGGAGTTGGCTGATGTGATTACAGAGCCACTGGCCATTATCTTTGAAAACTCATGGCAATCAGGAGAGGTCCGAGATGATGGGTAAGGGAAAATACAGTACCCACCTTTAAGAAAGGGAAGGAGGAGAATCCAATACAGACTAGCCCGCTTCACTTCAGTCCCTGGAAAAATCAGGGAGCAGGTCCTCAAGGAATCCATTTCTAAGCACTTGGAAGAGGTGATTAGGGACAGTCAGCATGGATTCACCAAGGGCAACTCATGACTGACCAACATGCTTATCAGTGGCAATGTGTAAGGGGTGCCTGGGGGTGCACATGCACCCCTTGAGAGCAGCGGTGCACCCTCTGACCAGCCATACTTCCTGCAAGCGCTGGCCAGGGAGTGGAGTGCTGTGGCGCACCCAGAAGCAGCTGCAGCCACTTCCAAAAGTCACATTTTATTTTTACTAAGTTTTTTTTCCTGGCAATTCCGTCCCCAAATTGTGGGGATAACCATTTTCACAGGGTTTACAGAAACTGTTTTTTTTCCATGGTTTCTGCGAAAAATGCAAAATCGCAAATAAGGTAGATCCCTAATTACTCCCCTGTATTTAACACTAGTGAAGCTACATCTGAAGTCCAGTTTTGCACCCCTCTCCCTCCCTCCCTCCCCCGCCCCAACTACAGAAAGGATGTGGACAACTTGGTAAAGAGTCCAGTAGAGGGCAACAAGAATGGTTAGAGGGCTAGGACACATGATTTTAGAGGAGAGGCTGAGGGAACTGGACTCATTTAGTCTGGAGTAGAGAAGCCTGAGGGGGGATTTAATAGCAGCCTTCAACTACCTGAAGGGTGGCTCCAAAGAGGATGGAGCTAGACTTACCAGCTGCATACCACTCTCCAAGCTTTTCTGCCTAGGTGCTGTGCTGCAGCTGAGTGCACTCACAGGCATTTATCAGCCAAATTATTGGCCACATCAGGCCAATTTCTGATATGATCAATTTTCTTTATATCAGTGCTGATCCAATATTGAGCATCTCTTTAATGCTTTCCTACTGTTCTTTTTTCTCTACCTGGAGACAAGCAAACTATGACAGAGCTCAGCAACTTTTCAGAAGCATTACAGCAAAATGCTAATTTTATGCTTGCACATTTGTTCCGTGACAAACCCAAGAGACTCCTGAAATAATCTGAAGATAAGGATCAAAATAGCTCTGTTTAAACAAAATGTATATCCATTATAAGGGATTAAGAAATTTGATATCACTCTCTGTGCTTTCCCACAAGCTTTTAGTATTTTCAGCTGCTCTCCAAAAGGTGAAAATATTCTGACATTGCAACAGAATTGAGAGGATAGAACAGGATATCACTTTACTCATGCCCTGTTTCTTATCCTCTTCCTCTAAAGCAGGAGTGTCTATGGGAGTGGTCCACTGGCCAAATAGGATCCATGGACCCCTTCACAGTTGGCAGGGTAGGAAGGGACCTGAGCAGATCATCAAGTCTGACCCCCTGCCATGGCAGGAAAAAATGCTGGGGTCAAATGACCCCGGCTGGGTGATTATGTAGCCTCCTTCTGAAGACCCCCAGGGTAGGAGCGAGCTTCCCTTGGAAGTTCGTTCCAGATCCTAGCCGCCCTGACAGTGAAGTAGTGCTTCCTGATGTCTATCCTGAACTTACTCTCAGTCAACTTGTGGCCGTTATTCCTAGTTACTCCTGGTCGTACTCAGGGAAACAGCGTCTCTCCCATTCCCCACTGGTCCCGCCTGGTAAGTTTATAGACAGCCACCAGATACCTTCTCAGCCTTCTCTTGTGGAGGCTGAACAGATTCAGGTCCCGTAACCTCTCCTCATAGAGCCTGCCCTGCTGCCCCCTGATCATGCTAGTGGCCTTCCTTTGGACCATCTCGATGCTGTCCACATCCCTTCTGAAGTGCGGCGCCCAGAACTGGATGCAGTACTCCAACTGTGGCCTGACCAATGTCACATAGAGGGGGAGGATCACCTCCTTGGACCTGCTTGTGATGCATCTGTGGATGCATGACAAGGTGCGGTTACCTTTACTGACTGCATCCTCATATTGGCGGCCCACGTTCATCTTGGAATCAACAGTGACTCCAAGATCCCTTTCTGCCTCTGTGCTGACAAGAAGGGAGTTCTCCAGCCCATAGGTTTGCTGCTGGTTCTCTCTCTCTAGGTGCAGTACCTTGTACTTGTCAGTATTGAATCCTGTTCTTATCCAACCACACCAGTAACCTGTCCAGATCTAGTTGTAGCCTGTCCCTCCCTTCTGTCGTGCTCACTTCTCCCCACATCTTCTCTCCACACCTTCCCGCCTCCCTACCTTGCCACCATGACAAATTCTGCGCACATGGTGCCTGCTCCAGGATTTGCACTGCATATGGTACCTGGAGGCACCGTTTCCAGCATGGGGCCTGAACTGACTGAAGCAGGTATCATGTATGGTGTGCATCCTGGTCTAATTGCAGCAGGCACTGTGCATCCTGGGCCATACATGGGGCTGGTCCAGCACACGTCTTGTGTATGGCATGGGTCAACAGACCCAGAAGCACATTGAGGTCTAGATGACAGGGCTCCATGGGCTAGATCCAGCCTGTGGGCTGTATCTTTGACACCCTTGCTCTAAAGCATTAACTAGTTGTCTCTGTCAGACAGGACACTGGGATAGATGGAGCTGCAGTCCGACCCAAGAAACCAATTATGTTTTTAAAGAAAATGTTGTATTACCGCAGAAATTCTGTTGCTAATGATTAATATTTACTTTACTAGTCTGTCAAATGAATTATGTTCTGGGGCACAAAATAACTAACCCAATTAGGTAAGAATAGCATTCAGTTACTGGTTTTAATAGTTTGCAATTTTGTATCTTCTAAAATTTTAGTTATGGGGGAGGGGGATTTTTCTACTAATACTATCTTTCCTTTTCCTCAAGA
Organism: Crocodylus porosus; assembly: GCF_001723895.1. Taxonomy (NCBI): domain Eukaryota; kingdom Metazoa; phylum Chordata; order Crocodylia; family Crocodylidae; genus Crocodylus; species Crocodylus porosus. The sequence goes on along the minus strand of NW_017728906.1, from coordinate 171,445,605 downwards.
TAACAAGTCCCCAAATAGTACAGATTTGAAGCAGCACTCACTTCCCATAAGACAACCCCAAACATATGAAGAATGACTACTGTTTAAAATTTCTCAGCATAAATCATGGCAATGCCAACATGAATATCTCAATTCTCACACTACCTGTTACCAGAGCACCTGCAGAGGACTCCACCCTAAGGAATTTCCCAGGAGATGCTTGTTGGTTAGCATACAGCAAGAACAGCAGCAGCAGCTAAAGCAGTGTTCAACAGCATCAGGAGTCAGAGTTACATGGTAAACAAGTTTCTCAGTGTCATGTCCCTTCAAGGATTTAGAGGACTGGAAGAAGTCAAAGGAATAGCTCTGGAGAGCAAATCATGTTTGCTATGGGATCTCAGAAAGCTCTCTACTTATTTGGATTTGGAGAATGGAGGAAGGAGTGGGGGAAAGGAACAAATGCAAGGAAACATTTTTTATTTTGTCAATGATTTTCAAAAAAAATCAAAAGCATAAAATCAGTACAACAAAACCTCAGTAGTATCTTGAGTGATGATAAAATATCAAATTTGTCTGGACACTAATATCAATGAATTGGACAAACAGGGATTGTATATCTATTACTCCATCTTGCCTATATATCACTAAGAAGCAGTCAGAGTACAATTTTGCAAGTTAGCCACATTAGGAGAATTCCCATCTGCAAGAACACAGATCATTATGCCTATATTTTTATTTCAGACAGCTTCCTAAAACAGTGTACCTATTTCCCTACACAATTAATTTTTTCCACTACATTAATGTAAAACAAAATTTGTTGTAAAGAACACATGAATCAGTGACCTAAGGGTGAGCTGGGGAAATGCATGTCAGCACAAGCAAGTTGTAGGATTAAATCAGGAAAAGGTACTTATTTGTTCTTCTAACTCCCCTAACTTTAAACTTTAGCATACTGTACTCTTCAACCAAAAAGGCTATTACTTGCAGGAAAGGAATTTAATGAATGGCAAAAAGTTCAACTTAATACAGAGTTCAGGAGACTTTAGTAAGCACTATGCTTTAGAATTGTTCATTAATTCCCCATCAACAGAGCAGTTCTTGGTTGCCCTATCATAGCAAGTCCTCGATAAGACAGCTCCTAGTATTAGTTCTAGCTGGGTGCATGTTGTTTTTAAAAAGTGTCCCTCCACTTCTCACTTGCTGTGTCAGGGCTTTAACTTCCCTGTGCTTGTCAACAGTTAGATGGGTAGGAAATCTGTCATGCATAGTTATGCCTTAGTAAACTTATCCCTGTTTCTGGGGTCTGTTGCGTGTGTTCTCTCCACTAACACCACCAAGTTTCAACACTTCTTACTGTAGCCTCAGGTTCCATGATTCTACCAATTATTTCTTGGCATACAAGTAATCTGTTATTCAAAACACTTCCCACAAGGTACACCAGTATTTTTAAATTTCAGTTACTAATACTGTTACTGTGTCAACTTTATTGATATCCTACTTTCCCTTCAATCTCCTCTCACGTCACAGACAACTGAGATGGAAATGTCTATTTTACACATACAGACATGGAACTAAACTCAGTTATGGAAGATTTGTGAAATCCCTTAAGTGTTTGCAACCTAGTTCTCTCAGTTTCCCCTCTAATCGTACTAAATATTAAGTGGTTAATAATTCCTCCCCCTTTCAAAAATAATTTGACAGCTGAAGCCATTCCTTAAAAACCACTGTCCCATGGTAAAAGGGATGATCTGGGAACTCTATTCTTCTAACACATTCAAATTTCTTCCAACTGTTTTAAGCAGTTACATGAATTAATTTAATGGCACGTGGATGAACAGATGTTTGATGAACAGATGTTTGATTTAATGGCTATAGTGGAACAAGTCCATGTAAAATGTTAAATCCTGGTGTCGTCCCAATGGGTTTTTTTTCTAAACTATCCTAAAGGAAGATAAGGAGATCTAATAGCACTAGTTTCATAAAGCAGAAGTAGGCATCTTTGTTTTGCAGGAAACACATATAACAGCTGCTCCTTTCCTTTCTTCCTTGGGGGAACTATCATGCAGCGAGAGGATCAAATCTCTACATCTGCATCCAAAAACAGAGACAGATTAGTGATTCTCAGCAAGGGTGATAGGTGCTACGAGAACCTTTCAAAGATAGTGTGGCATGGGAATCACTGCCACACCCAAGTAAAAGTTCCCCACATACACAATGTAGTCAGATGAGAAACGGCTGTGGTACACACATGCTTCTGCCTCCATTAGGGTTATCTGATCAGCCTAAAAACAGGTGTTTCTGACTGTTTTGTCTCTGCCCTTCCCAGTCCAACCCTGCATGGTATATCCCAAACTGGACCAAGAAGGGCTGAGGCAACAGCAGGTGTTTCTGCCAGCTTTCAGCTTATGAGGTAACCTATGAGGAGTATATGCATGCTATAGCCTTTCCTGGTCAGGCTGTGCACAAGGCACATGGGGCACCCAAGCTGAGGCAGCGACAGCAGCATCACCACTGTTGAGAAACACTGAGATAAGCTGAGGCAGTACAACAGTGGTTCTCGTTATGGGTACCACCAAATTCAGAAGTTGTGGAGAGGTGTCCTGAGTTTAACTAAGCTCAGAAATGCCTCTGCTCTACAGAGGTACAGCAGGGCTGTCAACCACATAGCTTGCAGGTTAGATTTGGGCCATGGAGCCTCTCTATCCAGCCCATAGGCTACTAGAGGACACCAAAAGTTGGACTCTTTGGCACCACTGGGTATAGCTATCAGCAGTAAGCCAAGCTTGCTATGCTGGACTCTAGGTTTTGCCACTTCCACCCCTGCCGGACACTGCACTGGCCGTCACTGTCATCAGATCCTGCACTGCATGCCTCTACCCCCACCAGACACTGAGCTCCTGCTGCCCCCACTCCTACTGGATCTTCCACTTTGTCCCTACCAGACTCTGTGCTCCATCTGCTGCTGGACCCTACAAGGCCCCCATAACCAGACCCTCCACCGCCCCCATGGGACCCTGCATTCTGGCCACAGCTGGACCCTACATGGCTGATACTGTGGGACCCCACACTGCTGCTGTGGCCACTGCAACAACCTTCATGCCCCAGGTTGGATCCAGCCAGCAAGAAGCCCCATGGTTCAGATCCCTTCCAGGTTCAAAGGTGGGTTTGATGACCTTGCTATACAAGATAAGCCACATCAGTAACTCAGCATGATTTACAGCAGGGAGTCTTTTATAAACTCAACACAGTAAGAGCTCTTATGCTAATAATGCACATTTTAATCAGGAAACCTGCCAGCTGACATACCTGTATTACTTGTTCTCCATCCTAACTACATAGTGCTTACCTTGAACTCATTAAGCTATTTGCTTTGATTAAAAATACACTACATCAGGTAGTTTCATAAGTTCTAATTATATATGTACAGGTTAGTTACAAAATAGCTTTTTGAAAGGTGTTGCCTTTCACGTCAGAGTGCCTTGAAGACCAAGCCTTACAGGAAAGGGGACTTAAAAAACCCCAAACACATGCACACAAGCACATGCACACATCCCCCTAACTCGTCTTCTCTGTCATTCATCCTATAAGCTTCTCATTTCTGACCCTGAAGTCCTTGCGTGAAGTCCTGACTCCATTAAAGTCAAGGAAGTCAGTGTAGTCAGCACATCACTCCTGCTTTTTCTGATGGTCCTGCAAGTAAATGACAGATACTACATGTCCCAAACTTGTGAACCTAATGCCATGAGCTGGGGTTCTAAAATGGATGTTGCTTGGTTTTATAAACATGCCATTCACTCAGCCTAACAATTCTGTAGAAGGAGGAGTTCTAACTAAGAGACGCTGAATCACATGGGAGCACAAACAAAGAAAATAAAATCAAATAAAAAGGATCAGAAATGCCAGGTTCCCTCCTCATTGCTCCAAATGGCCAATGGGGAAGCAGGAGAAATCTGAGGTGGATATGGCCACAGAGATGACAAAGAGAGACAGGGAATGGATGAAGAAATAGCTTCAGCCTCATCCATAGCATCAAACAGTGCTGCAAGAAGCCATGAAATAGTTATGGTGCACTGATAGAGATTTAGCAGGCTGATACGATCGCCAATTTTTAAGGAGGCATATTGGCCGATACTGATTCAATTTCCAATACACAGCCCTGCAGCTTGAAGCGCTGTGTCCAGCTGGTAAGTCAGTTGTGGTGAAAAGAGAAGGGGGAGGGAAGGAGAGGGGGGTGCAGATCAAGGGCCCTGCAGTGAGGGAGGAGTGGGGCTGGGGCAGGCACTTGCCCAGATGGGACAGGGCAGGGTGGGGTGCTGGACGGAACCGCAACTTGCCCAGGGGGTGCGGGGAGGGGAGGAGTAGCCGCCGCTACTGCGTGCACCCCAGGAGGTCACAGGGGGCGTGTAACCCCAGAACTGTGCAGGGTGGGTTGGGCTGCAGGTGCGGGCTGATGCCAGGGTTGCGCCAGGCTCTTCCTGGCAGGGGCTGGGCAGGCAGCACTGGCACTGGAAAGCAGGGCTATGGGGGGCAAAATTTGGCATAGCCCATGCAATAGTCTCCCGTCCCAGCACCACTACCATCTGCCCCAAGAGCAGCTCCAGCCCAATCCCCACACGCTGGGAAGAGTCCCGCCCTAGCGGCAGCTGCCTCCAGTGGCAGCCCACCCCACCCATGTCCCATGCAAATCCAGGGTCACACGCCACCCCCCGTGCCCTCCCGGGGTGCACAAAGCAGCGGGAGCCACCCTCCTTCCCACGCCCTCCAGACAAGCTGAGGCTCCATCCCGCACCCCGCCCCACCCCAACCAGGCAGCACCTGCCCCAGCTCCACACCTTCATCGAAGGGACTCTGACCTGCCCCCCACCGACACCTCTTCCCTCCCCCCTCCTCTTCCACCATAACAGACTTATTAGCACACCAAGCTGCTGGGCTGTGCTCCTTGCTGCCTACATCCTGCACCGCAGCTGCGTGCATGCACAGGTATTTATCAGCCAAATTATCAGCCACATCAGGCCGATTTCCAATACACTCAATTTTCTTTATATCAGTGCTGAGCCAAAATTGGACCGATGTACTGGTGCACCTCTAATGATTGCACAATATATGGTCTCACCAGCAAGTGTGAAGCTACATCACAAACCTCCCTAAGAGTGGGCTTTTTGTCCATTCAATATGCACTCGACAGCAAAGGGAGGCAATATGTCCCCTAGGAGAAGCAAACCTCTGATCGCTACCCACACTATATGCCACTACGAACCCAGGCACAGTACTAGCCAGTTTGGTTTCTGTGATAGACAGGCATGTCCTAAAAAGCACAGAGTAGAAGAATCTGCAACAGCTCTGGCCTCAGAGGAGTCACCGAGCACATTTTCTCTGTTGTGGACCCTGTTCATACTGGGCTACCTCAGAGGTATTCCACTACAACCCTTTTTGGGGACTACTTACTTTTCCCCACATAGGCCAGCTGTCAGCTCAGCCTACACTTCACCATGGAAGGAACCACTTGTTATCTTGAGGTGGAACATCTGGCTCATGGTCTGTCAGTGCAACTACACAAGACGTTGACTGCACGGTAGCCTAATACTGCGCAATAGCATATCACAGCACTAACAATACTAATACACTACTGCACAATATTATTAGGCTACTGCGCAGTAGCATCACTTAAAAAATATTTGCTGGTGCTATTGCTCAGTAACTCCAGTTACTGTACATTTATTTAGTTCTTGTATAAGCAAGTACTAAATAAACGTGCAGTAGCATCTTTTGTAGACATGACCTGTAATAAGCAAAGCATACAGAATTAAGGTCTGCATAGCTCCAATGTGACAACGTGTGTGTGTGTAAAGTTTTAATTATGCCTCCACTGGTATAAAGACTAAATTATGACTAGCCTCTTTAAAACGTCTTTCTTGAGCTTTTAAAATTCTCATTGTAACCAGCCAGTAAATTACATCATTAGTAAGAATTCCTGTCTCACTAGTTAGCACTTCTAGACTTTTAATAAATAGACGGAACACTGATCCTTGCAAGTAACTGCTGAGAAACTGCCTGGTTAACATCTGTCCATATTGAAAATTGGGTATTTACACTTTGCTGCCTTTTTATTCAAAAGCCTCAATGTTGATGTTGTCACCTTACCTTTGTACCAAGTTCTCCATTGTATTTCTTTTTTTTTAATTATGAATTTGCTACATGTATAGCTGGACAGTGACTGACGTTTTCAATAGGAGACTGAACTTAAGTTTCTAAACCTTTTTTAAGGATGAAAAGGCATTTTTTTCAAAAGCAGCTAGTGACTTTACACTTCAGAAAATCCCAAACCTAGAAGCCTAAAAAGTGAGGTTCACTTCAGCCATTTCTTTAAAAATATTCTCACAGATTGAGAAAGTGAATGTAAGATCTGTTGTGATGCCAGTTTATCACAAGTCAAAGAAGTCAGGTGACCTACCTAATGTTTTCCAGGGCGCTCGTTATCTGCTGTTGCACAATATCGTACAGTATCACTTTGAAGCCTCCTGAAGCAAACACCATCGCCCAGCTGCGGCCTATAAGTCCGCTAAAAAGGAAATAAAATAAGTTTATTTGTATAATGGCAAAGTTCATTTCTGGACCATCAAATGATTTAAGTGGGAAAAGACAACACTTATTTGGAAAAAGGGTAGGTTAAAGCAAAGGAAAAATGTTGATATGCCACCATAAGCGGCCATAAGATAAACAATCAGGAATGAACACATCTTTGTAAATGGTTAACTGTTTCTGCACAGATAATAAAGCAAGATTTGTTGTTTTTTAATTTTGGGCTGTGGCTGTGGCTGTGGCTGTGGCTGTGGCTGTGGCTGTGGCTGTGGCTGTGGCTGTGGTGTGAAGGGAGAGTGGAAAAACTGTTGGCAATTTAAAATATTTAAGGTAGGCTCTAAAGAATGTGAGAAGTCATTAAAAACATAGGCCTCAGTTCTGAGATGCACCTCCTAAGTAGTGTGTGGTACTGCATGGGGAAGAGCAAAGTTAGGATTTAATTACAGTCTGGGTCCATCATCAGGCACTAGTTAAAGCAGTTTATTAACACACAGTCCTCAAGCATCTCCTATGCCAGAGACTGTGCAGGATTTATTCATCAACAGTTTTTTGGCAAGCTGCATGTTGCAAGCTATGACACAACAGTGCAGAAGATAGGAGAAAACCACAATAAAAACAGGTCATATTTCTATAGTACCTTCTCTCCCAGGACCTCAGAGTAATGCAGAGACACTAATGAAATACATTTCACAACACATATTAATCTCCTTGGCAAACGGAAAACCTGAAGTTTAAAGTAGTAAGGTTAAGCAACTTGACCAAGATTACATAGGATGTCCATGATAAAATCCAAGGAGCCCCACCTCCAGTTATGTGCTTTTAAATTATCCCACCTGTTTCATCTCCTTGTCAAACGATTAACTATTCACCTTTTTTCTTTAAAGGTTCATAAATGCCGTAGCTTTGTATGTTTCAGTCTAGGAGACTACATGATCAACAGAGAAAGAAAACACTGGGAATAAAAGTGAGAACAGGCAATAGGCCAAAGAGAAGAGGAAGGGAAAGGAAAAAATACAAAACAGGAAAGAGATATTGCTCCAACCTTGAGTTAAAAACTAGAACAGGAAGTTTTTTCAAGGAACCAGTGGAAATAATTGGAACAAAAATAGAGTGCAATTTCATGATTCATGTTGCAGAGTAAGCTCTTCCCTCCTCCCCTGGCTCTGAAGAACTAGATGTGATACTGTTAAGAGAAGGCAGAAATAAACACGGGTCTCACCACAGGTAGATTACCAAACACATGCAGATAATAGATCAGACGCATGGCCAAGCTTTGTACTTTTGTAGCCATGGTGCCCTTTCTAATTAGTGGCCCCTATTTTAAGTGTTTCTTAAACCAGATGCAGTTAAGAAAGTGACACTTTGTCATAAAGACTCTCCCAGAAAGTCTGAATAGTTCTGGGGGTGGGAAGTTTGGGGGGATAGGTGGGACTATGCACACTTTTTGCTATATACCACCTTAAAGAAATGCAAGGTATTTGAATATGCTCTTTTTGAATTGAGATGGGTTTCCCTGCCAATATAAAATGTTTACTTTCAGAAGACAGTAGAAAAAATAATTCAAATGGCAAGTTTCTGGTTCATAACTCCTTTGCATTACGATACTTTCAATATAAAGAGAAATAAGTATAGTACGGAGTTCTGAAAATAGGTTCCCCCTCCTTTTTAAAAAAATCAAGTTTATAGTAGGCAGTCAGGCTAACTGTGTACTTTTTTTTTTTTTTTTTTTACTGTCTCCATTTCATGCACTGGATAGCACCCTTCAAGGAAAGTCTAGTGAAATGTCAACATACTGCTCCAGAGACACAAGAGTTTAGCCTTCATTTCAGGTATCTGGGCTGTGCCACACACCCTCACAACATTCCCACTTTGTTGTAAGCCTGCCTGTACACTTTGCGTAGCATACACACAGGAAAATCTTCAGCTTGCCAAATGGCAAATACTGGGGAACTGAGTGCCACCAGTAACTACTAGCTTTGCCACTGTCACGACAGCATAAAAAAATGCCTGAAGACCTCTGATGGTCTCTCAGGAGGCACACAGCAGAGGACTGTAACAGTTGTGCCTTCACCACTCCTACTCCAAGCCACTGATGGTCAGAAAATAACTGTAGAAAAAAAACAAACAACAAATACCTCATACTTTATGAAAAGTTTCAGCTTTACCTTCAAAAACACAACAAAATGCAACCCAGAAATGCTATGCATTTACACCTTGTTCCTGGCAATCACACTTCTAAGTTCCCCTGTGCGTTTTGGGGACATCACTGCTCTGACTTTTCACTCCCTCTTAGCACAGATCTGTTTCGCAACCAGCGACCACCCAAGAAAACGAGGACCCACTCCCATTCCCATACAGCAGCTTGCTAAAAGTAAAAGCCATGCTGGGCTGCACAAAGGAAGAGGATCCAAAGACCCATCAGGCAGGTTACAAACAAGCAGAAGGGCTGGCAGCTGCAGAGTCATTTCAAGCTTGAGATTTGCAGCTGGGTTTTCCCCCAGTGACTTAGGCTGCGGTGGGATAGCTCGTGCCTGCACCCGGCGTTGGCAGCGGCGCCGCCTGGTAGGGACCCGCCGTGCAGCTCCCGTGGCCGGTCCACCCGGAGCACCCGCGCTCAGCGCTTCGCCCTACCTGTGACAGCCGGGGCGCCCCGCAGCCGGCCGAGCGGCGCAGAGCAGGGAGCCACTTGTCCCCGGACCCTCCGCACTAGACAGCACTGGGGTTACCTGCCAACAATCACAGCCCGGCCGGCCGGCCCGTCCCGCGGGGGGTCCATGGCAAGAGCCCGGAGCGTCCCGCCAGCCTCCGCCTCACCAGGACCCTCACTCCCCACGCCCCGCCGCGGAGCTGTCACAGCCGCGCTGATTGGCTCCCGCTACACGCGTTCCTATTGGCTGCCTCGAATCAGCTGCGCCTATGGAACGCCGGGGCTCAGGGCATCGTTGGCCTGAGTGAAGGAAAGAGGCGCGGGCGGGCGGGCGCGACAATCAAGCCCGGCAGCCCGGGCGGAGATGCGTCGGACTGTGGGTGCGCCCTGCTTGCGGAAGGGCAATGCACGTACACTCGCTCTTGCCCGCCGTTCTGCCGCCTCCTGCAGCAAAGGAGCAGGCAACCATAAAGCCACCGAGCTCCTTCCCTCGCACGTGCGGGCCTCTGTTAGCAGCAGGCGGGATGGGGCTGACCCTGCCCAGGGCTCCCGGTGGTGGGGCTGCTGTGTGCGGCTGCTCCCCCGGCATCCAGGGCTGAGTGATGCCTGCCGTCGGACCCTGAGCTGGGCCTGAGGCTTCCCAGAAGCTGGGCCTGAGGCTTAGGATCTTGTTCCTCAAAGCAACAGAGATTAAAGCGTGCTTAGTGTCTTCCCTACAGGAGAGGCAGCCTCCCCCCTAGGCTATTAAACATTGGCACGAAAGATCGGATGGAGGGTGTTAGGCCTCTTAGCCTCAAGTCCACCAGACAAAGCGGGCTGTCTCCTTACCGTCATGTCTGAAAACACCACTGATGCAAAAATCGCGGTTCGTTTCTTTTGGAGACTCGCAAATAATAATTCTCAGGCACACACTATTAGCAGCACAAAAGGTCTATTTGCAAATAGGGTCAGAGCAGAGACAGAAAGTCTCAGATTGCTCCGCCCCCGAGGAAACCCACAGCAGGCACTATATATTCTCTCTCCTGGGCACGTGTGTAGAAACAGGAACTCTTACAGCTCATTTCCGGTTCATACAAACATACATGTGATTACGTCACTTCATCCATCGCATGTGCATTATAATTAACTAGTTAAGTATGCGGGCCGGATAGGCATATATGCATCAGCTAATTACGCACGCTCAGAAAGCTCTCTAGGTCACCAAGAGTTGAAATCCGCCCCCCTTTCAAGGACACAGTCAGTTGAATTCCAGCTTCTGTAATCTGCGTGTGAATTGTCAGGGGGAGTGTGGGGGTAGAGAGTGATTTAGTATAAGAAAAACTAGCAAATTGGCCAAAAGTGGGGGGAGGAATGTCTTTGGTGGTGTTTGTGCTTATCAGGTACGAGATGCAAACTGTGCAGTTCTAACAACACTCTATTCATTATGCGTTTCTAATAATATTTCTAACACCACTAAAAAGAGCCACTGCTTTACAGGCTCCAGGCATCCTTCCTTGGTCTCAAGGGCCCCCTCAGAAAACACCAGCTCTTAGTTTTCACTCAGTTTTTGATAATCAAAAAATAATAACTCAGGTTGTTTCTGTTACAGAGACCTCAGATCCTCCAAAGGTTGCCATGAGGTGAGGAGATAAGTTTGATGTAAGGAGATAAGCACAGGCTCAGGTTTTCACTGCTTGGCTGATCCCCGACTCCCAATGCCCCACTTCAGGTTCCCAGCTCTGTTTGGATCTATTCCAGGAAGTTTCATCACACGATATAATGACATGACTGATCTACTGTACTGTACTCAGGAAGGCAGATGTACATTACTGTTACATTTTAAAAAACCACTAGACTATTGAATACATTGGATTCAACATTTCATAGTTATTTTAATGAATGTCCTAGCATTTATCTCCCAGGTGACTCTCAGCAGTCTCCTGAAGATTTTATCTAATTCCTGGAGACACCAGGGAAATCACGGAGGGTTGGCAACCCTAGCCCCACTTTGCAAGGAGCTAAGCACAGCAACATACAAATTAGTTTTTGAAATGGGATGCTACTCAATTCACAGTTGTGAAGGGGCACCTTGAGTCCAAGAAAGGATGAAAACCACTGTTGTAAGGTGTCAACCTGCCCGCCTTCTGCCAAAAATAAGACTGGCAGGTCCTTTGATCAGAAAGAAGCATTGCTGACTGGCAAACCATCTTTCTAACTGAACCATTTGTCCTAAACCTGAATAGGGACATGCTTTGACAGCAGTTGCATAATAAAATCCACTTTCACAATTTATTCCATGTATTTGCATTGAGTGGAAGGCATTACTGGTTTAGAAAAATAGCTTCCACTAAAACATATTAAAAAGAATGGAAAGATGTTGACCCTAGGTTTTCTAAAAGCTTATCTTTAAAAAAATGCAACATTTGTGGCAAATCGGGCTTGACAATCTTTGTTTAATCTCTTTGACTGGCTTAGAAGTGTTCTTGCTGTTTCTATATTATTGTGCATTGACCCTATGCAGTTCCTACTTGTCTGCATTGTCTTGTAGTCTTATGTTCAATTTCCTAAAAAGAGAAAGAAAGGGTTAATATTTTAAAACACCCACTTGCTATCAGTATTAGCATTACAGTTCAAAAGACACTGCCATTCTAAACTTTTTTGCACAAGTTAATATTCATTAAAAATATTTAAAATTGAAACCCAAATTAATGTGTCTTTATACAGTCATATGAAAGTTTGTTGGGCCATTTCTAATTGTCCTAACAAAAAACATCTTCTAAGTTTGTTTCAGATATTACTTCATACCCTGCTAAAGATTCATTAAGAACTGCATGGTTTCTAAACATTGGTTATTGTGAATTTATGATTACAGAAAGTAAATAACAAGCTATACAATGTCTAAGCAGCAAGGACAGTCATTCTGGTGTCATTTTGATCATTTTTTAACCCAAATTAAAAATATTATGTAACATAACTATGTTCTGTGTTTCAGATGTCCACTGGGCTTGGGAGATGAAGTCTGAGAGGTAGCTCCACCATATCTAATGTACCCCATTGGTATAATGTTAAGATTTATCTTTTGAATATTAATATAAGGCATGTGGGATTAATTATAGAATCATAGAAAATTAGGGTTGCATGGGACCTCACAAGGTCATCTAGTCCAACCACCTGCTCAAAGCAGAACCATCCCCAACTAGATTATCCCAGCCAAAGCTTTGTCCAGCTGGCTCTTCAAAAGCTCCAAGGATGGAGATTGTACCACCTCTCTAGGTAGCCTCTTCCAGTGCTTTACTACTCTCCTAGTGAGCAAATTCTTCCTAATATGTAACCTAAACTTCCCTTGCTGCAACTTGAGACCATTGCTCCCTGTTCTGTTAGCTGCCACCACTGAGAACAGTCCAGCTCCATCCTCTTTTGAACACCCCTTCAGGTAGTTGGAGGCTGCTACTAAATCCCTGTCAGTTTTCTCTTCTCTAAATAAGACCAGTTCTCTCAGCCTGTCCTCATAAATCATGTCCCCCAGCCCCCTCACCATTTTTGTTGCCCTCCGCTGGACTCTCTCCAAGTTATCCACATCCTTTCTGTAGTGGAGGGCCCAAAACTGAACACAGCACTCTAGATGTGGCCTTACCAGTCCTGAATAGAAGAAAATAATCACTTTCCTGAACCTACTAGCAACACACCTACCTATGCAGCCTATTATGCTATCAGCTTTCTTGGCAACAAGGGCACACCGCTGGCTTATAGTCAGCTAATTGTCCACTGTAACCCCTAGATTCTTTTCTGCCCAGCCAGCCAGCCCCAAGCCTGTACTGGTGCATGGGATTGTTCTGTCCTATGTGCAGGACTTTGCACTTCTCCTCTTTGAACCTGATGAGCATGGGCAACTGGTGCCTCCTGGGTCTGGGGGGGCACCAGATCAGCGACAGCAGGAGGGTCCTACCTGTGGCCAGTTGCCCAGCCAGCGGTGAAACTGGAAGTGCACTTCCACCAGCACTACCAGTTTGGCAGCTGGCACTTCCAGGGGGTGCACAGCCAATCTCTGGGGGGGGGGGTGCACCCACGGGCGCCCTTTACACGTCACCAATGCTCATGAGTTTTCTTTTGGCCCAATCCTCCAATATATCTAAGTCACTCTGAATCCTAGCCCTATTCTCCAGTGTATTTACTATTCCCTCCAGCTTGGTGTAATCTGAAAACTTGCTGAGGGTGCACCCTATAGCCTCTTCCAGGTCACTGATGAAGACATTGAACAAAACTGGTCCCAGGACTGATCCCTGGGACGTGCCACTTGATACTGGCTGCCAACTAGACATCAAGCCATTGATTACTACCCTCTGAGTTTGATGCTCCAGCCAGTTTTCTATCCACCTTACAGTCCATTCATCCAGCTGGTACTTCCTTAGTTTGCCTGCAAGAATGAATGGAGACCATATCAAAAGCCTTCCTAAAATCAAAGTATACCACATCCACTGGTCTCCCCACATCCACAGAGCCAGTCATCTCATCATAGACGGCAATCAGGTTGGTCAGGCATGATTTGCCCTTGGTGAATCCATGCTGACTTTTCCTAATCACCTTCTTCTCCTGCAAGTACTTCAAGATGGATTCCTTGAGGATCTGCTCCATGATTTTTCCAGGGACTGAGGTGAAGCTGACTGGTCTGTAGTTCCCTGTATCCTCCTTTTTCCCTTTCTTAAATATGGGCACTATGTTTGCCCTTTTCCAGTCATCCAGGACCTCTCCTGATCACCATGAGTTTTCAAAGATGATGGCCAGTGGCCCTGCAGTCACATCAGCCAACCCTCTCAGCACCCTCAGATGCATTGCATCCAGCCTCATGGACTTGTACACATCCAACTTTTCTAAACAGTCACTAACCTGTTCTTTTGCCATTGTTGACTGCTTATCTCCTCCCCAAACTGTGCTGCTAGGTGCAGTAGTCTGGGAGCTGACCTTGCCTGTGACGACTGAGGTGAAATAGGCATTGAGTACTTCAGTTTTTTCTGCATCATAGATTCGTAAATTCATAGATTGTAAGGGCTGGAAGGGACCTCAGGGGATCATCGGGTCCAAACCCCCTGCACCGGGCAGGAAGGACAACTGGGAGTCAGGTGACCCCAGCAAGGTGACCATACAGTCTCCTCTTGAAGATTTCCAGGATAGGCAATTGCACCACCTCTGGAAGGAGCCTATTCCACAATCTAGACACCCTAGCTGTGAAGACATTTTTCCTAATGTTGAGCCTGAAATGGTCTTCCAGGAGTTTGTGGGCATTACTCCTGGTTTTCCCCAACGGTGCACTGGTGAACAGTTGTTCACCGAGCCCTTGATCTATACCCCTGGTGTAGTGGTAAGCTGCTATCAAGTCCCCTCTCAGCCTTCTCTTCTTCAGACTGAAGAGTCCCAGATCCCTCAGCCTTTCCTCGCATGGCTTGCTGTGCAAGTCTGACCATACAAGTGACCCTTCTCTGGACTCTCTTGAGCTTTACCACATCCTTGTTGAAGTGCAGCACCCAGTACTGGATGCAGTACTCCAACTGAGGTCTCACCAATGCTGAGTAGAGTGGAAGAATCACTTCCCTAGTTTTGTGGTAGCTGCATCAATTGATGCATCCCAGGCTATTATTTGCCCTGTTGGCTACAGCGTCTCACTGCCGGCTCATATTCATACTGTGGCCTATTATTGCCCCCAGGTCCCTTTCATTCATGGTGCTAGTCAATTTGGCATTGCCATGCCTGTAGGTGTGTAGGGGTGTATGGCAGGGGGTAGTTCAGGGCCAGGTCTCATGCTGGCCCACCCACCTGTCTCTATGAGGCAGTCTGCCCAGTCTCACCTGCCACGACTTTGTTGTTTCCAGAAACTGATGGAATAATGCGGGAAGCTGCCCATACCCAGGCCCAATGCCAGGGAGTGCTATCTGCGGCTCTGACCTCCCTTACACTGCAGCCCATACCTTGCAGATGGCATCCACATGATGTAATCATAACCTACACCATGACTGGTGTTCCAGGGTTTCGCAGGGACTCTCACTCCCTCCCTGGAGCAGCAGGTCATTGTGCTCAAACTACAGGTCTTACTTCCAATCCACACTCAGCATCCTTGAAGCAGAGGACTTATCGGGGTCTGGACTCACCCCTAACTCTCTGGCTGAGCCCCGCACTCAGCCTCTGGCCCAACTACAGCTTCAGGCATTCACAACCATGCCTTGGCCTCTTCCCCATACATGGGGTTCCTACTACGTCCCCTTTAGGGCTGCTGTACCATGCCCCACCCTGGGGCATCCTGATCTTCATGATCAACTACTCTCAGGGCTGGCCCTTGCACTGCCCTTCAGGCTTACTCCAAGTTCAGCCCTACTCAATGCACCTTCAGGCCTACTCCCATTCAGCTGTACTCTGTGCAAGGCCACACAACTACGTTCCCCACATGCTACCCTTTCTGGGGTCTCCAGGATCTGCATCCCTGCTGGGCTCAGGCATCTACACATGGGCATACCAGGCCCCCCACTACTTCCCCAGCTCTCAGAATTACCCACCAGATGATGGGGGCAGGGGTTAAGGCATCCCGACCTGCCTTTTACCGGGGAGGTAACTGGCTTGGCATTTCCTGGAGGCTCCCACACCACTAGGAGTCCCACAAGGCCACCCTTCCTCGGCAAGGTGCAGTTTTAGGTCATGCCCAGAACCAAGATCCTCCTGCTCTTACCTTAAAGATGTTCTTGCTGCAGCTCAGCCAGGGGTTGCTTCTGCCTGGGCTGGCAGCAGCAAACTGTAGCCTTTATATCCCTTGCTCTAAAAGTGGCTGGTGTCATCAGACACCTGGTAGCTGCTTGACTCTGCCCTTAAAGTGTTTTTCTCCCCAGGTGGAGCACTTTACATTACTCAATGTTGAACTTCATCTGGTTCCAATCTACCCAACTTGCTAGCCTGTCTAGGTCCGCCTGTATCTGCAGCCTATCTTCAAACATGACCACACTTACCCATAACTTGGTGTCATCTGTGAACTTGGCCAGTGAGCTTTTCACCCCCACATCCAAATAATTGATAAAGATGTTGAAAAGCAGTGGACCAAGCACCGACCCCTGAGGGATGCCACTGGCCACTTCTTACCAAGATGACACAGATCCATTCATGAGAACTCTCTGGGTCCTCCCCTGCAACCAGCTCCCTACCCAGCTGACTGTTCATGGTTAAGCTCACAGTCATCCAATTTTCTCACAAGAATGTTGTGGGATACTGGATCAAAGGCCTGTTGGAATTCAAGGTATACAACATCAGCCTCCTCTCCCTTATCCAGGTGGTGAGTACCTGATCATAAAAAGAGATGAGGTTGGTAAGACAAGTCCTGCCCATGATGACGCCATACTGGCTGTCATTCAGAATCTTACCTGCCTCAAGCCTATTGCATATAGACTGCTTGATGATTTTTTCCAGAATCTTCCCTGGGATAGAAGTTAAGCTGATTGGCCTATAGTTACCCAGGTCCATCCTCCTCCCTTTCTCGAAGATGGGCACAACATTTGCCCTCTTCAGTCCTCAGGGGCCTCTCTGGAGTGCCATGAGTTTTGGAAAAGTTTTGCCAGTGCTCCCATGATAACTTTGGCCAGCTCCTTCAGCACCCTTGAATGAAGTTCATCTGGTCCTACAGACTTATATATGTCTATTTTTTTCAAATGATCAGACACCAGTTTTACGGTAATAGTAGGAAGGCAGTTATTCCTACCCTGCTGATTCTGTACCCACTCTGGCATGAATTTGCCCTTGGCCCAGTGAAAGACCAAAGCAAAGTAGCAATTCAGGAGTTCCATTTTCTCCTGAGTGCCAGTAACCAGCTGTCCTGAGTTGTTGAGCAGTAGCCCCACACTCCCATTTGTTTTCCTCCTGTTCCCTACATACCTAAAGAAGGACTTCTTGTAGTCCTTGACTCCCATTGCTAATTTTAGTTCAGTTGCCATCTTAGCCCTTCAAATCTGTTCCCTACAACTGCGGGCCATTGTTGTATAGTCCTCCTTAGGGCATGCCCCAAGCTTCCATTGTTTGTATATCTCTCTCACTAGGTTGCCTCTCCCATTTAGTAAGGGACCCACACTTTTCCTGATCCTCCTCTTGCTACCAAAATTTGTAGAAACCTTCTTGTGACACTTCACGTCCCTTGCTAGACACAACTTGAATTGCACTTTGCCTTCCTGACTTCATCCTTCCATGCCCAAGGAATGTGATTATTATATTATATTATATTATATTATATTATATTATATTATATTAATGTTCGTAATTATTATATTAATGGCAATTGTTATAATTATTGGACCAGCTTTTGTAAGTAACAGGAAAGTGTTTACCTAATGGTGAGTTTTCTGTTATTTTCTTGTTGTCATAGGTAATGTGTATGGGGAGGGCACATGACCCCCCATATTTCTGTGCTGATGGTGGGTGCAGGGGTGCAGCCTGGTCAGAGCCAACGCCCAGCAGCAGCAGGGGTGGGGGTGTAGAGTTGTGCCCCCCTACTGTCAACACTTACACATCGGCTATGCGTATAATGAAGGTAGCATAGAACCAATCCCATATTACTTAGTCAAAACTTTCACGAAAGACAATAACTGATTCTTACGTAAGGATGTCATGTTATTTTCTTCCAGTAATGATCAGACTAATGCTGCCAAGCTGCTGGTGGAAGTGGAAACATGACAGGATTGGAAGAACCAAAAGGAACAGCAGAGAGAGAGAAATTGTCAAACTGGGTTAAAAAAGAAGGTGGTAAGAAAAGAAAGGCTGTCTTACCTGTCATGGCATAAAAATTTGCAGACCTGGTAATTTGAGCTTCCAGTGGCAGATGGACAGCGACTCTCTTTTCCCTTTTCTGTGTACCCTGTAGAAAAAACTGAAACCTTAAGACAGAAAATGCCAAACACCTATTCAGCCAATGGTATGGGTTAATTTAGAGGGCGGGGAAAGCAGAATTTGTATTAAAGTAGAAGAGGCCCAAGTGGAACAAACATGCAATTACCAAGCTAATGGGTTCTTTTTTTCTTTTTTTTTTTCATAGTTAGTAGGGTCGGAAGGGACCTGAGCAGATCATTAAATCCAACCCCCTGCCATGGCAGGAAAGAGTACTGGGGTCAAACAACCCCCAGCAGGGTGATTGTCTAGCCTTGTCTTAAAGACCCCCAAGG
>NW_017728906.1:171412583-171427142 GCF_001723895.1 Crocodylus porosus | reverse complement strand
CAGTGTCGAAGGCCTTCCAAAAGTCCAGGAAGACTATGTCCACTGCTACCCCTGCATCTAAGGATTTGGTGACCTGGTCATAGAAAGCCACCAGGTTGGTCTGACAGGACCTGCTGCTAATGAACCCATGTTGGTTGCCCCTAAGTATAATCTCCCCTGCTGGCCCTTCGTGGACATGTGCCAGAATAATTTTCTCAAAAAGCTTACCTAGAATCGAGGTAAGACTAATTGGCCTATAGTTTCCCAGGTCTCCTTCTTCCCTTTTTTTGAAGATGGGAACCACGTTGGCCCTCTTCCAGTCCTCTGGCACCACACCAGAGCACCACGAATGCTCGTAAAGCCATGTCAGGGGTCCTGCAATGACCTCAATGAATTCCCTCAGCACTCTGGAGTGGAGATTGTCTGGACCAGCTGAATACATCCAGTCCCTCCAGAAGTTCCCTGACTAGATCCTCACTGAACCTTGGCCTAGGTGCGCCTCCCCTGGGGCCTGAGGGGGGTCCTGTGGGGGGGCTGATCCAGTCCCTGGTCAGGAAAATGGAGGCAAAGAAGTCATTAAATATGTTAGCTTTGTCGTCTTGTGTGACGACCAAATTTCCTAGCGTGTCTTGCAGGGGCCCCACGTTACCCTGCACCTTCTTTTTGCCCTCTATGTATTTAAAAAAGGGCTTCTTGTTGTCCTTGATCTGGGAAGCTAGTCCCAGTTTCATCTGGCCTTGGCCTTCCTGACTGCCTCCCTGCATCCCCGAGCAACCTCAGTAGAGTCCTCCCTGGTGATGACCCCTCCCTTCCATTGGGTGTACGCCTCCCTTTTCTCAGCATAGAGATTCTTTCTTACACAGCCAACCACAACAGGAGCAGTCTTTCATAGTTTTAATGAGAGCAGCAAAATTGGCCCATCAATGCTATTTTGATAATGAGCATGTTCTATTTGTGTGCCATATAAGGGTATAAATATGCTATTCGCTAGAGGAAGTAGGTTGGACTTTAAGGGGGAGGAGCTAAGGTCCTATAAGAGGAGGTGGCAATAAAAAGGGAGAATAAGATATTACTTTCAAAAGAGGCAAGTAGAGATTCATAGGAATGTGAACATTTTCTTGAAGAGAATCAAGGACTCACTTGTTTAAATTGCAAAGTCTTTTTTAAGTTAGGAAACCTTACCCAACCCTTTGGAGCTGAATGAGAACAGAGACATAGTTCACATTTGTTAAATATTAGGCTACTTTAATGTAGTACTTGGTCACTAAAGCAATCAGAAGAAACAGACTAAGGTATGTTGCTGGTTATAATACTAACAGCTCAAACAGAATTGATATTCTATAAAGGTAACAAATTAAAATGCTTTTGTTTTAGTAAGGTTTATTCATTTCCTGTTTTTGTGGAGTTTGCTATACTTAAAAATGCTCAATGCAAATAATGTGATGTTAATGTATTATCAATATTGCAAATAATTCCACGTAATCCTCAAAACATCCATCTAACATAAGTCACAAAGCATGTAGTGGAAAAATAGGTTTTACAAAATGTGCTAGAAGGCACAGAGTGATTTCTTCCACTGTTAGAATGTATAACGCTGAAAGATGGATTTTCCTGTTCCATGTGTCTTGTTTACACCTGAACTACAGCACAAGTATTGTTTTCATATTAAAGCTCCTTTTCTTGATACATTCTCAATACATGATGTTTATTTACAAACTGCATGGCTGGCTGACTGGTTTATATCTTTTATTTATATGTTTGGTAAAATGAGACTATTCTCTTAATTACTGTATAGAATAATATGTATTAGATTATTTCATCCTAATACTATATTATCATGATCAATTTTGCTGTTATGCTGTAGATTTTACCATTCTAGATCTGTTTTAAAATACCTGCTGCTTGTTATTTTGACTCTAATTAGGAAAACAGGACAAAGAATGTTTTTAAAGCACTTTTTTTAACCAGAACCTAATCCTGAAAATACTATTAGGCCTACCTAGTGCTTTACTATTGTTACTATGAATAGCCCTATTAAGTTTACCATTATTTTCTAATATTGTGTCTTAAATTAAAAAGAAGACACATTTTATTAAAAAAAAAAAATTAGAAAGCTAGAGTGTGCATATCCTTAATTCAGAGGTAGGTGGCCTCTGGCACACATGCCAGAGTGTGGCATGTGAAGGCATTTTGCTTGGCACAGGCACCTTGGGGCAGACGGTGGGGAAGTGGCCGGGGCTGCACTGCCTCAACAAGGATCTGACCCTTCACAGCTCTCCCGCCATCTGTCCCTGGCACACCAACATCTTACAAGACAAAGGTGTCGGTGTTTTTGGCACTCTGGCCAAAAACGTTGCCAACCCTTGGCCTAATTGATCTAATTGTTCTTATTCCTACGCAACAATATTTGACATTTGTACCAGCATAATATAGTTTTGCTTCTACTTTTATTTGTTGTCTGGTCACAGGATAGCAGCAGTGCTGCCAACAATGCAGTCCAAGTCTGCTGGTTAAATTCTTATTAGACACAAGGCAAAAAAGAGAACAGAAAGGGAAAAAAAGGGAAAAAGGAGGAAAACTCATAATAGGGAGAGGCGGAGAGCTGGAATACAAGTCTTACATTCCACATGATGCTTAAGGTTTAGTCAATACCAGTGAGGATGGTGATCTTCTGAAGGTCCCTCCCACTCAACCAGTTCAGTTAGGATATTTAAGTAGTAGGATGAGAAGGGATGAAATAGCATACCATTTCATTACTTTGTTCACTAAAAGCCCTTCTATATATTACACTTATGCTTCAATTAGCATGTTAATTGTGGCATAAATGGCAAGGGTGCTATAGGTGCACCCAACTTAAGGTGATTTAAAATGGCAAACCAGCCATAAAATAAATGTTCCTTGAATACTGCAGAACATTGTTATGGCTGGTTTGCATTGTGCCTTAAAATTGAATAGGTTGCATGTCCAGGACTGCTTCAGGTCCAGCAATCAGCTGATTGTTGGTCCTGTACCTGGGACCCATAGGGGTCCCAAACCAGCCCTGGGACTGGGTCATTCTGGGCTGCAAGTATCTGGCTTTCAAATTGTTGGCGCAGGATCATGATCCCAGGCTCCCCATGGGCTGGCAAGTAGAAACAATGTGACTGGGATATGATCCCAAAAATCATACCTCCTGCTGTGTACATGTAGTATGGCAAGAGGCACAGTTGTAGGGATCAGGATTCAGATCTCTTAGTGCCTGTAAGTGAATTGGTGCCAGGGACTTAATTGAGCCTAACTTCTGGCACATCAGGTTTGGTTTACTGATTTTTCCCATCCCACCCTCTCCTTGGTTACTAGACATGATCAACACAGGCCATCAGTGCTATCTGTAGAACTATTTGTTTGGACTAATTCAGTCTTTTCCTCTCTTCAAACGTTCCTAACTTTTTAAAACAATCTTATGTAACAATCTGAGCTGGACTTTTGTTACCAGGGGCAATTTAGATACCAGCCTCTGCACAATAACTCCTAGAATGAACAGTCTCTACGCTTAATTCCCAGTAATGCTAATAGTTAACACTTACCTAGATGCCAAGAAATGTAGTATACAAATTAAAAGACTCATTTTAGTACATTATGTTAATTTAGTAGGCAGCTACGTAAGTAATATTCCAAATCCACTCACACAAAAGTAGTTGAGAGGACCCGAGTTGACACAGCACTTAAAGCTCAGCACACCTCATGACAGATTTTTTAAAGCATAAACTAGAGCAGTTGAGTATCTATGTTTCATAATTGCTTGTAAGGGTTTCAGAAAAAGTTGTCTATGTATTGGGTCAGGCAGACTAGAAAGTGAACTAGGGATGAGAAACAATTTTGTTTGAAGAGAGGAGTGCGAAGCAAGGACACTACTAAATGCACAGATATCCTTGCTGAAATTCAAAATTTGCTGCTGTTTGCTCACCTGAAACATTTCCCAGCAAGAATCTGCTGGAACACAAAAAATTTGTGGTCCAAAAGTGTCAGGTATAATGTTTTCCAAGTCCAAAGTTCTCATGTTTGAAATTTCTCTTTGAAAACAGCTCATACACAGGGTCCAATTAGCAGTTCAAATTGAGATATTCTTTGTGCAGGAGTGGATAAGGAGCCAAGGTGGTTTTTATGTTTCCTTTCTATCTTGCAAGACAGGACTAAAAAATGCATTCTGAACACCTGGAAACAGCTGGAGTAAATAGGCACTCCAGTTATACCTCCACCCTAGATATATTGCCTACAATAGAGCAATGAGGCTCATTGGCGATGCATGGGGGGTGCGCATGTGCACCCCCTGAACGTGGCAGTTCACTCCCTACAAAAAGGTGGGCAGTTGCCGCTCACCACCCCACTTTGCTGCTGACACCATCGGCAGTGTCTGCGGGCAGTCAGTGATCACTGCTGGCCACTGCTGCTGGTGGCATCTACAAGTGGTTGCTGACCTGTGGTCGGCACTCCTCACCCCAACCCCCGCCGCCGCCAGCTCCAGCGGCATCTGCAAGAGTTCCCCGCTTACCACCACTGTGCTCCCACTGCTGCCAACACCACCGCACTCCACCCAGCTGCCAGGGACACATGTCGTTGATGGTGAGGCTGAAGGAGAGCAAAAACACGAGTCCTTGTACTGGGTCCACAGTGCCCAGAAAAACTGACCATACAAAGGGTATGGTCAGTCATTACATACAGTATATTGGCTTTACAGTTTCATTATGCTGCTGGCATAGGACCAAAAAGATATATTGCAACAAATAACTTTTCCATTAAATTTTTTTTTTCTGTCTTAATAATGATATAGGATGCACTAAGCTTTCTTTTCTGACCTGTTTTGTCTGTTTTCTGTATAGCTGAGACCCTTGTTTCCCAAAGGAAAGGGTTTTCCACCATGCATATGAACTGAATTGAGGACTGGATTCATTAGGATATTCAGGTAAGGGGGAAAAGGAGAAAAAAAATAATGGTAGGCATCGTCTTTCTGGCTCAGCCACTATAACTACTGCAGCTTTATTTTTTCACGTGGCTTCATGAAAATTTTATTCAGTTCTATTTGTTTCTTTGAACTTTTGGTTTCAAAAAGACATTTACTTTGCCATATTAGATCTGAGTTTGTCTTGCAGCTGCTAGTCTGTGAGCATAACCCAACTAATTTGCACCACAAAATGTATGATTCTATGATAATGATAGTAGGTTGGTTTTACCCTAAAAAAGAGGTTTGAACCAAAATAAAAAGCTAGACACCTATGCTATAAAGAAGGGATACGGGGACAAACAGGGGCAAGTAAGTTTTATTCTAACTCGAGGGTAGATTTGGATGCCAGGAAACTTGATGAAAGCTGCAGAAGTCGTTATCAAAGCTGTGTTGTGGTCCTGTCAACAAAACAAAAAATAGATGTGTTTATACCTGGTTGTCAAACGAAACCATTTTAACTAAAAAAAGTCTTTGAAGACAAAAAATGAACTGAAATAAATAAAAACATCTATAGCCATATTAAAGAACCACATTGTATCAGTTGTACAGGTTTCCCTTGCTAGCCGCAGGGGTTAGGCTCCTGAAAGTTCCCATGTGGTTGGTAAGACAAAAGGCTTATGGGAAAAATGGGGTTAGAGACTTGAATATGAATATTTTCAGTGTCTGCTGAAGCTGATTCCCCCATAATCTTCACGTTGTGGAGCCCATGTCTCCTCCTAAAGTTTTCAAACCACCCCGTGCTGGCTTGAAAACTCATGCATTCACTCATGTCTTCATCCCCAAGGTCTGGACAATGTGGTCATAAATTCACTTTGCTTTCTCACATATCACTTGGCTGCTCAAAGGCACTTTCTTCTGTGTCTGGTCTTCAATCCGGATGCTAAGTATTTTTTCCATTTTTTCTGAGCTATGATTGCATGGCATAAAGGTCACTTCAGCACTTCCCGGTGTACCACTTGCAACATTAGCCCTAATGGTAGTCTCACTTTTCTTAATGGTTCTCACAGTAGATTTGTTCACACCAAAATGCCTCCCTACATTCACAACACTCACTCCATGTGCTAGACAATCCAGCAACTCCAGTTTTGTTTCCAAAGACATCACTTTCCTTGCCCTCTTCACAAATAACTCACTTTCACCACTCACTCACTTAGAGGCCATGCTTTAGGGCAAAATGCAAAAATCACGAAGAAATTGGGAGAAAAATGTGGAGCACCTGCAACTGGATGTTAATGGCGTGAAGCATAACACAAGACTGAGTGTACGTTAGGAGAAAGGCGCACCACAGGTGACTAGCAAGAGCGCGGGTGATTTGAAATGGCAGGTGGTGGGCTGATGCACAGCCACAGAAAACTGTGGTTACTCAAAACTGTATACCACGGTAGCCAAAATTATATATAGAATATTAAGCATGGATACTCAAAACCGTGGTTGGCGAGGGAAACCTGTAGTTACCTGGGATTAATATAATTCACCAACATGATTATCATGTGTTTGTTTGTCCTCTATCTAGAGAAGCAAGAACAAATATATTTTAGCATGGCTTAGGTATCATAACCATATTTAAACGAGCTTCTTTTTATAATGTAGGACCACATCTGGACAAATGTGGACATGCAGTATGTGGTGCTGAAGACCCATCTGTGGTGCCACACACCACACATGCCGGCATTCTCTGTGCTGCTACTTTGCAGCACAGGGGTTTTTCTTGACCCTGGGACATCCCAGGATCAAAAAACCACACCACAAAAAAAAGTGGTGGTGCATGTGGCAGCAGTATGTGTCACCCAAAACTGGAGCCTGGCCTGCCAGAATAACACTCAAACTGCTGGCCAGGCTTCTTGCTGTGGTTGCAACCATGAGAGGCCCCTAGATAAGGCTTCTGGGGCCAGCACAGTTGTTGGCTTCTGCCACCCCTACCCTCTAGGTAACCTGCTGCTCACCAGAGCCACGTGACATGGGCATCCCCAGGGACAAGTAACAATGGCACAAGGTATTAAGTGCCACTGCTACTTGTCCCCTGGAAAAAATGGTCTGTGCTTGTCTGGATGCACCTGTTACAGGCCCACAGCACACTTACCACAGCACCAGCATCCACATGACCGGTCTGCTGGGGAACTGGCCAGCACCACGCAACCAGAAGAGGGCCTGCAGAGTGGGCTGGCCCCAGAGGACTCCCAGGATAAAAGGAACTCCCCAGTGGCAGCAGGGGAGAGGGGGAGAGAGGGCTCACTGTGGGTGCAACCTGAAAACTTCCCTGCAGCTGGATCGGGACCAGCACACCCCCACAGGGGCAGGTTGCCTGGCCAGGTTGCAGAAGTCTCGGTTGCTGCAGGAACCCTCCCACAGAGTCAGGCAGCACACTTGTGGCACCACAGCAGGGAATCCTTCCAGGGGCAGGAGGCCCTGCCAGAACAGGAGACACTGCAGGCGGCTGAGCACCCATAAGAGAAAGAGCAGGTATTGGTGTGGAAGCTGTGCCAGGCAAACCCAATGGCGCAGACCCAACTGAGTCTATGCTCACACACGGGCAGCTGAAATGGGAGGAGGCCAGCCCAAGAGGGACTGATAGAGCCTGCTGGTGAAGAAAACATGTTCGGCGCCCCTGTAGTCACAGCCACTGCATTTGAGCAAGTACAGACCCAAAACCCATTGCTAGGGCAGCAGCAGTCGCAGAGGAGCCTAGGGAGTATGAGGAGATGTTGTCTGAAGTACTGGGGTACGTGGCCAGTAGCCAGCAGCCTAGAAACCCAGCTTGCTGGGGAATACCCACAAAGGGGGGAAGCCAGGGGGGGCTGGGAGAAGCTCGCCTTGCCAGCCGCAGAACACTGAGGTAAAGTGTTGGGTGTGCGTAGAGTCAATGCCTGTACCATGCGCTCACATTTAGTTTCCTTATCATTAAGTTGTGCATTCACCAGCCATGAAGGCCGTATATCTACTTTGCAGGCAGGCGTCCCAGGAGAATGGGCAGCGCCAGTAGCTCATTGCAGACATTGCCGAGACCAGAGTTTACCACCTGAGTGGAAAGGGGTGAAATGTAGTGGGGGTGGAGCCTCGCAGAAGTCCTACTGGCTGAGCTGTCTAGGGCCAGAGGAAAGCACTGAGCAGCACCTACAACTAATCTCAAATAACATCAAGTCATGACAGGCAAGAAGGCTTTGGGATGGTGCCCAGGTGGGCAGGACACGCCAGTGGTGGCGCTGCAAATGTGGGCCTGCCACAGCACCCTAGGGGTTTTAAGATGCAGAAAACCCTTTGTTCTTATTTCACTGACTAGATCATAATATCCTCTCAGTCTCTTCAGCTTCCTCTCATTGTAGTCAGCGACTATAATGACTATTAGCAGATGAGCTGGTTCAGCTACAAGCAGACAGCTGTGATAGCACTGTTTGTTTGCTTGTACAACATTTAGTGCTCGAGCAGTACTACACAGGCACAACAACACTACTTTTCATTCAGGAAAGAGCATAACTGCACCTTTAATGGCACAGTTCCCTATTCAGCTGTATCAGTTGTACTGCCCATGGAATGTTTCTGCATAGTACACTGATCTGAATAAACTGGAAAAAAAAGTCCAAAATCAGTAAGGTGAAATTCAAGAAAGATAAGTACAAAGGAAGAAAATGTCAAATGGACAAATACAGAATGGAGAATAAGGGCTAGGTAGCTATAATGTAGAAAAATACCTGAGGTTTACAATGGACCACAAATGAACATAAATCCACAGTGTAATGCTGTTGCAGAAAAGGTAAATGTCTTTCTGGAGTGTACAGGGGTGTTGCATTTGAAGAAAGGTAGTTATTCCACTCTAGCCAACACTGGTACTCCTCAGCTGGAGTACTGTGTCCAGTTTTGGGCACCACACTTTAAGGAAGAAAAGACAAATTGGAGAAAGTCTGAAGAAGAGGAACAAGAATGAGAGATGTAAAAAAAAAAAACTTATGGGGAAAGGTTGAAAGAATTAGATTTCAAAGAGAGAAGATTGAACAGAAATATAAAAAAGTAGCTATAAAGACGACTTTAATCAATTATCCTCCATGTCCACTAGTGATAGGATAAATCTGCAGCAAGGGAAATTTAGAGTACCTATTAGATAAACAGATGTAACTATAGAAGGGCTTGTTAGGCCCTGGAACAAGTTTACAGGTTATCTCGGAAGGTTGTTGAATCCCCATCATTAGTATGCCTAATATACTTAATTTGTCTAAGAGTAGAGGGATGATTAGATGGCCTTGTGAGGTACTTTCCAACCCTATATTTCTACATTTCCTTCCTGGGGCACGGGTGGCAGGTGCTAAGCACTACAGTTATTAAAATAATAATAAAAGTACTATTATTATAACTAGCATTATCATTTCCACAAATGAATGTCTTTCACCTGAGCATGCAGTATGTTCACAGTATGGTCTCTGTGAGCCCTCAGAATAACTAGATATTACAACTGGCCTAGTGCCATAGATTATATATACCTGTTGCAACTTGTTCCCTGTTGCAATCTAAACTAGATTCTATTGTACCCATGCCATTTTAAATCAGTTAGCAGTCAATATCTTGGAAATAATTTTTTCACTAAGGATGTCTTGTACTAAAAATCACGATAATCCCTTCAGATCTATTGTTATGTCTCTTCTTTGCTGTGACACCTAAAAAAAAGCATGACAATAGTTAGGCTGCTGGTGTGCTAAGACAGCCTATTATGTTGATGAACATTATCCCATTGCTTCATGCATTCCTATCTGTCTGTTTATATCCATGTATTTCCTCTCTTTCTATATATTTATATTGGGGTCTGTTTGGCACAAGGACTCTTGGCATTATGGTAACACAGTGATAAATAACGATGAATAAGTTTAAGGTATCATACAGAACAATGGAAATACAGGAACTACAGGAAATGGAATAAAGGAAATACAGAACAATGCAGCAAAAAGTGAATGTGATTCAAGTGTCATACATAGTGGGCATGTCTACATGTACAAGTAATGGAACTGAATATACTCTGGCTCTACTTAAGCTGGAATAAACTATTCCCATCATTGTTTACACATGCATTTAAGTGCAGTAATTTACTGCACTGCCGGATAGCACTTGTATCTGATGGGACTACCTGGCAGTGAAGCAAATTAGTCTACCGCGCCATAATTGCCATGCATGTGTACATGGAGATGCTTTACTGTGCAGCAAATTAGTCTGCTGCACAGTAAAGTGTCTCATGTGGACGCAGCCAGTATGTACTTTACTTAGACTAGGTCTCACTTACGAAGTTTTGCTGGCATATCTCTGTTGTAGGGGTGGGCAATTATTTGGGCCTGAGAGCCACATAGGCAGCTTTGGGGAGCTGTTAAGGGCTGGTCAGCACCCTTCTCACTGCAACAGCTCACCAAACCTGGAGTCTGCAGGCCCCGCGGTTCCTCCCTGCTATGCTGCCACCACCAGCGCCCAATAGCAGGTGAGCACACAGCCCTGGCTCCTGTTTGCCCTATGTCTACCCCAGACTTGCCCTGGCCAGAGTGGACCAGCTCCAAACCAGCTGTGACCCAAGTACACAGCTCCATAGCCGGCCTTCAGACCCACGCCTGCCAGAGCAGACCAGCTTTGAACCAACCTGGAACCCACACACAGCATCAGCCTCAGCCCACCCTGTGCCTGCTCCAGACCAGCCCACGCCCCCCCATGAGCAGAAGTGGCAGCAGCCATTGCTCCTGGATGCAGGGGAAAAACAGCTGCCCCCCTCGCTGTTGCTGGGCCCTTCTTGCTGCAACAAGTAGCAGGGAGGAGCCGCAGGGCCTGCAGGCCTGCACCTGGGCTGCCCTGCAGCACCTCTCTACTGCCTCTGTTGCCCTGCTGGGTGGTCTGGAGGTGGTGCTGGTGGTGGTGGTGTCAGTGGCAGAGAGGAACTGCAGGGCAGCCTGGGTGTAGGCTCCAGGTGGCTGCAGCAAGAATGGCCCAGCAGCAGCAAGGGGTGCAGGTGGCCACTTTTCCCCTACACCTAGCAGCAGCTTCTGCCCAGCCACTGTCACTGCTCATCGTGGGTGGGCTGGTCTGGAGTGGGAGTGGGGCAGGCTGGGGTTGGGGCTGTGTATGCTGGTACCCACCAGTCCCCATGGGGCCAGGACAGGGCTGGTGGTGGCAGCCAGAAGGACCTGCTGCCATCTGGGCTGCCTAGAGATGGAGACCAGCGGCAGAACTGCCCCAGCCCCTCTGCGTGCCTGGGGTTAGTGGGATGTGTGCCACGGGCCAGATGGTGCCTGGGCCAGGCAGGACTGATCCACTGTGGGCTGGTGAAAGTCCCTCCATGGACTGGATCTGGCCTATGGACCATATTTTGCCAACCCCTGCTTTATTGGGTAGGAATGTGAAAAAATCAGCAAAACCCTTGGTGAGGACACAGCTGTGCTGGCAGAAGAGTGCCTTTGTCAGTTAATGGTATGTTGTCTGGGAAACTGGTGTATGTATGCTGGCAGAAGAACTGTTTTTGTTGGCAGGTGCTGGGTCTACACTTTTAGATCAGGGTCATCAATGTTTTTCTAAAGGTAAACCAGAATAATCTGGTTTGGGTCCAAGGTAGGCTGGCACTAGGATCCCATTGCTGCTGCTACTGTCGCTTTTTTAGCCACTTGGTTGTGGTGCAGCCAGGGGCAGGAGAAGTCCCCCCTTGCTTTGGACTAGATTCACTGGCTCCCACAGCTGGCCCTGGCCCACCAGCTGCAGGTTGCTGACCCCTGCTTTAGATTCCCTAAGTATTCTTAGTGGCTTACTGGGTGGACTCAGACCCAGTCCCCTAATTAGGGAAAATACTGCATCTCCTTCTGTGGACAAACACTTGGCTGGTGTCATCTGACCCCAGCACTCTTTCTTGTCCAGGGCAGAGGATCGGACTGGATGATCTGCTGAGGTCCCTTCTGACCCTGAAAATCTATGAAATCCTTCTCCCCCCCCATTACTGCCAGAAATCAAGCGGGTCTCCCATGCAAGAAATGAAACTGGGCTTTAGAACAGCGGTGCAAAGGTGCTATCCAGTGTCTGTGTGGAGGTCATTTGCGCTGTCTCTGCATCCATGGCTTTATGAATGGATGGAAGAGGGTAGACTCCAGAGTAGTCACCACTGCGCGGTTTCTCCCTTTGCCCGCAGACTGAATTGTCCTCTGCAGAGTAACTCTGCCTGGGCTCTTATTACTCATGAGAAGCCAGTATGGAAAAAGGAGAGTTAATCCTAGCATCACGAAGATTTGCTGCTTAAAAACCACTTGCAAGAGCTGTCCAGTCTGCTGATTCCCTTCAGCTAGGATCTACCTAATGCATGACGGGATTGGTAAGTCCTTCTCACGTTTAAAAGCAACAGCGCAGTGCGACTTCAGCACCAAGATCACCTCCTTGGCTCAGTGCCTGTAGTAAAGACATCCCAGAAGGCCAAGAAAAACGTGAGGAAGCAAATCAGGCCACGTGTGAGAACACCCTCATTCCCGCCCCTGCCTGAGACCCGGCGGCTGCCCTGTGAGGGCGGGGGGAGAGCACCGGCTTCAAGAGCTGCAACAGCGCATGCGCGGAGGGCAGGTGACGTTACCGTGGGCTGGGGGTGGTGGCGATTGCGTCACCTTAGCAACCAGACGCGCTGTCCCGCCCCCTTCCCGGAGCCGCGGTGCATGGTGGGATTGCGCCTGCGCTGGGGCCCGGGGTTCGCCCGGCTCGGTAGGAGGTGGTGGGCGCGGCCGGGAGGGGGGTTCGGTGCTGCGGTGCGGAAACCTGCCCCGTGGGGCCGGGGCCAGGAGCACCGGAGCTCTGCGGGGAGGGGGAACCCGGGCCCCGTTGTGGGCCTGGGGCCCGGCCCACGCGGCGGGTGCAAGAGCTGGCTGGTCTGATCCTTGCCCTTTGCATTCCCAAGGCTCCCGGGCCTTTGCTCTGCTAGCGGTCAGTGCTGCAGCAGGCCCAGTAGTACAGTGCCTGACTCCTGCTTTAAGCCTAAATGTGTTTATTTAGTAAGGTTCTGTGGGTAAATCTGATATCTTTTATTAGACGAACTCAAATAGTTGGAAAAATGCTTCTTAGTAAGCTTTTGGGTACAAGCACCCTTCCTCGGGCTGAGGAAGTGTCTGCCGTTGGTCTGTGCTCTTCCTGGATGGACTAGAAAAGGAGCCAGAGGCCAGGATGCATTTATTTTGCGTGTATGGTTTCCACATATTGTTTCAGTGATTTTAAGGCAATGTCTTCATTGGTGTGAAGAGCTGGAAGGCCCCCAAGTAGTTTTGTAAATGGACACGAGTTAGCAGTGTGGGACTGGATTGTACTTGTCCACAAAGGCATTTGTTGTCATTGTGAAGACCCCGTTGGTACAGGTTAGAGGCACAGATATCCTGTCCAGTTTGAAAATGGTTGAGAAGTGCCCAGTAACAGTGTGGCCAGTTAAATCCTGGTTGATGGACTGTAGGGTCAGAGATGATGTGGTGATTGATTGGTGCTTATGTTGACCAAACCTGAATGGGATATAAGAACAAGACTAAGGAATGCTTGACCCCTCTGTCCTGTTGCTTGATCCCATTGGCAGGCTCTGGGTGCATTTACTGACAGGACTGGGCTTGGCATGCAACGCAGTTGTGGCCACAACTTTCTTTTCAAACAAGGCTGGAGGAGGAGATTATGTAGTCCACCCCTGTAATAGCCTTGTGGGACACCTAGGTTCAGTTCTTGCTTGCCATGCTGAGGGTCTAAATTTCCAGGTCCCAGGAGACTTCCTTACCTATCAGGGTATATGCTAGCATGGATTACAGCACTCCACACCCCTCTCCTTGAAGTTGTGTGTCAGTGCAATAAACAGTTAAAGTTAAGTTAGCCCCAGTCATGGAAGACAATCATCCTTGACTGCAAGGGATTGCTGAAGAAGAAAAAGAGGGAGCTACTCCCTAAAGGGAACATGACTGTAGCTGAGTGGTTAAGAGATTCCTTTAGGGTGGGGGAGTCCTGGGTTCCCATCTCTGCTCTCAAGATTGTTAAAGCAGTAGGCTGCAGAGACTGGTCCTCGAGTGCTCTTTGACTTAGTCAATCTTGAATTCTTAATGCATAGGTGAAAAACTCAAATAAGAAGTGGAGGATTCTCCATCCATCTTGCTGAACTGCACTAATGACACATGGTCAGAAGTGGTACGATCAAAGTTTTTTAAGAGTGAGCTCTACTCAGTTCTTTGAAAGAATTGGTTGTAGGCTTCTGGTCTCCAGAGAAGATTGAGGATGCCAGGAGGCTTTCAGTAGCCCTGTATCATGCAACATGCATCTAGAGCAGGGGTTAGCAACCCCCGGCATGTGTGCAATTAGTGGCACGCAGAGACATTTTTCCGGCACGCTGAGAAGCACACAAAGAAATTGGATTTTTTTGTTTTTAAAGTTGCTGCTCCCGACTGTCCCATGCAGCTACAAGTCACAGCGCCACAGCAGGCGCCGGGTGGAGCCAGGGTAGCGCAGGCAGGCGGGGAGGTGTCTGTGCTCTACTGCCCCCACCCTGTGCTCCCAGGCTGTGCCCGCCAGCCCGGCTGGCCCTGGAGGGAGCTGCCCAGGCAGCCAGAAGCCCTGTCACACCCAGGTGGGGCAGCACCCGAGTGCTGGGGCTG
>NW_017728906.1:171402179-171411795 GCF_001723895.1 Crocodylus porosus | reverse complement strand
AAAAAAAAAAAAAAAAAAATTAAATTGAAAAAAAAACCCATTAATGACTATTAATAATATTAAATATTCAGTGTATCCTGCCATGTACCCCCTCCACCCCAGTTTTGTTTTTGTGGCATGCCGGCACTCTGGCACCTTACAAGGTAGACATGGTTTTTTCAGTACTCCAGCCAAAAAAATATTGCCTATTCCTGATCTAGAGTCTGAAAGAAGGTGGGACTTCAGGCAATATATTAATATTTCCATTGGCTAAGTCCAGGTAGCTCACTGTTCACTTCTAATTCTTCAGTTACTGCATATAGATACTTATGCCATGTTCTGGATTCTACCCTAGCAGCTAGGTACTTAAAAGTTAGGTGTTGCAAGTGATTTTCCATACCTATATATTTCCTTGAGTATAGTCCGAAGACATATGTGCAAGTAAACACCTCTTCCTGAGACATTTCTCTAGTTTCTGTTATGTATCGCTGAGCACATGACTGTGGTTTGTAATTTCCTATGTGTTAGCCTGTGCTATAGTCTGTGGCTCCCCAGATTGCAGGAATTCCACCATTTATCTCTCTGTGTAGGATCATGTAATAGGGAAAGGGTCAACAAGCTCTAGTACTGGATAAGTTTAAATCTTTCATCTAGGAACTTGGGAATGCTTTGACAATTGGATTAGTTATTAGTCCTGTATCCTTGCTTTAGAAAAAGCTGAACGCTTCCAGGAGGGAAAGAGAGGGTGCTGGTTAGGGCATCATGTAGGATTTAAGAGCTCTAAATTCAATTCTGAGTCTGAATCAGGCAAAGTAGGGACTTGAGTCTGGGCTTTTCACATCCCATGTGAATGCTATGACCAGCAGACCCATACTTGTTCTGGGATTGGTTTCTTTCAATCTCTCTTGTTTGTTCCACTTGTATACATAAATTGCAGTAATCCAATGGTCAGGATATTCACAAGGAATAGGAAGAGATGTAGACTCAAGTTCCTACTCCAGTGAATATTTAATCATTTATACAAGCCTTCATTAAAGATTGAAAGAGATCCACCCTAGAATTCCCAATAGCTTGGAGATTAGGGCACTCAGATAGGATGAATCAAGGAGAACCAGCATCTCCTGACTCTGTCAACTTGAAAAAGTCTGCTTTATCTAAAGGTATATTTTTAAAGGGTTTTCTTTTTTTTCTTTGGTTTGGGACCTTTTGATATCAATGGATTTTGAATTGGATCTTACATTTTTGGGGTTACACAAAACAGATTTTGAAATTTCAGGTAGAACTGATATCAGTTAAAAGAAAATGTTAGCCCATGTGAACTGAATAGTAAAGCCTTATTAGTGTTCATATTTTACAACTATAAAGAGATTTTTAGTATCACTGAGAAAATATTTGCCATATTTAATATCTTACAGGTAAAAAAATGATGCGAGACGTGCACCTGGCACCTGAGACGGATGAAGATGATCTTTATTCTGGTTACAATGACTATAACGCCACCTTTGACACAGAGGTAAAAATTTGCTGAATTTCACTGTTTGTGAGTGATATAAAGATGCTGTCATTGAAATTGACGTTCCATTTTCACTTGAATTATGAACAGCAATGAAAGTGCGCTACTCTTGTGAAAATCAGTTTTTAATTTTGAATTTTTTTTATTCTCATTTTCTGTTTTGAGTCTTGCTGTGCATCTGAATCTAGTGCGTTTTTTTGCTAGGAAGGTTAGAAAGTACATAGGAAATACTAAATCCTAGTTAAAGAAATGTGGAGGTTTAATGGAATGATTTTATACCAATCTCTCATGTTATATTGCATGAAATCCTGTCCTCACTGAAGTCTATCAGAGTTTTGCCATTGATATCAACAGGGCCAGAATTTCAGCTCTTATTAATTAATGGCTTATATGGTATACTTTAAGGCCAATTTACAGGCTGTTGAATTAAATAAAATAATGAATTTATGAGACTGGGATTATGTTTGGAAAACAGACTATTGTGTAAGACTTTTTTAACTGTCAAATAAAAGTCTTCATCAAGCAGCTGATTAATAGTCTTTAAATGTTGGATTACTCCACCTCCAAAATACTGCCACCCCAGCTCTAGCTCCAGATGGCCTTGGGACCTTTCTTTTATCACAAACTTGTCTCATGCCCTGTTAGTGTATGTAAAGAAAAGTGTGAGAGAGAGCAGAAGAGAGAAATAATAGAATTTACAGGAATCAATCATTCAGAGTACCTATTAACATTGTCAGTATATCTTCTCCTCTACTGCTATGAACTAGGGAGCTTATTATGTCCCATCCTGCACATTTGAACAATGTCACATTTCCATGTACTTAATAGACTTTCCAATATATATTTGGCTTAAAATACTGCTCCCTGGCGTAACGTTATGACTATCCTACACAATTTTATCATTTTAAATTTGGCCTGTACTTTGCTTTGGACAGTAATAAATATACTGTGAATTACTGTTAAAAACTAAGCTTCGCTTTTTCCAGTTGTATTACTATTCTTCAGTGGTTGCTTCACTATGTAAACTAAAAGTTTTCAATAGATTGATTGAGTAGTATAATTATAGCCTACTGACAATAAAAATTGTATTTTGGCTATATCAACAAGTAAAAGTAGTGTAGGATTAAAATCTATCTGTTTTGGATAACTGTTATGCTTTTTATTTATTTTAGGATTTAGAAAATGATGCCGCTTTTCAGCAGGCTTTGAGAACCAGTCATGGTAGAAGACCCCCAGTAAGTATGTTTTGAAATATATTAAAATATTTATTAATATTCTCCAGATCTCTGTTCTCGTTTTTGGCTCTGCCACTTGCTTAAGTATACTTCTTAATCTCTCTGTGCATTGCTAAAATAAGCATAAAACCTTTAGGCAGACAAGGTTCTTTGGGTAAATACGGTATCTTTATTAAATCAACTAAATAGTTGGAAAAAATGTTCTTTGCAAGCTTTTGGGGATAAACACATTTCTTCAGGCATAGGGAGAGTCTGCTGTTGTTTTGTATTTTCCTGGATGGAATAGAAGTCGATATGCAAACTGCAGGTCTGTGAAAATGCAAATGCATGGCTGTTGAGTATCAGAGGCCATGGAAGATGTCAGGAGTGAGACAAGTAGGTTGTGGAGGGTAAGGGGGGAATCTTGACCTGGTGATAGAAAGTAGCTGGTAAAATGTAGAACGGTTGGTTACCTGGGGTTATTGGATGGCAGGCAGATTAAGTCCAGGAATTGTGATGGTTCTGTAGTCCATTCCTGGATCTTACTTGTCCATACCTGTACCTCCAGAAATGCAATATCTTATCCAGTGCGCTAAATGCCCTGATGGAAAATATGTAGGAAAAACAAAACAACCACTATATACCAGAATGAACACACACCGAAAATCTATCAAAGACAAAAATACTCAATTAAGTGTAGGTGCACACTTCTCACAAGACAACCACTCACTTTCCAATCTCTCAGTTCTAATCCCTCAAAGGGAATTTACAAAACACCTTTCATAGATGAGCCAACGAACTTCACTTTATAAGTCTACTGGATACAAAAAATCATGGACTAAATATAGATATTGGGTTTATGGTACATTATAACCTGCCTGCCATCCGATAGTCTTAAATCACAAATGACACACATTGAAGAAGCCCTGAACATTAAACTGACATTACTTAGTGTAGAAATTATTTAGCAGATAAACATGGTTACATACAAATTCTTCTGCTCAGTCCCATTTAAAAGCTTTACTATTACCTGAACTAGTGTGACACCTGGGCCTGAACGTCCCAACACAACTTTCATCCAGCCAGTATCAACATACTGATTTTCATGTCAGCTTCCTGTAACATACAAGTGTCTTACGCTGAAGCCGCAACTGTTGTGTGTGGACAAATAACTGCCATGCACATGAGTTGCATATTTATAAACAGGAATTGTATTTATTATAATTGGTCGACACTGTAGAGCATCTTTGCGACCCCATTTTTTATCGTTGCGAGCCCAGGTGTTGAAATTTAGAACTAGAGATGCATCGATACATTGGTCCAGTATCAGATTGGTACTGATATAAAGAAAACTGGTTGTATTGGATATCGGCCCAGTGGGGCTAATAATTCAGGCAATAAATGCCCATGCTGCGCACAGCCGCAGCACAGCACTTGGGGAGCGAGGAGCACAGTTGACAGTGTGGAGAGCTGCCTCCAACTAGTAAGTCCAGTGTGGTAGATGGGGAGGGGGGGAGGGAAGTGATGTGCTGGGGGCAGATCAATGGTCCCCACGGTGAGGGAGGTGCTGGGCAGGTGCTGCTCAGGTGGGACGTGGGGATAGGAGTCACAGTTTGTTGCGGGGGAGGTGCAGCTCCCACCTCTACTTGCACTTGGGAGGGCACTGGGGAGGCATGTGCCGCCCAGATGTGTGTGGGGTGGCGTGGGGTGGGGCAAGCCATAGCCAGGGATGCACAGGGCTCTTCTCACCTGGGGCTGGGCTTGGAATGGGTGCCGGCGGTACTGGGAAGATGCTATATCCAGCCCAAATTTTCTGCTGCTCTGCTCTCAGAGCCACCTGGCACAGCCCTAACTCAGCGCCCTGCTTCCACCTGTGTGCTGGGAAGAGCCAGGGCTGTGCTGGATGGCTGGTGGCAGTGGGACTGGCAGTGGAGCAGTGGCAAAATTTGGAGTGGAGGCAGCATCCTCCCCCCCTGCCTACGAGCTGTGGCTCTGGCCCCCTGCCCCTTCCCCCTCCTTCACCGTGGGGGATGTTGATCTGCTCCCCGCATGCCCCTTCCCTCCCCTCCCTTACCAGCTGGAGGCAGCTGTATCAGAAAACAGATTGGTATCAGCCGATATATCTTCTTAAATATCGGTTATTGGTATTGACCCCAAATATCTATTGGTGCACCTCTATTTAAAACCACTGCTTTAGGGATGTTTAAAAGTCCCTGGAGGCTCCCATGATGTGGTGCAATCCAAAAACAAGGTGCAACTGTGCTACTGCACTGCCCTGGATCTGCCCCTGAGTATGATATACAAAATTTACAAGCTTTTTTAGTTTTGCTTTGGTCAGGTTATTTTCACTTAGTTACAGCTTAAAAAAATCTTATATCATTTTACAAAGGTGGTCTAATGTTTATATGCACATAGTATTTTAGAAATTAATAATCTTCTAATTCTTCTAAACCAATGAGAACTATACGCCACTTAATCACCAAAAAACCACACGTTAGAAAGAAAAACTTCATCCAAATAAAGCTGAATATAGAAACACCCCTGTAGAACTTTTCATAGTAATTTTTTAAGCACAGTCACTTCTGTGAACTAATCTTACTATCATATGCAAAAATACCAAGAAACCATTTTCGGATTAATTATGGTTGTGTGGTACTGTATTTTTCTTTTTTACCAAGGTAACAGCCAAAATTCCAGGTACATCAGCTTCCCGACCTTTAGCTACTGGATTTGGGGTAAGTTTTTGTTCTTTGTTTTATGCTTAGAAGGAGATATTCCCCAACCTGCACACCCTGTAAATCCTTCATGCAGTACGACTTCTTTCTCATGTAAGTGGAGGAAAAGAGGGAAAAAAACGAAGAATTGCTTTATAACATCTCTTAGGTTGTTGGAGAGGTTGCAGTGTGGCTGTAGTGACTCAGTCTTACTTTTTATTATCAATAACACAGAATTGTACAAGTATACAGCAGTATAACAAATGTAAATAAGGGTATGTGAAGTCTTCCCTGCTCCGCAGAATTTAAGAATGACTGTCCTAGAGCTTATAATACTGGAATGTTCATTATGTGGAAGATATCCATTAGTCATTGCAAATGGATATCTATTGTTATAAGATAAAAACTGTCAGAAATATATAATTTCTAGTGGAATTTTATGTGTACCCAGCAATATGAATAGGGTTTAGGTATAGGGCATGTAATTTCATTTATATTGAAGGAGGGATTGGCAAAATATGACCCGCAGTCTGACCCACAAAGAAATTGTATCTGGCCTACTAAGCATGGGAGTCTGTATATCTTACCATTAATCGGTTTTGTGCAAGGATGTGCTACCGCTCTCTAGTTGTGGAATATCTAATAGTTGCTAGCAACACTTGGCCTGCCATAAAACCAAGCTGTATAAGCTCAGCTTGCACTGAGTAAAAGGTTGCCAACCCCCGTTGTAAAGAATATCTAAATGTGATCTTACCTCTAATAAAATATATTCCTACTTATTGCATCAGATCTACTCAGAATCTACCTCTTAAACTTTTTGTTTGTACAGATGGACAACATTTTTTCTCAAATATATACTCAGTCAGCAATGAGAAGTACTAGTGCTATGGCTTAAACCCTCTTAAAAATTTATGAACAGAAACCAAACAAAAATACAGAGAAAATTCAAATGGCATAAAATAAATAATGTAAAACTTCACAATTAGTCTTCTACATTTAGGAAACAAAATAAAAATGATGCCCCATTTTAGAACTTGTGTTAACTGTGGGGTTACTGCCTAGTGCAAGTAGTGCATACAATGTGAGCTTTTCTTGCCTCGTTGAAGTTAATGGAAATTTTGCAGCTGATTTCACTAGGAGCAAGGGTGGATGCTAATATACATTCATGAAACAGGAACAACAATATATTTAAGTATTTATAGTTTCCTAATGTCTTGTAATTGCTAATTTTAAATAAGCTTATTTTATATTGGTAGTCAAAGACAATGTTATCATCAATGGGAAGACCTATGACAGGAGCTATACAGGTAATGGTTTATTATTTATTTATTAATTATTAAAAAGTCTTAATTCAGATTCTGAATGATTGTTTTTGTTATAGATGTTTAATCTCTCTTTGTTTTTAAAGACATTAATTACAGTGGAAATATGGGCTGCAAATACTGTATTTAAACTGTCTTAAATCATATATACACTTAACATTGACATCTGGGCCGGGAATGGAAATGTATTAACTGGCACTCAACAGTGGCAGACTTTGTTAAATTGGGGGAATAATGGGCTAGTGAATAGCATTCCCTCTAAGCTGTATGTTGTGCGCAGCCACACAGGCGCGCCTGGCTGCATGACTGCACACGCCACACAGCTTAAAGGGAACACTGCTAGTGAATTATAGCCCATTGCCAGATGTTTTGTACCTCTCTGAGATAGTATTGAGCAAAAGAATCTGATCCATAAACACATGGCTTTTAACCCTTGTTGCCCATGAAAACCATACAGATTCAGAAACTGAACTCTGACACCAGGTGCAGTAGTAATTTGAAACATGGTCTGGAGCTACTAGACTTAACAGGCTAGACCTTAGGATTGCCCTTCTAAAATCAGAGAAATAAAAATGTACAGATTACAATTAGAAACACCAAAAAACACTAATGATTACTCGTGTCTGTGGAAAAAGATTATTTGGAGCAAGAGGTCTTTGAATATTTCTAAAATTCTAACAAACAGCCTGATACGACATTTCTTTTGTATCATTTATTAATTAGAAATAATTCCAGTATGTATTTGGCTATGTTATAGTCTGTTAATATAATGGTTGGAGAGGACCTGAGTCAGTCAGGCTGACCGATATATACTTGGTCAGCCTGCATCAACTTTAAAGTGTACATTTCACTTAAAAATTTTGCAATATGTAAATTATCCCCTTATTTATTTCCCCCCATCCTTTGCTTTAGAAATGTTCTGCCAATCATAAAAACAGTCTCTTTTTTTGTTTAAGGATGGAGTTGCCCGACCTATGACAGCAGTTCATGCAGCTGGTTATACTAGAGGAGCGATGCGAGGTAGACTTCATAGAAATCATTAGCTGTCATAAGCCATTTTTGCACAGTTTTTAGTACTGTGTATTAATTTTGCAGGTTCTGCATTTGATCCCCTTGGTCAAGGAAGAGGTCCTGCTCCCCCTTTAGAAATGAAAAATGAAGACAGGTAAGCTGGTCACATTTTCATTAGGTTCACTTTTAGAATAAATACCTTGAAAGCTCATAAAAAAAGCCTATGCGCCATATTTTCTCTCTACAGGAAAAGGCCATGATTCCACAAATACTAAATCATGTGCCAAATTTACTGGCAATCAGTGGGGCTACTCTTGCAAGTACATTGTTTTCAATAGGACTATTTAGAGTAGTAGAATCAAGAACACGGATAGATTTTTTTTTCAGGATTGAGGCTAGAGTGTGATTCTTACTGAAGTCATGGTCGTAATTTATATCTAGCAGGATGAGCTTTGGGCAACTAATGATTTAAAATAATGCAAAACAATCTACTTTGCTATATCACTAGCACTTTTCCATTCCATTCCTCCCATTGCATTGCAATATCTTGCATTATGTTTGTGACCCCACATGGTTTTTAATCCTTGTTGCCCATGAAAACCATACAGATTCAGAAACTGAACTCTGACACCAGGTGGTGTCAGAACATGTGGATGAACATGTGGATTTATACCAATGAACATGTGGATTTATATCAAACAACTGAAGTACAGAAAAGGATTTGATTTGCTGGAGGGCTTTGGAAATCCCTTGCCTGGCAAGGGATTACTATAGCAGTAATTCTGTGGTACATATATGTTAGGAAAATCACAGAATCTTGTCATTCACAGAATTGCATGACCCCAAACTGAGATTGAAAGTTACTAGCCCATTTTTTATGTTTGAGAGTGATGGAAGCCTGACATGGAGTCGATTAGGGAAGAGAGATAAAAGGCTGGCCCCTGGAATTTCTAAATGACAGAGATAAGAAAATTTGCTGAAAGCAGAGGACAAAAGGAAATATGTAGATAATTTGTTTTGCACGTAAAATAATCCTACATGAATCTCAGGTTCTGATTTTAAAATCAGTGATTCTAATTTAAAATTGTACTGATGCTTTATTTAAAGAGTTATCATTACAAACTAAATTTATACTTCAGATTAAGTCAACTTTTTAATGTAATACTTATATACTGCAAGGTTTAATAGAGTGCTAGGAAGTTTTACCCCACTCATATATTCATACTTTCATTATTCCTATTATGTTTTTAGCTCTTTATATAAGTCCCTCTTATTCTGATAGGAGGATCAATGCTTAGTAAACCCCTGTTCTTTCATTAAGCTAATAATTTAAGCACAGTATATCTGCAGAATCTTCTCTTTCTTCACCAGCTCTTATTATTGATAGAATCTCTGATAAAAACAGCAATAAAGGGCCACTTATAGTTGTCTTTGTACTCGCAGACCAGTGCGAACTTTGATACATTACTCAACACCTAAGGCAACCATGATGGATCATTTTTAATAATCTGCCTACTAAAAGCTTGTTTTTTGTATAATTAGTTGTGGTTGCATATGTTAACTGATTCTTTATTTCCTTAATTTTAGCCCAGAAGAAAAGATGAAACAGTTAGAAAA
This sequence comes from Crocodylus porosus, assembly GCF_001723895.1. Lineage (NCBI taxonomy): Eukaryota > Metazoa > Chordata > Crocodylia > Crocodylidae > Crocodylus > Crocodylus porosus. Next base: position 171,402,425 of record NW_017728906.1, on the reverse strand, counting down.
AAAAGTAAATGAGTTGGTTGAAGAAAGCTGCGTTGCCAATAGCTGTGGAGACTTGAAATTGGTAAGATTATCAAGGTTTCATTGAGTTTGTAAGAAGCAACACAACATGCATGCATCAGTAAACTGTGAATTCCAGAGCCTACTGTTAAGGTTGTCTTTTTTAATTTTGTTATTGTTATGGCTGATCTTGCATTCCAGCGGGGGTTTACAGTACCACGAAGAGGACACAGGCATTTCATAGATTTC
>NW_017728906.1:171387553-171401824 GCF_001723895.1 Crocodylus porosus | reverse complement strand
GATCATGCGCGTGGCTCTCCTCTGGACTCTCTCAAGCTTCTCCACATCCTTTTTGAATTGTGGAGCCCAAAACTGGATGGAGTACTCCAGCTGCAGCCTCACCAAGGCCAAGTACAAGGGGAGAACGACGTCCCGGGATTTGCTCGAGAAGCATCTGTGGATGCAAGCCAGTGTTTTGGTCGCTTTATTAGCCGCAGCATCGCATTGCAGGCTCGTGTTCATGATTAATTAGTCTATCCGTCTGCCCACCTACACTTCCCCTTCTCCCCTGTGTAAATTCAGCAGTATTTGAGGTATCTGAAGATAAGGCCTACATCTCAGCTGACTTTGTAGGAGCCTATACTTGGGTGTTGCAGTACTGTATCTAAAATAGGTTCTTTGCCTCAGAAGTATGATTTAGATGGACATAGTGAGATACCTAGGTGCTGAGTAGGCAGTGGCCTATAGCAAGCCAGAAAGAAATGCTAAGCACCCAGGCATGGCTGAATGCCTTTTGCTTGCCAGAATGTAGCTGCCTGTCTCAGATGGTAGTTAGATTCCTTTATTCATTTTTAATATAAGGTGTCTAGAGAGAAGCCTTGTAATAGACCAGTTGTGATAGTAGTGCCCACCCCTTGCATGATAATATAACGGATAGAATGCACTCAGAAACTGGGAGATCTGAGCTCTAGTCCCTCCTCCATGGCAAATCCACAGCATATACTTTCCATAAGGCTGCCTTAACCACCAGCTGATAGAGCAGTCTGGTGGGGCACCATTAATGCACTTTACATTAGGCAGTCATTGGTTTAAAAAAAAAAAAATTTTAATAGGGACCCAAATTTCTCCTCTCCCAGGGAAGTGCCCTCATCACTAGGCTACACAGTGAGGCTCTTCTAGCTCAGGACTCTTACGTTCTTGACTGCATAGCGGCCTGGTTTTAAAATGATGGGATAGAAGTTGCCTCCACTTAGGCAATGCCAGAAGTTGTCAACCAGGGGTATGCATACTCCCAGGGGTACTTGAGAAGGCCCTAGGGGGTATGCGTGGGTGGGCAGGGATGGGGCACTTCCACGCACCATCCCAGACTGCCGCACAGGTGCCTCCCACCTGGCCAGATGCAGGGGGCAGGGGAAACTTGCACTTGGAGGCTGCCCACTCTCTGTTCAACTGTACACCCCCACCCCCCGCTCGACGTCTGGCCGTGGAGTACACTGCTTCATGTCTGGCTGCCAAGGGTACACTGATCCAAAAAGGTTGAAAACCCCTGGGCTACACTGTACCCAGAGGGTTTGGGCACTTATCTAGTTCTCCACTGCCTTGGTGAGTGCTCTGACCACTGTGCTGCGGAAATTCTGCAGAAATTGGGCAAGTAGTTTTTCAGATTGGATCACTTCTGAGTCAGCATAAATGTCTACATTTAAAGGCATAAAGATCTATTCAAACTATATTGAAGGTACCTGATAAATTTAAGCATTTGAGCAATTTTAGGTAGCATGTCAATTTGGTTCCCTTCTTGCAACACAGGCACTTGTGTTCCACCAAAGTCTAATTTACAGGTCCAGCAGAATTGTGTGATCTGGCCAGAATACTTAACTTTATGCAATGGTAATCCTCTTTTGGTGCTGTCTAATAAGTTAATAAAATAGATGGGTTCGCTTTTTATTTTTATTTGCTTATAACGTTACTGTTCATACTCTTCTGAGATAAAATGTTTATGGTAAGATGACCATGAACTTTGTTCTGCTGAATGTTTATATTTAACATTACTTTAACATAAACCTCCTCTTTTATGTAATATTGCTACTTTTTGAATGTGTGCTCTGTTTGTATAATGGAACTAGGTACAAAAATGATTTAGTTCTCATAGAGAAGTGAAGTTGGAAAGGGAAGACAAATGGCAATTCTAAAAATATCTGATCTGTTTTAAGGCCCTGGAGAAGGCAAAAGAAGCTGGAAGAAAGGAAAGAGTGCTGGTTAGACAACGTGAACAAATTGCGGCTGCAGAAAACATCAACTTAGACCTCACTTATTCGGCAAGTATTGAAATGTGTATGTGATTTTTTTGAGGAAATTCAGCCTGCTGTGGTGCACACATTTTATTTGAGTTCCTAAAACAATTTTCCATATCAGATATACTGAACTTTAAAAATATTTTTTGAAAATTGTTATTGTAATTGTAGAAAATAGCAGTTCCATAGTACTGACTTGCTGCTAATACTACTAAATATTCATTATCATTTTTTAAATAAAGGGTTTTTCTTCTGGACTTTAAGTTACTAGTAAACTTTGCAACAAAGGTATCTCAGGTACCCAACGTGTAGAATCTAGGGGCACCAACACAAGTAGTGAGGCTGCTCTGATGCGCTGTAATTACAGCGCTTTGGAGCAGACTCGAAAATAGTAGTTCCCAAAAATCTTCCTTTAGGAAAAGATAAAATACAAATAGTAGGGTTCTCTTCCCCGCAAATAAAATAATATCTTTTCATGGCAACTTTAGTTTGTAATTACCTCATACAGGCATGAGTAGGTGGTTATCATGATAAAAGTATACAATTATGAGAGCATAGATAGACCAGGTGCTTCTGAAGAATGAAAGAACATCAGTTACATTTAAAGGTAGGAGAGTTAAAAATAATAAAAAATATTTTTCATAAAATAGGGGCATGAATATAGATACAGGTAACAGAGGATAAACAGTGGTGCTGTGGCATGCACAAGCTCTTATCCTGTGGTAAATAAAATCCAACCTGCTGTACCTTGCCCTCCTTTCATGCATGTGTGAAAATGGCTACTATGGAATATTTCACCTGCCGTAAATCCTCACCCACATTTACTTTGTGTTAACTTATTTGTTTACTTATGCCTTTAAACTGTGGAATTAACTAAGACAGAAAGAGACAGAGAGGGCCCTCCAATTTAATTTCAGGTCTTCTGGCTTTATTCAGTTAGAAGCTGTCAAAATCTACTCTGAGGCCAGGGTGAAAGGGCATTTTTGGAGGGTCACTGTATAAGATGAAAGAGTTTCCTCTTTTTGGATCATCTGGGCTACTCTGGAAAGCATGAAATGAGGCAAGTCTTCCACAGCCTTTTCACAGGACCCTCGAGGACCAGAAAGTAGTTCAGCTGACATGTGGTGTATGCTGTATGCCTGTTGGCAGATAAGCACAGCGAGCAGGAACCATAGGGCTTCTACAGCTGGGCTGCTGCCAGGTTTTGTCCTTTGCTGATAGGATTTGCTATATCTCTTCTGGAAATAAACCAGGATTGTGATTCCAGGATCTGGGCCACATCTGCTAGCTTCTATAAGTAGATGTTGAGATGCACAGCACAGTTGAAGACTAATTTCAGTGTATCTAGCTGAGCCATAATGAAGGCTTTTGGAAGATGGAATGCACCCGTTCAGCACTATTTTGAGGCAATGGATGAGGCAGGGCAGCAGCTGCACCAGCCAGGAGTGGAGGACTTGTATCTTGGACCAGGAATGGGCAGCCACCCCCCTTCATTCTTCATTAGGGTATGGATGGACTTCCTTATCATATGGGTAGTCGTCCGAACTGCAGGACGTGCAGTGCTGCCATGGCCCAAGATGACAGTACTGAAGTTAGAAGTGGGCCAGTGGGACATGCAACATGGATATTTGTCTGAAGAGGATTATGTCAGAAAAATGTGGCTGATTTCTTAGATAAGAGCATTGCACTGGATCTAATCTATCTAATTTAAGCACAGAAAACTGTTAGTTAAAATGGAGGAAATGGGGATTATTGCTGTAACTAAACTGGATAAGGAGTTGATTACAAGGGACATTGCAACAGGTTATGTTGAAAGAGGAGTTACCAAATATGAGAGAGTTGACTGTTGTGTTCTTAAAGAATCAGTCTTTGGATCCACCCTACTTAATATTTTCATTAGCAACTATGGTCAGTCAGTCAGTCAGTCAGCATGCATGTAAGAGCACTCTGTGCAAGAGCCAGACATGTACCAATCTGTAAAATTTGCATAAAACAAAGTTAGGAGGTATTTCCAGTACAGAGGATAGTTTATTTATCATACAGGGTACATAACCTTTTGGAGTACAGCAGTAGACATGGCAGAAGGTTTAATAATACAAAGTGCAAAGTTGTGTACTGAGGGACTAATGTCAAAAACATCTGTAATACAGTAGGAGCTAATAGTTTGAAATGAACAGAGGAAGAGCTGGACCTGGGTGTATTTGTTAATTATAGGAAGACCATGAGCTGCTAATGCAGAATCCTTAAAAAAAACCCAGACACTAGTGCAAGTCTATGGTGTATTTTGGCAGGGTATTTTTAGGTGAGACCAAGTATTAATATCACTGTACATGGCATCAGTAGGACTCAGGTTAGGATATTACATACACATCTAGTCACCATTGGTTAACTAAGATTAAGTTAAACTGGAACAGGTGCAGAAAAAAGCTAGAATGATTAGGGGAATGCAGAATTTGAGAGAAGACTAACGGAACTTGCCTTGTTTACCATAGCAAAATGAAGGTTGAGAGGAGTTGGAATGAAACCTCTACAATGAAAGGTTGAAAGAACCAGGTGTATTGTTTAGAGAAAAGGAGGTTAAATGGGGAGAAGATGGCAATTTTCAAATATTTGAAAAGCTGCCACATAGAAGAGGGAGAACAACTGCTCCTCTTTACTACCCTGGCAAGATATGGGGCAGTCAGGCAAAGAAGATTTAGATTAAATCTCAGGGAAAAAATCCTACTGTGAAATCAATAGGACGATGGAACAATCTGCCTAGGAAAGTTATTCCTTCACTGGAGGTTTTCCAAAAGTTGGATAGGCATTTGTCTGGAATGCTTTAGGACTACTACATCCTGCATTTACGCAAGAGGCTAGGTTTAAATGGGCATTTATAGACGTGCTTTGGGAGTTGGCAGGGGAGGGCAGTGTTTTGGTTTTAGCTGCTCTAATTAAAGCACCCAGAGTGTTACATGTATCGGTATCCCTGCACTAAAAATGGCAGCCGGGTTGCTTTAACTCAAGCTTGTCAACTGAGCTGCTCCCATTTTTCAGCACAAGGATGCTGATACATGTGACACTGGAGTCTTCTCTGATGCACTGTAATTACAACATGTTGGAGCAGCCTTCCTGCACATGTGTAGGTGCCCAGTGACTCTTCAAGTTCTTTCCAGTCCTGGTTCTATGATGTGATCATGGGAAGTGAGTATCAGGGAAAGAGAAGAGATATTCAAGTCAAAGGATAATCTTGACAAAAGGATCAGATGAGTACAAAATGGTCATAAACAAATTTAGACTGGGGATTAGAATAAGATTTCTAACCATTAGAGGAGTGAAGTTCTGGAATGGTTTTCCGAACAAAATCGTGTGGGCAAAACTTAAATTGCTTCAAGATAGCAATGGGTAGGTTTTGAAAGGGACAGTATAGTAGCGCAGGGATGTTTCTGGAGAGGATATCAGAGCAGTGGGTATGTGGCTTTGAGTATTTTTTTGCTCCCCTAGGGGAGTTGAATGGACACCTGTTCTCAGTATAGGATACTTGCATCTGTGTCAGATAATCTCACGCTTTCAGGTTTCTGCTGGCTGCTTGTAGGGGCAGGAAGAAATTTTCTTTCCCCCTTGATGGATTGCTTGACTGCTGAGATTTTGTATTCACTTTTTTTTTTCTCTGAAGCATTGGGTGTTAGCACTGGCTACAGCTTGAACAGTGGGGCCAACTTTTTTGGCAGGCATGCCACAAATTACCTCTGTATCCACGCAAAGTGCCACTCTGATCTCCTTCTCCTCCTGCTGTCTTCTACTCTGTTTTCTACCCTCTGCCCTATCTGCCACTGTGGTGCCTGGTCCCCTTCCCTGTTTTCTGCTTGCCACCCGCAGATGCTGCTTATGCCACACCTGAGCTAGGAGACTGATTTGGGAGAACTGGATCTCTTAACAATACTGGGAAACCTCTTGGGCTCCCAGTTGGCAGGTCTTGCTTTTATGCTTAAGGCTGAACCAGTCACCGGATATGGGGTCAGGAAGGAATTTTCTCACAGATCAGCTTGGCAAGGACATTTTTTTTCTTTAAATCTTTACCTTGCTGTAGTGTGGAACGTGATCTGCTTCCTAGGATACTCTGAGTGTATTTTACCTGGCAGACTCCCTGCCTTGCAGTAGCTAAGGCATTAGTGTACTCTTTCTCTCCAGCTCTCATCTTGTGGCACATTGGGGTTTTTTAACAGGTGTTTTGTCACTGTGGTATGTAAAAGGGGCTGGAGTGGATATTCTTGTGAACTCTTTTCCTGAATTGGTTACCTGGGAACATGAGGGACTAGACTCATCGGTTTGGAAAGTTCCCTCTAGCCCCGTATTCCTAATATATTTGCATATATTTACAAAATAAAACTGTTTGTCAGCTGTTTGTCTTATCTCTTCCCAGCATCTTATATACTGATAGATTTGGGATGTAAAATATTTACTAGTTTTCTCTTATTTTATATCTTGATTATCTGAGGAAATTTCAGCATCATTATTTCTGCTTTTTTTTTCTTTTTGGCACATCAAAATTATTACCCTGGATCCTCTGATTTATATTGATTACCTTGAGAGAGGAACATGTTTTGTCAAGTCTCCTAACTTTCTTTTTTTCTCAGGTTCTTTTCAACTTGGCCAGCCAGTATGCAGCTAATGAAATGTATGCTGAAGCGTTAAATACATATCAAGTCATAGTGAAAAATAAGATGTTCAGCAATGGAGGTAGGTTGCACATCAGAATATCAGGTATTGATGGCCAGGCATTCACCAGACAGGCAGTTTTGGGCTGGTCCTTCTAGTAAAGGGACAGTATGCATTGCTACTTGTACAAAAGCTTATGGAGGTGGCTTATGCAGTCTCGCATCAAAATTTGCACAAGGAGACTATTTAAAGGATTGTATAAATATTTTAGAAGACTATTTAATAAAGCACATTTTCTTTATCCTTGCAATAGGCAGATTGAAGGTGAATATGGGAAACATTTATTTAAAACAGCGAAATTATTCAAAAGCTATCAAATTCTATCGTATGGCTCTAGATCAGATTCCAGGTGTCCATGTAGAGATGAGGTGAGTTCATACTATAAACATTTTGATGCCCAATATTTGGGTTTTTTATATAGTGCATATATAGTTAAAAATATAACTTAACCTGTATTTCTTTAATTAGGATTAAAATAATGCATAATATTGGAGTTGCTTTTATTAAAACTGGCCAATACGCTGATGCAATTAATTCATTTGGGCACATAATGGGCACATCCCCAAATCTGAAAGCAGGCTTCAACTTGATCCTTTGTTATTTTGCTGTTGGAGACCGTGACCAAATGAAAAGAGCCTTCCAAATGCTGATTGCTGTTCCATTGGAAATAGATTACGAAGACAAATACATTTCACCAAATGTAAGTTTAAACAAACCAACATTTACATATAGATTTGTAAAGAAGTAAACTTTCTAATGCTAAACTAAAAAAAATCTTCTATATAGACTATGCTGTTTTATCAGCACGAGTTCATTGGTATGGCAGTACTAGTCGCAAGTGATCAAACTCTTGAAAATGCTTTTGAAGCACTTTCACCCCTTCTAATTCCCCAGGGAAATGTAAGACCCAAATAAAGTCAAGGTTACACATTGTGATCATGAAGGTTTTATTAGTATTCATTTGGGCTGATTGCATAATTTGCTCATTGCTTTGTCCCTTTTATAGATATACAATTTCTATAAAATATTTGTATGTTCAAATAAAATTACAAGAGGGACAAAGCACACCATGCCTTGCCAGGGTGCTCGCAGAGGTGGGAGCTGTCCCCGCTCCCCACACCCCTTGGACAAGCTGTGGCTCTGTCCCCTGCCCCAGCCCCACTCCCTCCCTTGCTGCAGGTGCCTTGATCTGCCCCACCATGCCCATTCTCTCCCCCCTCTGCTTTCACTACAACAGACTTACCAGCTGCACACAGCTCTCCATGCTGCTGGGCTGTGCTCCTCATTGCCTACATGTTGCACTGCGGCTGTGCGCGTGCACAGGCATTTATCAGCCAAATTATCGGTCACATTAGGCCAATTTCTGATAAAGTCAGTTTTCTTTATATCAGTGTCAATCCAATATCGGAACAATGTATTGGTGCACCTCTACTGCTCATGGTACTGAGCCAAAGAAAAAATAATAAACTTAAGACATCTCTGAAAAAGGCTTAAAATGGTTCATTATTTAAGACTATGATTTTCTATTTCTATAAACAAGTCTTCTATATTCCATTGGAGATGTCATAATTTCCCTTTTTTAGAGGTGCAAAGCTCTTATTTCTAGCTGTGCTTGCTCTATATGGTAGCAGCATCATCAGTCTTAAAGCTGTCTTGGTGTAGAACTAAACTAAACTAAAGTTTTATTGGAAAAGAAGAAAGCATTTTTGTGGCCTATCTTTGGGATAAAAATACCACGAATTTTCAATTTACTCAAAAGTTTGATGTGTTTAGAATTAGTGCTGGCAGCTGGATTAATGAGTAGACTACAAATAAAGCAGTCAAAGATGAATAGTTAATTCATTTACCACCCTGAGCAATCTGGATTGCTTGATAAACTGGGCATAAGCCAATAAATACATATTTCAGTATAGCCAGATTTAAAGTCATGTATCCAGGGTCAAAGAATGCAGGCTGCACTTATAGCATGGAGGATTCTATTCTGGAAAGCAGTAACTAAGAAAATTACTTGAGGGTTGGGGTAGATAATCTGGTCCACATGAGTACCCTCTTTAATTCTGTATCTGAAAGGGTTGATGTGATCCTTGAATGTATTAAAAAGGGAAAAAAAAACAGTAGAATACTAGGTTCAGTTCCTGTGTCTGTGCTTCAGAAGGGTGTTGAAAAATTGGAAAGCATTCAGAAAAGAGTAATGAGAATAATTAAGGGATTGGAAAATGTGTCCTAAATCAAGATTTTAGTTAGTTTATCAAAAAGAAGATTAAGAAAAAGACTACTTAATTATCTACATGTGAAACAAAGTTGATAACAAAAGGCTCTTCAATCTAGCAGGCAAATGGAGAAATGGTGTCAGGCAATTACACAAATCATAAGGGTAAATAACCCCTTGGACTACTTGTTAAAGGGCAGCGGTAGATTCTTCAATTTTATAACCCAGACTGAATGTTTTCTTTTAATTCAGAGAAATGCTGTGGAGAGGTCAGACTAGATAAAAGCAATAGTTGTTTCTGGCCTTAAAATTGATGCTGTAAGTGTGAAGTGTAATATAGATAAAGGAGCAAGCAGACAGCATAAGGCTAGTAATCAAAAATTTAATTTTTTAGTCTTGTAGTTAGAATTTAACCATGCCAATAATTAATTATGCCAAAATTTACAGCTCGGACCGTATTAATTCATAAAATGTTATAAACAATATTTTAAAGAATAATATTCCTTGCAGAATCATTTCAAATTGGAATTATCTTTTCTAAAACATAAGACATAAACAACAGACATGCATTATGTATTAATCTGTATTAATTTCTATACGTGGATATTTTGTCTGTGTAAATAATTACAAACACACACTTTTATAATTTTGTTGGGTTTTTTTTAGGATGATCCTCACACTAATTTATTGATTGAAGCCATTAAAAAAGACAGTTTAAGAGAAATGGAGCATGAAAGGTAACACTGGAATCATACGGATCTTTCCATTCCAAATCAGTGTCACTAATTCCAAGGTGCCCAGGCTTAGAGTTGCTCCCTGTTCTAAGGGGGTGGCCTTGCAATGCACCATACAGCCTTTAGTTTTGTCTGTTGGACTTGTGAAAGTGTTCCAAGATATGCTGAGAGGTGTCCCAGCGCAGCTGATCTGCTTCATTGGGTGAAATGCATCTCCTGTTGTCCTGCCTGTTGGTGCTGTGGGACAATAGGCAACATTCTCCCATGGGTTCATGGGCCTGGTCCTGCACACCCTGGGAATTCCTGCACAAGGTCAGGCCCCTCAAGCACTGGGAGTGCCTGCCTGGCTTTCCCCACTTGCAAGTTGTGCCCCTGGGCTTTCTAGGGCACTTCTAGGTAAGTGAGGAAAGTTGAGGTTTCCCCACCTACCAAGGCATGCCCTGAAGATCCTGGGAACGTATCATGGTCTTGGGCACAGCAGATCTGATTCATCTATTTCCGCCCTGAGATTCAAGTGCCTGAAGAAGGTTGGAATAAGTTTTTGATATTTCCACATCTATTTTATATGTTCTTTGTCCGTTTCTATATTTTAATCTTAAAGGAAAACAATGGCTGAGAAATACATAATGACAGCTGCTAAATTGATTGCACCAGCAATTGAAACTTCCTTTGCTGTAGGCTATGACTGGTAAGAATTTTTTTTTTGTTATTCTAGATATTTGTGTGCTAAACTCTGTCTGTAATTATAAAAAACAAATTCACAAACAGAAACATACAGTTTAGATTGCATTTTTCAAACAGAACACCCAAACATTTTTTACTCTGGCTTCATGGCAATGCCATGGGAAGGAAACAGCTGAAATATATCATGAGTTATCCATCCACAACAGAAGAGTTTCGTTGTATTACAAACTGTAGAATCATAAAGAAATGTAAATGTTAGTCACATTGGCATGCAGTATCTTCATAGGCACTAATTATCTCAGAGAATCATGAGATAATCTCAGAGAATCACTAATTAACTGTGGGAATCAGTTATACACCCTTTATTTTGCAGACCTAGTGTGGTTTCATTTATAGAACTTCTATGCATAGACCATGTCACATGTCTACACAGCAGATAAAAAGGCTGATGGGGTAAGAAAGTAGTATCATAGATGTATATGTATGAAGTATAGATATGAACCCCTGGTGTACTATGGTTCTCTGGTGCACTTTTTATGGTTTTTCTTCTAAGGAAAAAAGAAGCGCCGTGTAAGGATAATAATAGTAAGAAAGGTACCTTCTCAAAACTTGGTATCCCTGTTTCTTAAGTTTTTTGGATTGTTTATCCTTGCTTTTGGAAGAGTTTGCTGTTTGCATTTTTTTAAATCTCTAATATTATTGACAGATAACACACACTCGGACCATGGACATGTGCTTACAGCCTCAATTCAACCTCAGTTATTTTTTATGGAATGTCCTTACTAAATTAAACCGTTGTTACACAGATGTGAAGGAGACTTGCAGGGGGAGAAGAGCTTCACTTACCTACTCCCCTGCCTATTAACACAAAAAGAAGTTAAACTATATATTATGTATTAATATGTTCAAGTCTTCCAAATCCTACAGCTATGTTTTGTTAATACACCTGTCTATAAACAGAAATAACCACTTACAGTGAAAAACTGTTTAGTTCACTAAAGCCCACAATGTGGTGTTTGATGATTAAATATTAGCCATAACCATATTATTTCCTTCTGTTGCTGTTCAAACTTACTGAACCTAAACAGCAGTGTTAGGCAAGAAAGAGTTTCTCGTTACATAACTTGTTAACAAAAAAAATCTGGTGTCTTTATATCCCCTTGCATGATTGCGATTAAAGTTACAAAAAAAGCTTGATGTATAAAATGCATTAATGTATTTTATACATTAAGCTATTTTTCTGTAACTTTCAGTTTTTACTCAATTATCCCTTGTCCTATCCCATAAATGCTAAACACTTGCTATGCATGCATATACTGGGCAGGGGGTAATATTCCTCATATCCTAAATAGTTTTTGATATAACTACAGATATTACTTTTCTAATACTATATTACAAGGAAATTAATGATTATGATTTATGATTAGATACTACTGGTGATTCTTGCCAAACTGATAAGAAACTGTAAAGCTAGCTTAACCAACCACTCAAACTTGGTTTTCAACTGCTTTGTGTTGATTCATGCTATATTATAGTTAAAGATGTACTGTATTTACTCAAATCTAAGACTGCCCTGAATTTAAGATGACACCCCCCCAATCATTAGATTCCATGTATGGAAAACATATACATTTGTTATAATTTTTCAGGCATAAAATCTAATTATTGAAGGGTTGTTTTGAATTTGTCCTCTTCACTGCTATAGCAGGGAAAGTAGTGACTGGTGAGGTGGGGTCAGGTAGCCCCCTTGCTCTCTGCCCCTCCACTTTTCCCTGTAGTCTTCCTGCCCCCCCTCCACTGGCATCCCACCACCCCAGTTCCCTACAGCCTTTGCCTGTCTCCCCCACTCCCCACAATCTCTGCCTCTTCTCCCCGCACTTCCCTCCCTCCATACTGTCAGACCCTGCTTGGGCTCTGAACTGCACATAACAATAAGTGGGGAAAGGAGCAAGGGGTAGGGGGGCAGAAGCTGCAGAGGGTAAGGGAGTGGTGGAGCAGGAGTCTGGCATGGGTCTGACTTTGGCCCTGACCCAGCAATAGGTGCTTGCCCCCCATCCCTAGGCACACACATTATGCAAGAAGCCTAGCTAATTTGAAACACAAGGAACCAAAAACACTGACTTTGAAATAAACATATCCATATGAATTTGTATATATGCAAATTGTATATAAGCTCTGGAGTTTATTGTTGCCCATTAATGGCACATATAGGTGTGCCCGCTGTGCATGATATTAGACCTGCACCAAAACACCTATGATTTATCATATAGTTCATTGAGCTGGGCCCCAGCAGTCAAGAATGTTTCTGGCCATGGTGACCCCACAGCCCAAAACTGCTCTCAGTATGTGTATGTATTCCATATACCCCTCCCCACAAAGGATCCACATGCTAATTAGTCCTCTACTCACACCTGGAACCAGGTGTTCTTGTCACAAGTCCTGGGACCAAAAATGTATATGCGGATGAGGTGCACAGCTACTTCATCCAGCTCCACACCAGGGAGGGCAGGGCCGCACTGCTCACATACAACAGCCTGAGAGAGGGGGTGACAGAGCCTCTTAGATGTTTGGTGATGTTTGCCAGATATTTAAGGCTCGTGATGAAATGACAATAATTGGAAACAGGAAGAAAAATGCTGCTCAGCTGTGGCAGTGAAGAGGAAGTAAAAATGTATTTAATATAATGTTTCACTATGACTTGAAAAAGAATTGGTGCTGAGGGGTACTGAGCACAACGAGCACTATATCTTATTCAGACAGATTGCACTAATCTAGCTTTGTGGTAGGTTCCTATTGATATTTTTGCCTAATATGGGCCCTGTGTTTTAGGGACATGCTCAGTATGCACTGCATTCAGTCAGCTTCACAGTTGTGTTCCATGACTGAGCACATGCTGCTTCTGGCACCAGTTTAATGATAGGCAGTGTATTTCCTGTAGGCAAATGTAAGACCAAGGGGCTTTTTTTCCCTGTGCTAATTGGGAGGTGGGGAGGAACCCACTTGTATTCAAGTAAATTTGGTACATTTCATCAAATTCCTTGCCTTCAGAGAAATTGAATAGGGGCAAATATTCTTTAGATTGTAAACTTGATATTGAGATATCTTAAAATGCAATATACTCATTAGATTATAATTTGATGATCCTCTATGAGGAACTTTCAGATCCATCTGCATCCTCTGGTTAAAAAGTGTTAACATTGGCTATCTAGAATAATTAACCGCTTCTCTCACTGCAGATACTTTTGTAGTAATTGCAGTGGGTTTTGTTTTCAGTACTATTTCTTTCCAGTGACTCCAAGAGTTATCCATAGTCTTTGTGAGAAGTGATTCACGTGCCAGACAAATTATAGCATCTGCCAGGAGTGATGGTGACAAGTTGTTTAACGGTGTTAGCCAAACATATAGTGATAGCAAATCATGTACTTTCAGCTTGTAAGGAAAATGGGAAAGATTCCAAAGGCCATACAGAGGTGTTCCTTCCATCAGTTTAATTCCAGGCAGTCTAGAATAATGTACCATTTATACAATAAACGAAGGCTCCAGCCCAATTTCATAGATTTCATAGACATTAGGGCTGGAATGGACCTCGGAAGATCATCGAGTTCAGCCCCCCGCCCAAAGGGCAGGAAGGCAGCTGGGGTCATGGGATCCCAGGAAGATAAACATCCAATTTGCTCTTGAAGGTGTTCAGTGTAGGTGCTTGAACCACCTCCAATGGCAGGCTGTTCCAGACCTTGGGAGCTCGACATTAAAGAAATTCTTCCTTATGTCCAGCCTGAAACAGTCTTGCAGTAGTTTATGACCATTCAACCTCACCATCCCTTGGGGTGCTCTGGTGAACAAACGTTCCCCCAGATACTGGTGGTCACCCCGATAAACTTATAGGTGGCCATCAGATCACCCTGAGCCTGTGCTTTTCCAGGCTAAAGAGCCCAATAGCTCTCAGCCTGTTGTC
>NW_017728906.1:171378193-171387340 GCF_001723895.1 Crocodylus porosus | reverse complement strand
GCTCATGTTCATCTTGTGGTCAATGATGACCCCCAAGTCTCTTTCTTCCGTAGTACTAGCCAGCATAACACTGCCGACCCTATAAGGATGCTGCAGGTTTTTCCTCCCAAGGTGGAGAACCTTGCATTTTTCAGTGTTACACACTATCAGGTTCTTGTCCACCCATTTCCTGAGCCTGTCCAGGTCAGCCTGGATCGCGCTTCTCTGTTCCGGTGTGGATGTTTTGCCCCAGAGTTTGGTGTCATCAGTGAACTTGGCCAGTCCGCTCCTGACTCCAGTGTCCACATCATTAATGAAGATGTTGAACAATATGCGTCCAAGGACAGCCTTGGGAGACCCTACTCATCGCAGGACACCATGATGATTGACTTCCATCAATTACTGCCTCCTGGGTCTGACCATGGAGCCAGTTTCCCAGCCAGCGGATCATGGTGGAGCCAAGGCCACAACTGGGCAGTTTGGCCAAAAGGTGATAATGGGATACCAGATCGAAGGCTTTTGAAGTCAAGGTATATGACATCAATCACTTCTCCCTTGTCCAGGTGATACATCACCTGGTTGTAGAAGACAATGAGATTGGCCAAGCAAGACCTACCCGTAATAAACCCGTGCTGGCTATCCCTCAGGATGTTGGCGTCGGCCAGTCCATTAATGACGGCCTCCTTAATAAACTTTTCTAAGATATTCCCTGAGTTAGGAGTCAGGCTGATGGGCCTGTAGTTAGAACACAATGGCCCCAATCTGAGTCTGGTATAGGGCATATGGTGGCAGCAACAACGAGGCCATCAGCTAAGGAGCTGGGACCACAACAGTGGGCACATCTACACATGCAAATGCCCTGGGGTGGGTTTACTGTACAGTAAATTTACCCGGGCAGGTGTCTACACTTGTAGGGAAGCAGGAGCAGAAGACTACTGCCATCAGCAGCAGCTGTGACCAGCAGTCATGTTCTTTGTGTTAGAGCTGCAGCTGCCATGCCAACATGAAACATATTGGTGACAACAGCTCCAGCTCTGGCACAGGACATGGAGCAGGAGCTGGAATCCTTTTTGCCACTGTGAGCACCAGAAAGGAGCTAGAGGTGCTGCTGTCAGAGCCATCCTGTGCCCTGGGCTGGATGCAGTCTGCAAGTGGGAACAGATTTGCTGCCCCCTGCCAGCCCTGCACTGGCCCTCTGCAGCAGCCAGGAGGAGCTCTAGGCTCTCTCTGGGTGCAAGCCCAGGGACTGGCAGGGAGCATGGGACCAGAAGATTCTCTTGCCCCCAGGAGCTGCCTGCTGCTGGGAAGGGGACACTATTCCCCTGCCCCAGCAGCAGGAAGCTCCCAGCCCCTTCTCCACGATCATAGAGCTGGGGCTGGGAGATAAGAATCCCAGCTCTCAGCCCCTGCTCTGCAATCACAGATTGGGGACTGGGAGCTCCTTGCTGCTGGGGCAAGGGGACATGTCCCTGCCCAGGCTCCAGTGGTGTAGCACGCAGCTCCCAGGGGCAGGGAGCAATCTCCCACCCTCCACTGCATGGCTGACTGGGAGCACATTTGCTCCTGGTCAGTCATCTACATGCGCCATACTGCACAGTAATTAATTACTCTTGAGTAAATTTTCTATTTGCATTTACAGGTAGCAAATTTACTCAGGATTCGAGCAAATAACTACGCAGTAAGCATCACTGTTTATAGGTGAAGACACTTACTGCGCAGTCATTTGCTCTAATCTCAAGGAAAGTGTTTCATGTAGATGTGCCCAGTAACAAGAAGTGAATCAGCCAGAGGGCACCCAGGGTTATGTCAGTCCTCACCCTTGTGCCACCAATTGTCATGTCCACTGGACCCCAGGGCCCCAGTTTCTGTGGCAGGCCTTTTCCCCTGCTCCCTGAGTTCCCAGTAGCCTTGCAGGCTAGATAACAGCAGCTCCGCGGGCCATGTTTGACACCCCTGTTTTAGAATGTACTATATCAAATCCAGAAAAAGAGTTGATGGGAAGAGAATACCTTAACATGCAGAAAGCAATAATTGCCTTGCTCCGTGTTGGCTTTCTTTTCCTAGTACCCCTGAATCAGAAGTAATTAAAGAGTTACCTGAGGAATAAGCAGGAAGTCCATCATGCATTTGGTAGTTTAGGCCCAAGCCACCTCTGCCACCACTACATTGAGTTCTGGATATGACAGTGTTGCATCCAGAAGTGGTTAAACTGAACTCAGGAGGTTTTTTTCCCCCCCCTAAGGACAGCCATTCTGAATGCTGCAAGATGTTAAAATGCATTGTCCATCTTGAGCATTGCTATGGTGTGGCTAAATCTGCATTGATGTTTGAAAGCTTCTTTGAGATTTTAATTTCTCTTTTACTTATATGAGAGAGGATATATACTCTTGCATATGTTACAAAAGTTCAGGGTTGTGTGTGCCACTTCTAATTTATAATATATTTAAGAAGTTTTAAGGTTTTTATGACATGGTAGAACCTAGGGAACAAATTGTAGACATGTCGTGAGTCTGTAGTATTTTGCTGCAACCTGATCTTTTATAGAATTAAAAAAAATTCTGGCTGCGATCTATTTAGGTCAATTTCTGAGATCATTGACATGAAGATTGCTAAGCAACTGAAAATAACATGCTACTTATATGGAGAGCCTTAAAATCAAACTAGAGATAGCACTTTTCAAGTAGGCAATTAAAGAAATTATTCTGTAAAACTTTTTTTTTATTTGTGGTGACGCTTATGTCTACAATGAAGATGTAACTAAATTAGCAGATCAATTCCCTCTAGATAGCAAAAATGAGCATCTTGGAAAGTAACATAAATGCAGATATATTTTATCTTTTTTTTTTTTTTGGATTCCTTTCTGTTGTAGGTGTGTTGAAGTAGTAAAAGCTTCCCACTATGTAGAGTTAGCCAATGATCTTGAAATAAATAAAGCAATTATGTATTTGAGGCAAAAGGACTTCAACCAGGTACAGTACTCTTTTATGCTATCTTTCTGAATATTGTATTTGGCATTTCAAGTAACTGTTAAACTCCAGCACAAGCCTCCTTTATGATTGCTTAGAATCTTGATAGAAGTCTGAGTGATTTTATTAGAATAATCTTGCAAAAACATGAATAATAATATGGGGTGGCTTTTATCTAAATATAATTTGCATATTGAAGAAGGTAATAGGAGATCAGAAAATGTGCAGATGCACTTGATATTGTAGTCAATGATTGTAGACATGATTGTTTTCCATTTCCTACTCAAATATCCACTGTTACAGTGTAGTCTATGCTAGAATCACTGTCCATGATAGTTCTACAAAAGGGCAGACTTGAGAAAAATAATTTTGAGCAATTAACAATATGACAAGTTCTTTTAGGAGGAATGTGATCTCATTTTTCCCAGATAGATAAATAGATATAGAAGCCTTGCCTATACACAAAGTAGCACTGATTTAACTCAAGTTGATTTTTAAAATCATGTGGTTAAACTGGTACAAATCTTGCCTGGACAATTCTATCCAAACCTGATTTATTTAGATTTAGCTGGATTCTGTAAGGAATTGGCATAAACTAAATATAAGACAGGCTTAAATGGACATAAGTATCCTCAAATAAATTTGAAATCACAGTGCCTTGCACATGTTTTCTGTGCCCTATAAGTGAAGCTATCTTAACAGAGACAGGATGGATCATTTAGTGCTGACACTGGCTTGATGTGTGGTCTACATGTGGATGCTTAGAAGCTGGTGAGAGAGATCATCCAGTGGGGGCATTTCTACTTGTGTATAAATTATACTGCATCTTTTGTGCTGCTTCAGGACTGACTGCCTATTTGGAATGGGGAAAGATTTTTCCTGTGGAACCAGATCGGCATGAGCTCTTGGAGAGGGTGGAGGGGAAGGTTATAGTCTTTGCAGCATCAGTAAAGCATGTGTAATCCAAGAGCAATCATTGGCTTATTGCAGTTTGCAATTCAGTCCCATGCAGTTGTTAGTTACGTGTGCTGCTTACATCTGTCATTGTTTCACTTTCTTCACCTGTATGCCCTACTCAGTCTCATGTTCTGTGCAATGCTTTTGTAGATCTTTCCATCTGCTATATAAATTTGTTTATGCTTTCAGTGTCTTGCTTGTAAGGTCAGTTGAACTGTAGTTTTTAAAATATTGTCCTTACTTTCTTTTCAACATTGTTTCTTTCATTCTGTTGCTTAAATTTTGTTTAATGCTGTAAGTATGAGGAGGTAGGTACAGTATTAAAATCTCACATTTATTCTCTATCTTTAGTCTAAATACTTTCCTTAGTACATATGTAATAAAAACTTAGAAAATAAATAACTACTTCTACTAGAAATCTGAATATTTCATTGTTTCATTTGTAAACATGTAGTTTTATTTAACAGGTAACACACATTGATTGGACTTAGAAGAACTGTTTCAGGAGTGTAGCATTTTTCATTTCAAATTTTAGGGTATTTTTTAGTATTCATATAATTATCTATCATAATATGAAGGATGTGCGTGTGTGCATATGTAACTTCCATCTCTTTCCATAAAACTGAGTTACTAAAATAAAATTATTCTATATCAAAAAGCATTTTATTTTTGTGCTCTGAAGTATTACTGATGGTGGTGACTTACCTTTGTCCCTCTGCAGCACATCTCATATTTTCTGATCTCTAATATTTTTTTCCTTTTGGAAATACTTGTAGTCTCCCTGATTACCATTCCTTCAGTACTTCATTGGGCTGCATGTGCAGTATACATGCATATATACATCTGCTATAGTAAAAGGATATTCACAGCAGTTCAATATTTACCTTACGGAATAGCTTCTATCACTTCTGTCGATCCACAGTACAAAAACTCCCAGGAAAGATTTTGGTCCCAAGTCTCTCTTTGGTACAAACTGTTGGGTGGGCCATTGGGATAACTATTTATTGAGCTTCAAAACTTAACTTTGCACCACTTGTTGTGGTGGCTTTTTTTGTTTATTTTTATGCCCTGACATAAATTTTCACTGAAAAATAAAGTGGTGCAGAACCATGTAAGATATGAGGCAGGTGCTTGAAACAGATGAGAGCTGTCTAATACAGCAATGTCTTACATCCTCGTTGGGTTGATGGTGTTCTCTGCTGATCATCTGTCAGGACATTTTGAGACTGGCATATTATTTGAAAATAACCTTTGTGCATTATGGGTATTTTGAATGTTTTATTAAAGACAATTTTGGTATACAGTTTTAAAGCGGAGCCCTGGAATTTAGTGGTGCAAGTTCTGTTAACATTGCTGAGAGTCCATACCCTAGGTCAGGCATACTGTTGTATTTAACTCGTTATGCAGCACTTTCAAACATACTTTCAACCTGCTTTTAAGCTTAACCTGGATGTATTGGAATCCCATAATAAAGACTGATATGAACAATTCTTTGGTTTGATTTTTGTGTTCAGCAGATTCTTATCCTGAGGATTTAAAAATAGTGAAATTCCCAAACTAGGCAAATATACAGAAACAGCATCTCACCTTAAAGGACAGAATGATTATTACTACCAAGACATTTTAATGCCAAAATAGGTCATAGGTTTAATAAACTCAAGTGATCTGTGGCATTCTTAACCAGTATCTGTGTGGTCTCAAAGTATGCTAACCCCTCTTTCCTTTGGCAACAAAAATGTTACTTGCACTTTAATCTTTACAACGAAAGATGTCAAAGTAGAAATCACACAAACCAAGGAATGGCATTTTGATTTATATAGCTGAAAGCTCACTGCAGGTATGGACATACTTGCATTTAGAGCCATTACAAAAGGGCAGCAGCTGCTATGTTCTAATTATTGTGTGGACAAGCTGGGAATGATAAAGTGGTGCTACTTGAGCTTTAACACTGGATGTATTGTGCCTGGCTTGTGTATGCATAACAATTAGAACCTAATAGCTGTAGCCCTTTTAAAATACAGAGACATGGCAGGATAGTTTTCATGATTGGAGCATTGTCCTGGTTGTGTATAGCTTGTTCAGGAAGGATGGCGGGGCAGGAAAATGGAGAAGGTGTTGCACTATAATTTAAAGGTGATGTATATGAGTTCTGAAGTGCAGTATGAAGTGGAAGGTAGGCTGATTGAGAGCAGCGGGGGGATGTCATGGTGGGTGTCTGCTACAGACCACCAAGCCAGGAGGAAAAGGTAGACAGGGCCTTCTTTAAACAACTGACAGAAGCTTCCAGATTTCAGGACCTGGTTCTCATGGAAGACTTTTATTATTGGGACACCTGCTAGAAGGAAAACAGCACTGCAGTAATAGTCCAGCAAATTCCTGGAGTGTTTTAGGGATAATTTTTTTAAACAGATGCAGTGGCTGGATTACATGACTTTGGGCCCGTCTCCACCCAACGCTTACTGAGCAGCAGACTAATAACACTGCACAGTGGTGTGCCAGTCAGAAACTGTGCTAATACGCTGCTGCACAGTGTTATTAGGCTACTGCACGGTAAGCCTCACAAAAAAACTGTGTGCTGGCGCTACTGTCCAGTAACTAGTTACTGAACATTTAGCTAGTACTTCATTAAGCAAGTACTAAATTAAATACATGGTAACTGCTGCACATTAATGAACATATAGACTCACCCCTTGTGGGACACTATTTTCCTATGCAGAGATGTGGGGCAGAAAAATTTTTGGAAAATTTTCCAATGCTTTATTTTTCTATGGAAAATTTTCCATTTCTAAATAGTCATTGTTTCATAAAATTCATTAGCAACAATGAATGGATGCCAATACAGTATTAGACAAGCTTGGAAGTTTCAAAGTTGTAATTAATATTTTCAGGTGATTATCCCTAGGAAATATGTGATAAAGTACATATATGTTTTATTGATTTGTAAACAGGAGGGTAAATTAGTCATATAATAATCCAAACCAAAAATCAAATTATGAATTCACCTAACTGGCTGTGCAGGTCAAATCGAAACCAAAGCTAAAATTCATATTGTACCCTCTTGGTAAGCATTTGTTTTACTACAACTTCTTTTTTGGATAGTGGTAAAGAAAGTAAAAGCTCAATTAGATTTTCATTCTATTGTCTGAATATCTCTGAAATATTTGAAAGGCTGGGAGTTATGTCTGTAAGCAGTCCAGGGTTCTACCTTGCCTTACTTTCAATATATAGGTTGGTAGTTTAAAGCTGTTTTTTTTCTGTCTTGGCATTTCCACTTATAACATCATGCATTCACCATTCACATTACTATGATAAGCATATCTATATTGGCAGGGTAAGAAGGTTTAGTAATTGTCAGTAGTTGGCTTAAGTGAAGTTGTTACATTTGCACTGACGTAACAGAGAACAGATACTGGGTCCAGTATATCACTTAATGTTTTATGTAATTATATGAACTTTAGCATGTGGTGGGGCGGAGGAAGTTACCATTTTAAAAGAAAAGTACAAGTTATTAAATATTTTGGAGTGGAAAATTTTATGCAATTACTGCATAGAAATTAATTAGGAATCCAAGCTTTCAGTAGTAATTTTGGATACTTATTACTGTGTAAGTGTATTCATTTTCTTTGGGGGTTTTTTTGACAATGCTATAAGTATGTCACAATATAGGTCATTTGCTTTTGAACTATTTCTAGGCTGTGGAAACCTTAAAAATGTTTGAAAAAAAGGATAGCAGAGTGAAAAGTGCAGCTGCCACAAATCTTTCATTCCTTTGTTATTTGGTAAGTTGTTTGCTTGTTTTTTTTGTCATTTTGCTTTTAAAATAATATGAGTTGATAAGAGACAAAGTTGATCTAAAACCTGTATAATGTTTATCTCTCTGTAGAAGTTCTGTATTAAGTAGACACAATGCTTAGACAGACTCCCTTTCCTGTAGGTATCAGCAGTTTGGCACTGTAAAAAAAAAAAAAAAAAATTGCTTCTGCCATCTGAAGGAGGAATTAGATTGGCCCAGATCCATTTGTATGTTTATCCAAGACTTCAGTACCAAGTTGAAAATTTACATTCTCAAAACCCCGACTCAGGTGCTGCCTAACCATGGTGGCACTGAAAAACCTTACTGCTTAAGTTTTTTTACATTAAAATTCCATAGGCATCTAAAGTTCTGCTTCTGAGTGCACTTAGAACCTCAGTTTTGATATAATTGCTGAGCAGCAGGACTGGCTGCCAATCTTGTGCATGAAGGAGTTCAAACTCATATCTTTCACAACAGTGTCTTAATCATCAAGTAGTGGAAGCAGTCTGCATGTATTATATTGGAACTTTTTATGGTTTGTGGAATACCAGAAAGTTAGAGCAGTATTCTTCATTTGACCTTTAATTTACAGTGTGACACCATATTAATTAAATGCTTTACTGAAGTAGATTTACTGCATTTCCTTTGTCTTAAAAATGTTGTTATCTCATCAAAGAAAGATGTGCATCAGGGACTGGAACCCAGGACACTCTCTCCCAGGTGAAATACACTAATCAATGTGGTCAGTAAGCTATAGAGTTATTCTCCCCCTTGTGCTCTCTTTTTGGCCCAGTGCATCTTTAAGTATTCCATCAAAAATGGAGCAACTTCAATAAGGGTGATTCAGAGCAACCCTGTGACCCAACCCCAGAATGGAAGATAGAGGATCTCTTGATGCAGGAAGAGTTTGTCTGTTGGTGGAACCTCATGAGGCAGAGGAGGGAATTGATCTCTTGCATAAAAGAGTTCTCAGGGCTTGCACTCCAATGTAACCCGATGTGTTGAGGTATCCAGATCCCTCTGTGGATCTGGATCTGAGCCTCTGCTGGGAGATGAGAAGCTCTTCCCTCAAGTGGGAGGGGCAGGAAGGCAGCTGGGGTCATAGGATCCCAGCAAGATAAGCATCCAAATTTCTCTTGAGGGTGTTCAATATAGGTGTTTGAACCACCTCTGATGGCAGGCTATTCCAGACCTTGGGGTCTCAGACAGTAAAGAAATTCTTCCTTATGTCCAGCCTGAAACGGTCTTGCAGTAGTTTATAACCGTTCAACCTCATGATCCCTTGGGGCAGGTACTGGTGGTCACCCCTGATAAACTTATAGGTGGCCATCAGATCACCCCTGAGCCTGCGTTTTTCCAGGCTAAAGAGCCCAATAGCTCTCAGCCTGTTGTCATAAGGTCTGTTTTCCTGACCTCTCATCATGTGTGTGGCTCTTCTCTGGACTCTCTCAA
>NW_017728906.1:171349131-171377407 GCF_001723895.1 Crocodylus porosus | reverse complement strand
AGTTTTGCCAAGAGGTGATCATGGGATATCGGATCGAAGGCTTTTTTGAAGTAAAGATATAGGATATCAATCTTTTCTCCCATTGTCCAGGTAATAGGTCAACTGGTCTTAAAGGGCAATGAGATTGGTCAAGCAAGACCTACCCGCAACAAACCCGTGCTGGTTATCCCTCAGGATGTTGGCGTCGGCGAGTCCATTAATGATGGCCGCTTTAATAAACTTTTCTAAGACCTTCCCCAGGATAGAGGTCAGGCTGATGAGCCTGTAGTTTGCTGGATCCACTTTCCTCCCTTCCTTGAAGATAGGTACCACATTGGCCTTCTTCCAATCTTCGGGCACTACACCAGAGCGCCAGGAGTTTTCAAAGATCTGTGCCAGGGGCTGGGCTATGTTGCTCGCCGGCTCCTTGAGTATCCTGGGGTGTAAATTGTCAGGGCCAGCTGACTTGAAGATATCCAGCTTCTCAAGGTCTTCCTTCATGAGGTCAGCATTAATGGAGGGCAGGGGATCTCCCTCACCCAGACCTCCCTCTCCCATAGCAGGCATGGGTGTCCCATGGGACTTATGAAAGACCGACACAAAGTACCCATTTAATAGGTTGGCTTTTTCCTGGGCATCCAGTTTTTTGTTGCCCCATCTGGTTCAGCAGGGGTCCAGTGTTGCCCTTGCTTTTCCTCCGGCTTCCCACATATCTGAAAAAGGACTTTTTATTGTCTTTGATGCTTGAAGCTAGTTTTAGTTCAGTTGCAGCCTTGGATTTCCTGGTTTGCTCCCTGCAGGACCGGACCAGTGCAGAATAATCCTCTTTGGAGGTGAATCCCATCCTCCATCCTTTATAGGCCTTTCTTTTTAGCCTCAGGAGGTCTGCTAGATCCCTGGAGAGCCAGGGGGCCTGCTGGGCCCTCTTGCTGCCTTTCCTCTGAGATGGAATAGAATTAGCTTGTGCATTGAGGATCGCTCCCTTGATTAACAACCACTCTTCCTGGACTCCCCTCCCTCTGGGGTCGGGGTCCCTTAGGGCCTCACTGACAAGCCTCCTGAGCTTGTCAAAGTCAACTTTCCTGAAGTCTGAATGAATACAACTGGTTTCCTAGCCTGTCAGCTGCTCCTTGCTTCCTGTTGGGCTCACTTGTGCTTTTACCTTCCTCCTTTTTTCAGGGTTTCATTTGCCTGCACGTGGGAAACGGTTGGGATCTCACCTGTAACTCCCCTAGCTGGAGTTGGGGAGGAGGCAGTGATGGAGTGGCATTTGGAATACTGCTGCCTGCTCTGCAGATGGATTTAATAATTAATTGTTAAGTAGAGTTTAAAATAAATTCAGCGGTTTTTTTGAAGATTTAAAAAGATTTTAAAAGACTTATCTCCTGTCATTTATTCCCTAACAACGTAAGTTCAGCATTGAAAGCAGGGAGAGAAACAGGATGACAAAATAGGCTTTACCCTGTGATCTGAAAAAAGTATCCTGTTTTCTCCAAGTGCATAAAAAATGTTGTTAGGACTGAAGTCAGGAAACATCTCCATTTTTTTTTTATGATTACCATTATAGTTCTTTTGAGAGAGACAGGTCAGATCCAAAGAAACTTCTCACTGACAAATAGCTAATACACTATTTGTGTTTAATTTATGTAGGAGAATGAATTGACAGAAGCATCTAACTATGCAGATTTAGCTGTGAATTCTGATAGATACAATCCATCAGCTCTTACTAATAAAGGAAATACTGTTTTTGCAAGTGGGGACTATGAAAAAGCAGCTGAGTTCTATAAGGAAGCTCTAAGAAATGATTCCTCATGCACCGAAGCACTTTACAATCTTGGTAAGCTAAAGGTACCTGTGTAGCTTAGTTTTCAGCTAAAGCTGGCACTTCCAGGTTTGAGTTCTTGATTTTCAAACTATTCCT
Organism: Crocodylus porosus; assembly: GCF_001723895.1. Taxonomy (NCBI): domain Eukaryota; kingdom Metazoa; phylum Chordata; order Crocodylia; family Crocodylidae; genus Crocodylus; species Crocodylus porosus. The sequence continues at coordinate 171,375,507 of NW_017728906.1, read as the reverse complement.
TTTTACAAATGTACATTGAAATGAGAATACATTCTGTGGTTTCCACTGTTCTGTTAAGTCTTATGCTTAGTGATTTAAGGTAGTAACTTGTGCTTCCCATTTCTTCCACAATAAAACTGTACCAATATTATCCTGTGTTGTTAAACATGAATCACTTTAAAGATGAAAATTGGTATAAGATCTGTCTACTCTTGCCTATTCAAATGTAAATGTTGAATAGTAATACTCCACCAAATTTTGCCCCCTTTGACTCCTGACTTCTCCATGTTAAAGAACTGGGGTTATGTATAGCCTTGAGCCTTGATTAAAATCATGACCTTTATCCATAATCAGCTGTGGTTCATTCAAGCCATGCTTCCTAGAATGGACTATCAGGGTGGTTCTCAAGCAGCTACCATCGTAAATCTAGCCTCCACTCAGAGGCTGAGACAGGAATAAGAGGAGAAGATATTATTTTATATTTACCTTTACCAGTGATATAGCTTCCTCTTTAAAAATGATGTCTATGTATATCTTGTTGTTTTGTCAAAGATCTGTATGAAAAAAGCTAAATTCCAGACATTCTGAATGTGACTGACAAACTGAATACACAAGCTAAGGTTGTAGTTAATTCTTCTGACAAATGTACAGCTTGAACAAATTGAAAACAAAGGAAAAAATTGTTTCAGGCATTACCTATTACAATAATTTAGGTGCAAAATTCAGACAGAAGTATAATGACATTGATAACATCCCTAGGATACTGTGCTTCTGCTTCACCTTTCTGAATTATTCTGTTAGTTATTCGGGCTATATTTATATCCAGTTTGTGTTGTTGAATTCATGTTGTAACCTTGATTTTTATTCTTAGGTTTAACCTATAAGAAGTTAAATAGAATAGATGAAGCTTTGGATTGTTTTCTGAAACTTCATGCAATCCTTCGAAACAGTGCCCAAGTTCTCTACCAAATAGCAAGCATGTATCTTTTGCTTGGTTGTGATGCCAGAACTTGAATTTAGTAAATATTAATCAAAGGCTTAAATGAGATCTGTTTAATCCTGGTGTGCATTTGTTTCTTGTAAAGCTAAAAAAATACTTTTGGTCAGAATATCCTTGAGTATATTTGATAAGTATTAACATAAGTACTGAATTTGCAACTCTCATTCAGGGAAGCAGTGTCATTGAAGCTAATAAATTAATTCTGAATAAGGAATATGTGTATAAAGATGGTTAAAGTTTAAGAGAGTCCTGGAATCTTTACTATGTAACTGATATTATTTTGAACATAATATCAGAGAGAGAGAAACAGAATGGAGTAAGACCTTAAACTAATACAGTACAATAACAGAGTTTATCAAAATGACGTTCTATTCTGGAAAAAAGGATTTGTAAAAATATCATTACAGTGTTCCTTGTTGGTTCTTGAGTTTCCAGATCAGAACTGCTTAGTTCATATCTGAAATAATAATTGTCCCTTAACTTTCCTGGCAAACTCATCCTGAGATCTAAAAATATATTTGCGGTCTTTTGGCTCTGTGCATCACCAGTAGGAAAGTATAACTACTGGATGGTCATAAAAACAGCAAATCCTTATTTTACTCAGTAAACTGAGAAAATATGACTTCAAATGTGTGGAAGAAGTGAGAATCCCCAGTCCTGCTCTGGCCCCTTCTCGATGGGTGAAAGGACTGGAGCAGCATAAAATGGCTCTAAAAGCCATGGCTCGTTGTGGCTCTTTGAGAATCTCCCTTCGCTGACATTGTATAACACTGGCTTCTGTGGACCTTCCCACAGCAGGCCATGGGTTGAGACTGAGAGTAGGAGGGGACATTGAGGAAGGAGCTGTAACAAGTGCTGCAGAGATTCTGAGCTCTACAGCCACCCATAAAGCAACTTGGAACTTACACAGTCTTATTCCAACATGAGCTACTTTGGCACCAACAAGTAGAAGCATGCAGAGGTGGCCCTTTCCCCATGAGCTGCCAGTCCTGTGCTGTGCTGTGCTGTGCTGTGCTGTGCTGTGCTGTGCTTCTTAGAGACTGAGGACAGACTCTCACCCAATGATCAGTTCTACTGAGTACAGTGATGGAAATTTTGCCAAATCCCACAGAACCATGCCTGAAGAAATCTACCTCTTTTGACTTAATAAGGAGTGACCCTATTGAAGGGTTGTAAAAATAATGAAACCAAAGAAACCAGACCCAAAGTGCAATCCTAGACTGCTAAAAATTAAGCCAATGTTTACCTGATGGGGAAGAAATTAGGATGCAAATGGGAAAAAAAAATCCAAATTTATTTCTCCATGGCTATGCCTGGCAAATCTTTTCAGGATGTAGGTTTGGCTTACACTGACATTATGTTAAGTCATGGTAAGAATTCCAGTTGATAAAACTAAATATAAGCACTTTTTGAATTCTCCTTAACTGAAGATTCCTCAGATATGAAATAATGGAGGATCCCAACCAAGCCATAGAGTGGCTCATGCAGCTCATCAGCGTAGTTCCAACTGATTCACATGTGCTGTCAAAACTAGGGGAACTATATGATAATGAAGGTGATAAATCTCAAGCTTTTCAGTACTATTTTGAGGTACTTGACTCTTTATTATTGTGTCTTTTTTATTTTCTAATATATTTATAAAAAGAAAATTACATAGCAGACACATGCTAAAATAATCATGTCTCCTCCCTAGCATTTAAAGTGCAAAATGTATGCACAGAAAGTAGAACCAGACTCTTGTCTTAGCGAAGTGCAATTCTTTGTAAATCAAGAATTTATTGTAATAGAACACCAAAAAAAAATATACAGGATAAGTTTATATTTTATAATTTATAAACTTGAGTTTTCACAGAAGTCGTAATCAAAATTGGACTTTCTACACTTTTTATTGACTAAATTCTACTCAAAAAAATATCAAAGATGCAGTGAACCAGATTCTCTTCTAACAGTAGTTTTCACTTTGGAACTCCAGTTACTTAACTGAGGCTGCAAATGGATGTAGCCTTTGTGCCTTCTTAAAAATGTTTATGACTGCACAAAGCCCAAGCAAACAGATGTCCATGTGCCTTGTCACTCTGCAAAGCCCAAAATTATGGCCACGGCAATAGGCAGTAAAAAATTGTGCTGCTTTTTGGAGGCAGACATCAGTTTGTTTTATGGCAGCCAGAAGCCACCCACACTCTCCAGCTGCTCCAGGCACGTGTTCCTGGGGCTTCAGGAACCCAGTCCTGCATGCCCCACAGATCCCCCAGCAGGAGATTCTGTGGGCATGTGTGTCACGTTGCTGAGTCCTGTCTCAGGGATTTCCCCATTTACAGAAGAGTGCCCTAAGTCAGGATGCAACAGTGTGACACATGTGCCTGAGGACTCCCTTGTTGAGGGGGAATTCCTGGGGTGCACCTCTGCAAACACAGGAACTGGGGTTCCCCTGTTTGCAGCTGTCCTGCATGGTCAGGCCCCTGAAGCCCCAGGAGCAGCAGGGGCCTTATCCTATGGGACAGTGGGTGACACTGGTGCCACCCAATGAAGTGGATGAGCATAGCTGATCCTGCTCCAAGGGCAACATTTGTTTATAGCCTGATAGTTATTGCTGACTTACAGCTAGGGAGTTTGTTAAGATTATTAGTCTTTTAACCGTGCAGGACATATGAGTGGCACAGGGTCAGTCTACAGGGTGGATCCTATGGGCAATTAATGGCAATGCCATGGCAGTTAATGATGCCAGTGCTTCTCTGCTGCCAAATTTCTGAACCAGGCCAGATGGTAGAGCCCCATGTGCTAGATTTGACCCATTGGCCAGAAGTTGAGTACCATTGGTCTGATGGATACATAATTTTGCAGTCTTTTCCATTGCCCTTAAACTCAGTAAATTTATAACTTGATAAAGCAGTACATTTTACCTAGTAAGATGATGATGTGTGCATGATTAACCAAGATAAATTTCATTTTGTCCAAATAGCCAATTTCTGTTGGTCAAGGCCTGGATTTAAAAGGATTTGTTTGTATCACTTAGCCTGAATTTCTCTCTTTTCTCTAACATTAAATTTAAAAAAGCATAGGCTTCAGTACCTAGGTGAGAATGGACCTAGGTGCTGGAAAACATAGCTTTGTGGGTATTTGGCAAGTCCCCCATATTGCATGTAATGTGAATAGGCAGATCCCAGATTTACTAAAGGGACAGTCACTGCCTCTCAGACCAAGGTGGAAGGAGGTTGGGATGTGGCTGGAGTCACCAGGCCAGTGCGGGGACACGGGGGAGCCAGGCAGAGAGCAGGTGTGGGAAAGGGGGAACCTTTCCAGTTCCACCATTATCCCCAGCTGACCTGAAGTCAGCTGCTCCTGCTCTGCTCCAGCCAGGCAAGCATGCAGGTCCCTCCTTCCAGCACTTGCTTATTGCCTGGTTCTTTCCCTTACCCACCGTACCCCACTGGCTGGGGGACCAGACCTTAGGAGGATCCTGTGTGCTGCTGCTGTCCCTGATGGAACCTGGCACCCCATGCAGTAGCTCCCTGCAGCCCATGGCTGGAGTGGGGCAGGAGCAGCTCTAGAGCTCCCCTTGCACTTGCATCAGCTAGGGACAGTGGCAGAAGGGGCAGATCCCTTCTTCCAGTACTTGCTTCCCACCAGCAGTGGAGATGTAGTACAGAAGGGGGTGGCAGGGATCAGATGCAGAAAGAGGAAACCTGCCCACTGCTACTGCCATGCCCAGCCAAGCCTGACACCCAGCTCAGCTGCTCCCTGCAGCCTACAGGTAGATCAGCTTAGGAGTCGCTCTTGGGCTTCCTCTGTGCCTGAAACAGCAGCCACAGTGGGTGGGTCTCCCCCCTTCCTATGACACCCATCAGCCTGGGGTCTTCAGTTGCAGGGAGCAGCTGCATGGGCTGTTGGGTTCAGCTGGGTACAGTGGCAGCAAAAGGAGGGTGCGACTGCACCACTCCCATCCCTGCCCCCCGGATCTGCTCCTGGAGATGTGCACATTAGTGTCTGACAGGTTGAGCTTCTTAAAATAGTCATCCCTGTGCCTGTGTCTCCTCAAGAACCTGTACCATTATACTTACTCTGAGAACACTATTCACCTTTTGTCCAAAAGCCTCCTGCCTAGGACATGGACAACTTCAGTTCTAGGCTCCTCTCAGACTTGGGGATTTGAACCATCTGCGGCAAAGTGGGTTTCCTTCAGGCCAGCTGTTGCTGGCCTCCCACCTGCCTCTGGGCACGCTGCCCACCTGTCTCACCTGCCACAACTTGTTGGAAAATTCATAAGTTGTTAAATAAAATGAAAGGCTGCTCATTTCTTGCCCCAATGCCAGGGGGCGCTATCTGCGTCTCTGTTCCTCCCCTACACCGCGGCCCAAGCCTCTCAGATGGCACCCAGCCCCACATTAGGCTCCAGAATCCTCCTGGCAGGACTCTCCTTTGATCCCTCCGCTCAGGCTGCCTATGCCACCTTCATTTGGGCTGCTGAGCTCCTTGTAGCTGGTTCCCCTCTCAGGCGTGATCCCAACTCGGGACCTTCAGCTATACACAGGCCTTGGCCTCACCTCCAAGACCAGGCAGAGTCCCAGGCCCATGACCCTGGGTGCCCCTCACAGTGGGCACCTGGCCCTTTTGACCTTCTTGGTCTTGGCCCCAGCATGGACCAGTTGAAGGGGCACTCTATTCCCAGCCTCAATAGCCCCACACTCTCTCCGGGTCCACCTTCCTGGTGGTAGGTAGGGAGCTGGGGTACCTCGCACCATGACTGGTGCCCCAGGGTCTCACAGGAGACTCATTCCCCTCCCCGCCCCCCCCCGGGGCAGCAGGTCATGGTGCTACTTTGGATCTTACATTCGACCCACGCTCAGCCTCCCAGTAGTGGAGGACTTACTGGGGTCAGGACTCGCATCTCCCACTCTGGGGCTGAGTCCCCTTCACTCAGCCTCTGGCCCAAACCTCAGCCTCAGGCATCCAAAGACTTACTTGGGCCTACTCCCCTTGCTTGGGGCTCCACATTGCCTCCCTCACTTGAGGTTCCAGATCTCTGCGCCTTACTTGGGGCTACCCCCTCATTGGGGCTCCATGACTCCGCCCTCTCACTTGGGGTTACAACACCACCCCTCACTTGGCTACAGATCTCAACCCCCTTCACTGGTGCTCCATTCTGTCCCCCTCACGTGGGGCTCCAGATCACCTCTTACTTGGGGCCCTGGGGCTTTGTTCCCCAGTGGGTTCAGGTGGCCATAGCCATGCCTGTCCCCAACTTTCCCTCTCGGGGTCTTGCACCCCCGCAGGGCTCAGGTGGCTACAGCCATGCCTGGCCCCTACTCTTCTCCTCGGGGCTTACACCTCCAAGGGGTTCGGATGGGCGCAGCCATGCCTGGCCCCAACTACCTACAGTGGTACACAACCCACCCAGTTGTGGGAGCTGGGGTTAAGGAGCCCCAACACACCTTTCACCAGGGTGGTAACTGGCCTGGCATTTTCTGGGTGCTCCCACACCACTGAGACGCCCCACCAGGCCACCCATTCCCAGCAGGATGCAGTTTTAGGTCATGCCCAGGACCAGGAGCCTCCTTACCATCCCCTACAGCTCCTCCCTTACCTCCAGATAATACCTGCAGCCAGGCAGTGTTGTTGCCTGGCCCTTCAGCAGGGAAAATGCCATGTTTATATGGACAGCCCTGGATCCAAAATGGCTGCCCTCATCAGGCATCTGCTGGCTGCTAGCTTCAGGCCCTTAAAGTGGCAGGCACCTACACTGCCCTGCCACACCAACATATCCTACTTTCTGATTAAATGACCTAAGCACAAGGTTGGGGACTGGGTAGGCACAGTGCACCCTCCATACTTCCTGTTGAAGTTGAGCAGTTGACAGCCAAGAACACAAGAGCCAAAAAAATAGTAGGCAAGAGGAAGCCCATTGAGGAGGGCACTACTCTGGAAGAGAGGAAGTCCTGGGCCATGAAACTGCTTATGCATTTTTATTACGCCATTTTTCAATGGAACTGCAAAGCGGCAATGGGACCTGGGGACTTTTTGAGTGGATGTAATTAATAGACGTGTCAGACTGACAGGTCTATATACTGACTTCTGTACACAGGGCAGGTAGAGCAAGGGTGGTCCTCACTAGTTTCTCCATAGTATTCCAGTAGTGAAGCTGTAGGGAGCATGTCAGAGAGGTGATTGAGGAGTTAACTCATTGTATTTGCTCTGTCCTTTGTATCTTTACTAAGTCTGTCCATAAAGTTTCCCTTTGAAAAGATATTTTTGTTTTACAAGTTGAACGGTCGGTCACTCATGATATAATTTTGAAAGGCAGTGGAATTACTTCAGGGAATTAAATGGGACTGGTATTTTTAGGTCCTTGTGGATAGTTTCTGATGAGAATCTCTGAGGAGCTGACTAATTTTATTTTCATAATATTAATTTTTTAATAAAGAGTGCATTTCACTGGGCTTCCCAGCAGATTAGCAATTGCCTAAGAAAGCAAACTTTGTGTGGCAAAATACTCTTTTTATTCTTAATCTACTGCAGTATGGGCAAATGGGAAGTATGAGAGACTCATCTCTGGTAAATCTTCTAAAGCGTTCTGTGATTACAAAACCTGGCAAATTCTGTTTGGGGATTAGTTACACTACTTTCATTTATGTATTACATTTTTTTGGCATCTGGAAAATTAAACACTTAAAAAGTAAGATATTCCAGAAGTAACATAAAGATGTTGTTTATCACAAAAAAATTGTTTCTTTCACCTTCCTTGTTTTGTCAGTCATATCGGTATTTCCCTTCCAACATTGAGGTCATTGAATGGCTTGGGGCCTATTACATTGACACCCAGTTTTGTGAAAAAGCCATTCAGTACTTTGAAAGAGCTGCGCTTATTCAGTAAGTAAGGCTTGTTGTTGTGTGCTAAGTAAAATACTTTGAGAGTTTTTCCTCTTGTAATTATATCTAGCAGACATGATAAGTTTAACTGAAGTACATTAATGCCATAAGTTATATTAACATTAAATATAATGGTGGGCATTGTTCATCAGTTTTCTCCTCTTTTATATTTATTTACAGAATGTTTTTGTTCCTATTATGGAACACCAATGGAATCAAAAGTAAAATGTTTCCTTTCCTTGATGACATCATCTAGTAAGGGCTGTTGAACTCAAACAAAAGCATCTTTCAGCAATTAACTTTGAAAGTTCCCTCATTTTATACAGTTCCTACTCTCATGAAAAATGGCTTGCAAACATCAAACAGTGCAAAAACATGTACAGTATGACTAGCCAACAATGGAAATGCATTGACCAGTCTAATTGATTTTGAGTATTCTCTCTGCAGTGCATTAAATTACCTTAATTAGTAATCTGTGTCTTGATAGATTACTTATGCACTTCAGAATAAGTTACATAGTCCACATATTTTAGTCTACATATTTTACTCTAGACCAGTGGTTCTCAACCTTTTTAGACTCAAACCACCTCTGGATAGACTTGGGGTACCCCTTGAAAAATACTAGCTCTGAGTTTTCTCTTTTCTTTTTTTTGACTGTGGAAAATAATAGAGCAGTTTTTTTTCATTCCAAAGAACTCAGAAAGACCACACTTAAGCTCAGAGATTTCAAATGGAAACCTGTATGTTGTTAATCACGTTTGTAAGCCTACTGTTGCCAACCTTGTGTGGCACCCCATGATACCCTTAAAGAATCTCAAGGTAGCCCAGAGTGCTGTGACACCTTGGCTGTGAATCATTGCTTTAGACTCACAAAAGGAAGTTAACATACAAATGGCCAACAAGTAAAAGTCTGGTCAAATCTAAATTTGAAGCTTGGAGTTCACCTGTGATTTTACATAGGTATAGAGAAAAGGACAGCATATGTGTTTTCATGGGGAATTTGTGTCAACAGATATATTAAATTTTATCTAACTCGCTACCTCAAGGGTTGTCAGGATTTCTCTTTATCGTGTTTTAAGAATCGCTTCCAAAAATCAGACTGAACCAAGCTCCGCTACTGCTAGAGTCATTGGTGATGATCTGAGATTTGACCCACTATTTGTCTTATTATCCATATCATCTAGCTCAATGCCCCTGAAAGAATAAGGGAATAGTCAGGTATTTGAATGACACAGGTACCACAAAAAGAAAGACTGAATGAATAGTAGATGGGATAAGAAAAAATTAAACAAAAATATATTTTAAGAAAAGTTGCAAGAGTTAAAATGATATAAAAACTAAAATTATAAAAAAATAATTTGGGGGGGGCTTTAAAAATTTTTTAAAGATATACATAGAAAAAAAAATTAAACTCATACTAGTGTTAATTATAAAGAAAGGTAGAGGTGAAGGCTAAATAAAAATTTAAAAAGACAAGAGTTGAAGTGATTTAAAAAATAGGCAAGGGATAAACATAAATTGTCAAATTTTAAAATAAAAATATGGACTAACAAAACTTGTGCCTGCTGCCTCCTTGGTTGTGTTATTGTAGTTTGGACTATTTTCCCACATAATTAGTCTGTGTTTTTGTCATGTTTTTATTTTGTAAATACTTAGGGAAGGGATTTTTCTGTGTACGATACTTTTACATGGGACCTCAAGTTGTGCTTGGAACCTTTGGACGCTAACCACAATACAAATTAGGTGTTAGTGAGCACATCAACATGTGCATTAATGTTCCTTTTCTAGTGCGCATTACATTTAGTACCTCCAATGTGAGGTACTAATATCATGTGCGTTAGGCTGTGCTAATGTGCAGCAGCACATCTGCATGCTTTTTTGTGACACTTAATGCACAGTAGATTATTTTACTGTGCAGTAGCATAATGTCACGGTTTTTGTTATGCTTTAATGCACAGTAAAATAGTCTACTGCGCATTAAAACGCACACGTAGACTTGTCCAGTGACAACAAAGCACAAGTCCTGAAACCTATAATTACAACATAATGTTAAAAAAAACAGTAGCTGATCTGCTGTCAAATTCCAGCCTGAAAGATCAGGTTCTTATCATAGCTGTGTTAACTGGGAGTAGCTTCTGACATGAGTCTGGAGCAAGGCTCAGTCTCAGACCCAAGGGCAGCAAGATGCCTTTACCACTTCACCCACTCCCCCTCCTGGGCCTTTTATTATTATTATTATTATCTATCACTGATTGCAAATTGAATCGCATTTAAACAGATTGCCAGGTCTCTGTTCCACATAATGTAAATGCCACCATTCAGTAACACTTTATTTAAATCACTTAATGCTAAGATACATTTCTTAATTCATTACAGAAAGTTTTTCAAAATCTTATGGGGGCAGATTTTATTAATGTGTTACTTGGACATAAATAATGGGAGTTATAGAGCTAAATTGAAATTCTAGCCACTGACAGTTTATTCTCTATTTGGGATTTCTAGCTATTAGTAGCTATTTTATTAAAAGAGAGTCATAAAAAGTTCACTCTTTTGCTGTCTACAGTAGAGGCATCTGGCAGCAAGTGAAATATGAAGCAGACTTCCGTCTTACATAAGCTTATTTTGCTCAGTACTAGACTAAAAACAAGTAGAAAGATTGTTTAGTGGTCAAATTGACTTTTTCTGGGATAGAATTTTAAAAATTTGAAGAAAATAAGTAATGAATAAGTAGCACAGTATGTAAAGAAACATGGTAGATATTATTAGAAAAATTGTTTAAAAACCGTTACTGTATGATACCCTCGAGGATGTGTTCAGAGCATACCAGAGAATTCAAATCACATTCTGTATGTGCTTCAGTGTGTTCTTACAGAATTTGCTGCCCTGTATTATCTTTATTTTTCAGTTTGATGAACTTATAATTTCGTGTGCTACTCCTGGAAAGAGTTCACTCCACATGCCCTGACAGCCAGACTATAGTAATACTGGTTTAATGGTGGATCTTTATTAATTCTTGGCAATTGACAGGATATTGGTCTATTTATCATTTGATAGCATAACAAAAACATACATTTATTTATACACAGACCAACTCAAGTGAAATGGCAGTTGATGGTCGCTAGTTGCTATAGAAGAAGTGGTAAGCATTCCTTCCTTTCTTTTGATGTTTTTTGTAATTGGTAACATTTTACATTACTACTTTTTTTTATCTTCTGAACTGTTCTACATGTGTTCTATGTATGCTTGGCCCTAAAATGTACTTAGCAATAGCGTGCTTTTCTTTTTTTTTGGTGTTTTCCCCATATTTATACATTATTATAAAGACATACTTGATATGATCTTGTTTTAAGTCTGAGTTTCAATTATCCATGTTTGTACTGGCTTATGAGTGGAGCAGTCGTACAAAGTTAAAATGAACAGGGCAAACTAGTATAAGCAGCCATGCTTTTTTTTTTGCTTGTTGTCACGGTATTCTGTATGCAGCATTAGCCAGTTAAGATGATTTTACAGCTGGTTAACAGAACAGACCATGTTTTTTAAAAATTTTTAGTAGTAGATATATTTGCTGGATATTAAAAGTTAGCTTTTAAAGTGTACAAACTGAATGCACGGAACCACTTTGAGACTGAATTCACATGCTGATTCATGTTAGTGAGAGAGTGCTATCTGGATCTGCTGAACATTGTAAGGACACTGGGGAAGAGACCACATCCTCAGGGCCAAAATACAATTCAGACTTTTAATAATGTATTTACCAGAATCCAAGACAACTCTGAATTTAAGATGACCCCACCGTAATTAGATTATGTACCCGGAAAGTGCTAAATTTGTTATAATTTTCCACATACAGAATCTAATTATTGGCAGGTCATCTTAAATTCATCCCCCCACTGCTTTCACAGGGAAAGCAACTGTGGGGGACAAGGAGTCAAACTCCTACCCCTTGCCTTCCCTGTTGGCCCTGTGATGCCTGTGCCTGTCCCAGTGAGGCCTGGCCACCACCAAACGCCTCCCTACCATCTGCCCCATGCCCCTGTGCCTGGGCCTGCCTCTCCTCCACCCCCTGCTCCACTCCACCACCTGTGTCCCTAACCACATACCTTCTGGACAGCTCTGTCTCCAGCTCTGTCTCCAGACCCTGCTCTGACACAGCCCAGCCCACCCAGGCAGAAGCAGGGAACTGGGCCCAGAGCCAGAGCTGAAGTTAAAGGGGAGATGGGAATGGCCTTAACATGGCAAATTTCCTCATTTTGCTTGTCCAGTTATCTAATTCTGCAGGAAAGATGAGCAGGACCTGGGTGACTCTGACTTGAGAGAGAGAGTTAGTACCCACCAAAGAACAAGCACACGTTTTGTTCTGGGAAAGTTGTTTTTGGCTGCTATTATGTTCGTTTGTGATGTCCTGGCGAAATTCCCAGCCTGTCATGCCAGCACATTTCAGTTCAAGTTGAGCTCTACCTGTCACTTAATGTTGATAATAGTTTAATATAGCTTTTTTTCTCCCTGAAATGTTCATGTCTGCCCTTACATTTTATGATATTTAGGTAAGAATTAAAGAATGCCAAGTTTTACCTTAAAAATGTGATATTAGTTCATTAAAACGTATACTCCTTAAATAAAGCAGATGTAAAGAGCCAGGCAGGGCTAAGCTCCATCAGATTTCTGTCTGATTATGTGCCATTTTATATTGGAGGCATTCATATAAGATCTTTATTTTGGTTACAGGTAACTACCAAAAAGCTCTAGATACATACAAGGAGATTCACAGAAAATTTCCAGAAAATGTTGAATGTAAGGGGTTTTTTTTTTCCCATTGATTAGTGCAACTTTCAAATAAACCTGTTATTTAGGATATATAGAGTATAGCTATTTGTAATTGATGTTGTGCATTTTTTAAACAGAAACACTCTCCTGAACTATTTTTTCCCAGTGCTACTGCTACACATTCCTTGCGACAGTTCTACTTGACTAAAGTAATATGAGGGGAGTACAGCGAGAGGAAGATGAAAGTAAATGTGCTTAATGGCTTGTTAGTTGAGATCCTTCCTCCAAGTTCAATTTTGTAACTATGCTGTTGTTTACTCTTCCTTAGTATAATATTTACGTCGGCCCTTTCTGAGTCATTGCCTCTAGCCCAGCCTGCTCTTAACCTCTCCAGACCTGTTTGTGGTTTGGTTTCCATCCTGGGTCTGTTGCCCTTCTAATTTATTAATCTACAAACCTTTGATTAAAATGTTTACCAAATCTCCCAGAGGGACATGAGGCACATTTTTAAAGTTTATTTATTCAAATAGCCTCTGGAAAACTTTAAAGAACCCCAGACTGGGCTACCGATAGCAGGAAGCATCACTTTTTGATAGATGCTTTTCCACAGACAGAAATATGTCTATGGACCCAAATGGAAGACCTCCCTGGATGACAGTTGAAGAATCATTGCTATCTTTTATAGCAACTTTCTTATGTCCCAGGTTGTTGCTAAGATATCAGTATGTCACTTAATATAATTTCTTTTTTTAAACTATCTAATGAAGAACACTTCCAGGGATCCCCAAAGGTTTTTTCATCGAGGGCCACTTAACAGATGAGAGATTCTTCTGGGGACCACAAAACAAAAGAGCCCACAATATACCTGTATATTCAGTAGACGTGATGGAATATGCCTTACATGTACAGAGCTACAGTGAAAAGGATATACCATCATAGCTTAATTCAGGCCTGAGCTGAAGTTATGCAGCTGTTTTTTCCTGCTAATAAAACATATTGGTGCAGTTTATAGAACTGATCATCTCCCGAGCAGTTTGGCCCATCTGTAGCTACTGGGGGTAGGAAAGGGGTAGCTACATTGTTGTGCCCGTGCCTTCAGCTAGTGGCTACAACTTTTGTGAGCAGCTGGTTCTGATGAGGATGATCACTTTTGTGGGTCAGATGCAAACTCTTTGTGGACTGCATTTAGGGAACTGCTATTCTGAAAGTATAGTTGCATCATTCTGATGTTACTAATTTTGCCACATTTCCTAATCTCTCTTGAAGAGGAGGTTTTCCAAAGATATACTATTAAATGCCATCACTTTAAAAAGAAGTAAAAATTTAAATATGTCATGTTCATATTTGGCAACATGCATTATTGGGAGGGACTGTTTTACAAATCTTTCAGTAATTCCAGTGTTCTTGGGATATTGTCCGTACAAGTCCATGATACTGAATTTGTTACAGAACCACCTGGAATTCTCCTGTTCCTTGAATTTACCACAGCAGTGAATTAAGAGAGCTCTTTCTGATAACTTGTTTCTTCTGGTTAGTTATAGTTTAACATTGTGTTTAAATTGTGGTTTTTATTTGTTGTTGTGCACATGAAGATGGTAGAAGTTATTTTCCAGATTTGGGACTATGGCTCCAAGGAGTTACTTTATTAGTTCTTTCTCTTTCTTCATTTAGTTGCATTTAACCTTTACGTCACTGTTTATTTCTGACTGATAAATGACTAATATTAATTCTTTATATAATTTAGCTGTTTATGCAGAAGTTAAAAATGAACCCATAGCAAAGAAATAGTTACAAAAATATAGCTATTATAGTATCCAGTGTGTTCAGCTCATTTAGTATTAATGGATTGCTTTCAATAAAATGCTATTGATAATAGTTTCACAATAACAACTCAGTTCTAGTATTTTTTTTAATTTTAAAGTACTTAGAAAACATGTTATATAGTATTGCTATTCTATAGATAGGGAAGCTAAACACCAGAGTAGTAAAATTTATTCATATTGAATCCAACCTGAGTGGCTGGTGTTAAATCACAGGAAACCCTTGCCCCTGTTGGATGCCATGTCCACTGGACCCTCTTGCTTTTCAAGAAGCTCGGGTTTATTCTGAACACACTGCTCCTTTACTATCTTTTAAGCCATTTTCTACATCTATTTTAAATGTTCAATTAGGTCTGCGATTCTTAGTTCGTCTGTGCACAGATATGGGGCTGAAAGAAGTTCAAGAATATGTGACAAAGCTCAAGAGGGTGGAAAAGCTAAAAGAAATGAGGGAACAGGTATGCTTTTGTCTTCTCTGAAAATGTATTTTTTTTGCTTTGCTTACATAACTTTTTACATAACTTTACTGCACAGGAGGGAAGGTAAAAGAGTACTTTCTGTAGGGCTTTAGCATGGATAGAGTGAACCTTCACTTCATAGTTTACTAAGATCTAAGTTTGTTTTGTCTTAATTTTATATCCTGGATTTTAAAAGTTTAAATGTAGATGCTGCTTGGAAGAGTACAAAACAGTTCTGACAAATTTAATTCAGTCTTAACAACACTTTTGAGCAATAAATTCTCCTTACTGGAAGAAGTGATTGTAATAAATGGGGCATGATTTAAAGGGAGGCAAGAGGAAGCGCTTCCTGGAAATATTCTCACTACTACTCAGGTGCCGGCTCTTTTCTCATCCTTGTCCCCAGTAAGGTTGGATATATCTAAAGAGAAAAAGGGAGGACCATAACCAAAGGGCTGTGAAGAGCGTGTTTACCAGTTTGATGCAGCAAGAGGGAGAAGAGTACACCCTATGTACTTCACTTTGGGGACTAACTTAGAGAGAAGGGTCTCCTCACAGCCATATGAGTCATAGGATGATTGTATATGAAGTAAGGCATTCATGTCAATGGGGTGTTCTCAGATGAATCAGAGCATCCCATGGAGATGAATACAGACTGACACAATAGCTCTATGAGGTGTGAACTGACTATTGGTTCCAACTTGTGTTCTTCTTTCTCCTCTCCCAATGTCTACCCCAGTCTCTGATATAGAATGACAATTTTGGAGACAATCTTGCCATGCCTGTGGGTTTTAGAGCAATTTGAATGTTAAAATAAACCCCTTATTGAGATGATAGTACCTAGGAATCTTTTAACTAAATGATTCCCAAGTTTACCTCAAATATATATTCCAGCCCCTGTGGGGCTGAATATTGCAATACCAGTATTCAAGATACTCTTACTATGCATACATGTTAGAGCATTTTGAAAATTAAAAGATAAAATAGGACATAGTATATTGAAAATGCCTTGATCAAATGATCCCATAGTTGCATGATAAACTCTACCCAGGGTCCATTGCAATATACTAGTGTAAGATAGCCTTTCTCTTGTCCCTTGAAGACAGTCTCCCTCGCATGTGAAATACAGAGCTTTTAGGAAAAATGACTACTAAACAGTAGGCAAGTCTTAAATGTAGTGATGCTACCAGTTTACAATAATGTCATTAATGAATAGATAGTTAAGTAGCTGTAACATTGCCATCTTGGAAAATAACCCTAAGGGGTTTTCAGTGAAGAGGGTTCAATGAGTTATGCTAATCTTTAGGGAATAATAGTTTACATCCCAAACGCACTCATTCGCTACAAACAGACATCATATTTGTCTTGGGAAAAACCTTTTTAACTTGGGACAAAGTTCAGTCATACAGACATCCATATCCATTGTCCCAGGATAAATCTTAAGAAGATTCACAGGATGAGAAGTACTAATAGTTTATTCTAAGACATTGCAAAGTCTATTTGAATGGTTATTTTGGGATTGCATCACTGAATTAATGGCAAAAAAGTGTCAGTGTATTCAGCTGCTCACTAAACCCTGATTAGAAAGATTATATTTGTACATACCAATCCCAAGATATTTGTGTTTAGAGACAAATACAGGTGCAACTTGTCCAGAGACAAGTACGGTGTCTGTTCTTAGCCATTTTGACACAACATGCCAGAACTGACAAACTTTACTAAGGAAAAGTTAATGTTTAAATTTGCTTAGAAACTGACTTAATTATAAATTGAAGTGATGGAGGTCCATGGTGTTGGAGAGCTAAATACTCACTTGTATACAGTTCCAGCCCCTGTGGATTTTTAGTTCTACAACATAGACCTACAAGCATTAATGACCCTTAGATAAGTTCTTTTTTTCCTTTATAGTATTGACATCAAAAGTACAATTTGTTAAAGCTTTTAATTTTATTTTATTTTTATGTAAACCTGAGTTTTCTTGGCATTTTTTACTTTTCACTCATACAGTAAAATATTTATTATTGAATTATTTAGATTTGCTGTTCAAGAATTGATATTTAGTAACACGTAAGTGGTGTTAGAAAAGTGATAATTAAATTGACTTGATGCTTAAATTAGTGAAAGTTAAGAAATAGACTACAGAATACCATAGTTTTCCTCTGAATCAAAGGAGTAGTACTCTTAGAGTAGTACAAACCATATTATTTTATACTGTTATGATAATCACTTTAACCAAAACTTGGAGAAGCCATTTGGGATGTCTGGAATGTTACACCTGAATGTCAATGGTATCTCATTACTCAATATTCAGTCACAGAACCAACAAATCAGTTCAAAATAAGGGCATCGGCTCCTGATTCATTTTGTAGCTATCCAGCAAAGTACTGTTTTATGAAGGAAACTGATATTATTTTCTTTCACAAGAATTTCAATGCCAGTACTTACTTATGAATGGTAGTTCTGCAATTCTGTTCTGCTGGGTTGACTCTGGGTTCTCCACCATTTTTTATCTAGATGCATGAGTTCTATCACCAGACTTCCAGTTTTGACATTTCCTAGGTATTTTTGTTTCTAGAACATTTTTATCAAGTCTGTCAGTAACCATCTTAATTATAAGTCTCCTGTACCTCCTTGAAAGACCTGTAGCTCTGAAATTTGTCATATTTGCAAAATGCCAATTTCACTGCTTACATTTTCAAGTCAACACTGACTTTCAGTCAACAAAGAAAGACACATATCACTTTCTGCTCTCAACTCTAGCAGTAATTTAAACAGCTCAGTTTCCCTTCGTCATTTCCAAACTGGCTGAAAATCTTTCCTCGTATGCACTCAGTGGTAAAACAATAAACAGACAAGTGCTAGTAGAATTTGCCTAGCTTTTCAATACCTTTTACTAAGTATTTGTCTACTTGGAAATTTACCAAAATAGCTAGTTTGAAATAAATATTCTAGAATAATTCCATTTGTGGATGTCCTTATTTCATAATAAGGATATCTACACTAATGCCAAAATAATATTCAATATAACTATTCTGGAATAGTTACTCCTGTAACTTTCCAGGTGTTGACAAGCCCATAAATTCTTCTAGCTAAGGCTTTGGAAACATCTGTGGAGTGGTTTTTATTCCCTGTGGAAATGTTTCACCTTGTGCCACAAGTAATGGTATTATGTTCCTTTTGTAATCTATATATTTTTATAACATTAACATTTCTACTTGGGATTTCACTTAAGCCATGGGTAGGCATTACATTGTTAGTACAAAATGCATCCTTTTAGTATAGCAGAAAGCTAGTGTACAAGTGGTTTGTAAAGAAGAAAACATGGCAATTCCACCAGAGAATGCTAGCCTTTTCCAACAGCAACTTCTCCAGAGCACCAAGGTTTCTAGTGTCATGTGTTACATGTAGTGTGATATAATCCCACTTGAACCATCCCAAACAGTGTGGAAGAGGGAGTAAAGGGGCACTTGTCATGTTTGAACAGTCAGAGACAGAGGCAGAACTTTTCAAGCAGGGGTCAGGATTCCCTAATCCTAAACTCTGCCCTTCCATCCCCCTCCTCCCATTGCCTGGCCGCTCTGCCTGACTTTTTAAATTAAGAAATAAATGCTCTAAACATGTGTACTCCCTACTAAGATTTATAGTTTCTGTAATTCATAAGATACACACCCAAGAAAACTGAAATTTCACAATGAAGGCCATTGTAGATGTGTTGCTTTGATAAAACAATTAAAGTTAAAACAGATCTTTAAAAAAAACACACCTGGAAGACAGTTATGGTACTTTCTTCATTCCAAGAAAGCCAATTTCTAACTTAGTTTCCAAGACATTTTGCCATGAATTTTATCTTAAACTTTAATATTCACCAGCATGTTTTCCTGGCATAATGCAATGTCAAGTCTTAGAAATGTAAGATTTATAGGATAAATATTTCTTTTCTCCCCCAACTTGAATCTTTACAATGAAGTAAAGATAAAGTAAAAATAAATGAAACTGTCCTTGGATTCCCAAGATCTTAATAGATAAACACTACTCTGGACTCGTACAACGGGTATAGATTGATTATTATTTTCAACTGTGTTACCCAAAGCTTCATGCAAGGCAATTTTTACACAGCTTTCTGATAGAAGTGTTATCTGAAAGGACATATTTCACAGACAATTTTTGTTTGAACTTCATTAGTTCTGTGTAAATGTATTTTAGACTGGGTTTAAAAGTAGGTTTTTATACTGAAGAAATAAGATTTCTTAGTTACTACTGTAATTAACACCCAGTGTAATGTTTTTCTGCCATTTGCAGCAGTAAACTCATTTCTGAGTTTTCAGCAATCGGCTCTAATATAATTATTTTAAATAAGGTTTTTGTTCCCTCAAACTTGTTTCATGTTGCTGTAGCGTGTTAAATCTGGCAGAGATGGCAGTGCACGTGGCCGGAGAGAAGGAAGTGCTGGCGGGGGTAAGTAGACAACATCATTATTGTTTACTAAGTATTGAAGCTATCAGCGTTCCTAAAGAAAAGAGCTTTCCTTCACGTGTTGTAAAACTGCTTATATTTATACATTTATATGTGCAAATACATGTTGAGCCCCATCATAAGAGACAGGTTCCTTGCTGAGGGGCAAAAGGCCAGGGCAGGTATTGTGAGCCAGAGTCCTTAAAGAGATCCAGGTAAGCTTATGTGTGTGAAGGAAAAGGGCATACAACAGCCAATCACTTGCCTCCTCCTCCCATGTTCTCTATCCTAGCCAATGGAAAGCAGAGTGGTTTTGAAGCAGGGAGGGAATAGGCTGAGACCTTTGTGTTGTTCCACCTTCTGTCTTGATTTATCCCACACCCACTGCCCCCTCCCTCCCAGGATGATGTTCTTGACCATCTGCTCACTGAATGCAGCAGAGGGGCTATTTGCAGTTAGAGGAAAAGTACGTATAAGAGCACAGGCTTCTGTGTACGAGAAAAGAGAAAAAAATATATACAGAATGGAACGGCCACACCATGTTACTCCTAAGTGACAAAATCATGAGCGACTTAGGCGGGTTATGACAAAAAATCTTCATATCATGTGACATTATATTTTGTTCTGCTCATGTTTCAGGTTATGGGTATTCTTGTGCAATTGTTTTGCAAAGTTTTTTTTAATAGCATTGTTTTTCTTATCCTTCTGCCTACAAATGTCTTTGAGACATTCATTCCAAGGTTCAAATGGAGCCATGGAAATCATTAATATAACCTGACCTAGCTTTTAAATATGTGTATATAAACACTGCCTTTGCAGGATCTGCAGGGGTGGGAATGACTGTTGAGGAAACATGGAAATTTCTTTCCTTCTCTGATGGTGTGAAAAGGCTTTGACTCTGCAGGGCCACAAGAGAGTCTTTGAAACCATTATATTTTTATATGTAGAAACACCTGGTTGTCTAGGATTGAATATCACCTGTTCTGGGCCTCAGGCCAAGGTAGCTGTAGGAGTGAAATGCCTCACTCTGGTAGTTCTTGAAGGGAATATCTTTGGAGTAGGGGTTGAAAAGCTGCCTGAGTATTTGATATATTATTATGAATCCTGCATAGATTAGTGAGCACAGTGCAGGTGAGGCAATCAAAAATGCATGACAGTTTCATGTTTCTCTGCATGTCAATGATAGCGCCTCTGTGTGTGAAGAGGTGAAGGTCTTAACCAGTTTTCTCTCTTTGTCTTTCACCTGCACACACCCACATACTATTCTGTTATTTAATCATTCATTCATATTGAATTAATTCAATCTGAAATTGAAAAATGGAAGTTGGAGCAACACTGTACCTAGAAAACAAATAATCAAGTCATTTAAAATGTTTCCATTCTTGATAACTGATATTTGTCTTTTCACACATTTGAGGCTAGGAGAATTGTGATGCTTTGTAAATACTAGTGCTAAAATTCTTTTTAGTGGGCTGGCCAGGGGGGTCTGGCAGCAAAGCAGCCCCTTTTTGTGCCTGAAACTCCATTTCAGCATGTCACGGAGGCACTGGGGTGCTCCGTGCCTAAGAAGGAGATAAGGTGAGCTGTCAGTCACCAGGGCAGCTCAGGTGCGGATTGTCAGAGCTGCCAATCAACAGGGCAGTGCAGCTGTGGGTTGCTAGGGCAACCAGCCAGTCAGGTGACCGGAAGGGGGCAGGGCCGGGCCCTTTATAACAGCTCAGGCCTGGGCCCAGTAGCAGTTCCCTTCTGGCAGCCGCAGGAGCAGGAGCTCTGCGGCTGGAATTGGTAGTGGCAGCCTTGTGGTGCTGACTGGCTGCGATGATGCCGGGGAGGAGAGCACCTTGATGAGAGGTATGGTTGGAGGCCCCGGTGGGGGGGGCTCAGTGTTTATGTTATGAGCAGGAGGCTCTGTGTTTATGTTGAAGCCAGGTGGCTGGCGTTTTGGTTATAGTTACACCGGAGGACCGGGTGAGGCTGTAGGAGAGTGAGGAGGCCTCAGGGGGCTCCCCAGCAGCCTGGGGGTTCCCAGTGCCCAGTAGGGGCATGGTGCCAGTGGGGCACTACAGTTTGCGCTGGAGAGGCACGGTGTTTGTGCCAGAGAGAGGCGTGGTGTTTGCCCAGTGGGGCAAAGGACCCAGAGAAGGGTCAAGGGGGCCAGGCATGGCTGCGGCCACCTGAGCCCTAAGTGTGTGGAGCGCGGTATAGGCCCAGTAGGAGGGCAACTGCTGCAGGGAGCGTGGCGTGGGCCCTAGAAAGGGCAAGGCCCCAGAGGGGGCAGAGAGTGCGGCGCAGGCCCAGAGGCAGGGCAACAGCCACGGAGAGAGCGGCGTGGGCCCTAGAAAGGGCAAGCCTCCAGAGGGGGCAGAGAGCATGCGCGAGGAGCGGAGGCGTGGGCCCGGAAGGGGGGCAACAGCTGCAGATAGGGCGACAGAGACCCAAGAGGGGCGAGAGGCGCCGGAGGCGCGGTAGAGGCCCTGAGAAGGGTGCAAAAGCCCAGAGGTGGGCAATTTAGGCCCCAGAGTGGGGCAGTGGGCGGAGAGCCAGGCCCAAGGGGCGCCGGTGGAGAGCCAGGCGGGTGATGAGCCTGGGGTGCTAGAGAGAGCACCAGAGGGCAAGGGACCGCACAACGTCCCACGCATACCCCTTAAGGGAGGGGTGCAGAAAGGTACCCCATATGGAGTAGGGGCAGGACCATACGGTACATTCACCAGGGAGATAAAGGCAGCCTCCCATCAAAACTCATTTAAGATCAAAGTCGTGGCGGGCGAGAATCCGAGGGTGCTGAATACAGCCTTGAGTGACAGTAGGGGGCGCTAGGGAGTTCACGGCCGCCCCTAGGCCCCACTCCCTCACGCACCACTAATCCATAACAGGTGAAAATGGAGGAACATTGGAGCAAGCCAGGGGGATTCACAGTTAATGCAAACGGTGTCTCAAATGTCTGGGTAAATGGCACTCGGGGGGCTTTTTCCTCTCAGTTAGCAAAACTTAGCCATAATATATACCCTTGTTAATGCAAGAGGAGAACATTGGCCTGAGAGAGAAAGGGACAATTCGTGATTTAGCTGTTCTCAGTTATATATATACCCTTATTCCCTAACAGGGGAGAAATAAGCAAGATCTTAGCTGACAAGTTAAGACAGCATTGGAGCCCTGGTGCTAACATTTTGTCAATACTACTTTGAAAGATAAAAATACATGCAGTAATTAATAAATAAATAAAAAGACAGTTAAACTTATTAGAAACTTTGATCACAGGCTGTAGTAATTCCAAGGCTTTGACCTTAGCCCCCTGGGCAGGTTCATATACCAAGCAGAGACTAAGTGCAGAGAGAATGTACAGACTCTTGAGACACTACCATTAGACATCAAATCTCAGTGGAGGAGCAGGGTCAGAACTGAGCTGCAACTCTTTATTCTTCCATAATTATATTTAGATTTATTTACACAGGTATATATTTATTGTATCAGAATCCTGAAACACTGAAAAGAGTTCATGCTCCAGGACCAAATCTTTGTAGCAGATGATCTAAGGAGGCTTATTTATGCATATTTGGTGTAACTGCCCAAAAATCAAACAGTTTTGGAAATGGCTTAACAAATAAGCAGTGTTACAAAGGAGCTCCTATACTACGCCTCAAGTTATTTCTGCTAGGATTCCCAAATAAAGTTGTGGCAAAACGTACTACTTAAACTCTTCAGAAGCGGTCAAAGGCACCACACATTTGATTACCAGAAATGCTAGCTCCAGGAAACCTTATCAATGAAGAAGTTGGCACACAAGAGGCAGCAGACATAAGGGCTATGTTGTAGTATAGCTTTTCCATTTACAGAGCTGTAGGGAGCCCCAGACAAACCAAGAACCTAAACACTTTTTTTCCCCGTGTGCCTGGCCTTGTTTTACAGGATCATAAGTCTGTATTTCCCAGTGTAAATTTGCTGTGTACAGTCTGTGATGAGTCATGTATGAAACATAAATGTAGGTTACTTTACTTGGGATTTTTTTAATAAACTTTTTATGTTTATTGAAAAAACATGGTATCCACACTTTAGGATACAGTTCTTTGTCAATAACCATAGGGAAAGTTGCTGAATTGTGAAGGAGGATTAATTTTTTTAGAAGTTTTTTCTGTTAATAATTTTTATTTGGTCGCTCTTGTAGCCCCAATTTGGTATGTTTACTTTGCTTGATTTTTATCTTCTGTCGGTATCCTATTAGTTGTATGATCAATAATAGTGGGCACAATACCTAAAACGTGCGTAAGAGAGACCAGTGTGAGGGCAAATTACATTGACTGGATTTGCATAAATAAATAGATGGTATGTAAAATATCAAAGGGAGACTGAGAAAATGGAAGTCTATGTGAGGGTCAGTGAAAGACCTGTAAATGTATTTTAAAAAATCAGTTTGTGTTATCTAACCTCTTGGTTCCTTTTGAAGAATTTCTGCACAAATTCTAAAATCCCTACAATGCGTATTGTTTGTAAACTGTCTGACAAGTTTACCAGAGTCTTTTAAGCAGTCTCAGGATTCTTTCTTTTTCAAGTAGAGAGCTAACAAACATCTTCTTTCACTTAAGAGCTGAGAAATAAGTTTAGAGTTATTGTAACACACAGTCTAGACTTAAAGGCAATTTCAAAGATTGTACCAAATATGGCAATTCAAAATTTGACTACTCTTGGTACTCCTACCATAGCTATTAAAATTCTCTCTCCCTAGAAAACCGTCAGATACATATTTTTAATTCATAATTGGATGTAGCAGTATTGTACCAATCAGTCACACACTAATGTTTTTCTGTAATAAAAAAAAAAACACAAACAGATGTGTTTCTGAATTTGGGATCAAAGACTTATTTTCCTATGCTTTTCCCATTTAGTCAGGTGGGTGTTTTTATCCTCTTATCAAGTTTTATGAATTTGTTTTAGCTGCTCAGGATTAAACCTCTAGTACCTGGGAACCAGGACATTGTTTCTGCAGTCTTCTGCAAGTTTTTGGAGGTTTGGCCTTGTATGTAAGGAAGACAAGGGACAACATAATAGTATTTACTTGGATTTCAAACTTGAACCAGTCTCTGAAAGCAAAATGTTGTACTTGATGGAAGAAGCCATATGGCAGTGGGCAGCAGCCCACTGGGGGTTTGACAGGCTACACTCCTTGCCTTTTTTGAGATTGCAAACATGCTCCAAAGGTAGAAAGCTCTGAAGAAAACTGTGGGAATTTCATTGTGTCTTTTCCCTTCTTCAGCCCTCCTGCAGTTATCTCCATGGAAGGACTTCATCTCACCTTTTCTATCCCCACACGTGCTTTAGTAGAGTCTACAGGGAACCACCATATTTTTTATATGAGAAAAGGACATATTTGGATTTAGCAGCAGGCATCCCAAGCTTTCTTACTGCCCTGCACCAAAGATTGCACCATCAGTTGCATTTTCAGTCGGATTTGCATTTAGCCATCCCTTCATGTTCTTTTAATTCCAAATCCTAAGTACATTAGAATGGTCTCAATATGTTTTTGTCTTAGCACACCTCAGAGCTTAGCTGAACTTCCATGCCAGAAATGGTTTTCATTTAAACACGTTTGGTTAGAAGACTTTGTATGTGGCGGGCAGGTGTTGAACTCATTAACTTTTGGCCCAATTCAGAGCATGTTTTTTTTTTTCTCCAAGGCAGCACCACCAAGCCAAAGTGTGTGTGTGTGTGCGTGTGTGTGTGTGTGCGCGCGCGAGCTGCATAAACACATTTTGGGTTATTAAAGCACTCAGATTAACTGCTATTTAAAAACTTTAGCACCCATACCTAAGTCCCTTTGAAATTTTAAGAGGATGCAGATCTTGCTAAATGATTTCATCTTCATATCATGGAAGAAGAAAGTTATCATGCAGTTTTTATAACTTGTAGTCTCAGTGACATGAAGTAGTGCTAAAAATCAGAATCAGTGCATTCTACAATATAGGAGGAACTGGTTGCATAATAATTCTCTTTCTTCTAGGATTTACAACCAGTAAATGTTTGCTTAGAAATATCAGTTGTAAATCTGTACATTTTGACTGATGTGGTATAAATGTTACTAATCTGCCAAATAAGAAGTACAAAAACATTGACAAAGAAATTATACCATTTACAACTGAATAGAGCAGTGCCAAAACCTTTAACCACTTTAAAGTTGAACTGTTTGCATAATATTTGGCTGTACTTTCTCCCACATAAAAGTAACCAGTTTTCAGACTTACTGTTAGTTTTACTTGTTGTTTTTAATTTGGTTTTAATTTATACTTTTAAAAATCTGGTCCATTGTCTTTACGTAAAATAATTAACTCTATTTTTTTAAATACAATTGAAAGAGTAAAAATGAACAGAATATATTTTCCATTTATCCAATACACTAAGTAGAACATTCAAGATTTGACTTTTGAACACCCACAAGCAAGGAAAATCAGATTTAATATTGTGTTTGTACCCTTACCTTACCTTCTTTCATACACTGTGGGCACATCTACACAAGATGCTTTACTGCACAGTAGAACTAATTACTGCACAGTAAATGTCCGTGTCTGCATGTGCAGACTCTTGCTGCACAGTAATTGGCTCTAATTGTAAGTAAATTTGCTATCTGAAAATGCAAGTAGCAAATTTATTCAAGATTACTTACTGTGCAGTAGCATACATGTAGACACCTGACCAGGAGCAAATGTGCTCCTGGTCAAGCAAGAGATGGGAAATTGCTCCCTGCTCCTGGGAACTGCCTGCTACCAAGACAGGCTCCGCCACTGAGGTCTGGACAGGGACAACGTACCCCTGCCAAGCAGCAGGGAGCTCCCAGTCCCTACTCCCTGGTCAATGGGCCAAGCTAGAAGATTCTTATCTTCCATCCCAAACCCCACAGTCACAAAACCTGGGCTGGGAGATCCTTAATCACTATGATAAGGATCTCCCAGTGCCGGCCCTGCAACTGCAGAGCTGGCACTGGGAGATAAGGATCCTCCAGCCTGGGCCCCAGGATCTTGGAGTGGGGGCTGGGAGCTCCCCACTGCCCGGG
>NW_017728906.1:171334955-171348096 GCF_001723895.1 Crocodylus porosus | reverse complement strand
TTCACACATTTTTCATTTGAATGTTGTAATAAGTTTGGGGATTTGCCCCATGTGTGGGGTTGTTTTGACTCTTTCTTTACATGTTCTTTACTTTCCTGTTTCTCTAGCTGCCTTTTCTCCTGAAAATAGTCAAAGTCCTTTCTTGGACATTTTAAAAGGTTTGTGTAAATTATCCTCTAATCAACCATTCTACATCTTTAAACGTAATATTCAACAACTTTTTTATTTTTATTAGTTAGAAGTTCAGACAGTAAGTGACCCCTTTGGTGAAATGGGTTTAATTTCCACAACTCATTCCTGGGACCATGTATTAAAACACAGCTGATGTTCTGTTCACTATAGAATATAGCTCTTATCTCTGAAGTATGCAAATTTGTATTGGAATGCATTAAAAGTGAGCTTTTGCTCTGCAGTTTACCTGATAGTATGTGAGATCTCAAGAGCTACAGTCTACACTGCAAGATTGTTCCATGAAGTTGGCCTACTTATTTATATATTGTTATACTATATAGGTATGATTTATGAGCGAACGGCTGCAAAATGTAAAAATTTCATGATAGAAGTTTTTGTTTCTTACATCACGTTACAGAAGTCTCCGCAAGCCTGTTAAGAATTACTGTCAAGTCCTACAGCGTGGGCAAGACACTCAGTGGAGTAAAAGCATTATCTTTATGATAGTGGAAAGTACTTTTCTTCTCCATTGATTATAATCCCAAAGATGGAATTTTGTTTGAATAGAGGCTTAGAGCAGTAATTCTTAACCAGGGTGCTGTAGGTACCTGGGGATACCACCAGATCCTTTTTAGAAGTGCTGCAGGGTACTCTGTAATGGTAGCCCTGTTAGTTGTGAAAACACCTGCACATGATTCAAAAGATAATCCACAGATTTCAAATAGGAATCCATAGTGTCAGAACATTCAAAGTGACCTAGGCAGCATCTACACTGCCTAGTTCATTAATGTGCTTTAGTTACTACGCTTTGAGTTTAGTACTTCCTTAATGAAGTACTAACTGAATGTGCAATAACTACATTTACTGTGCAGTGGTGCCAGTGAATTTTTTTTTTTTTTGTGACGGTTACTGCACAGTAACCTAGTAACACAGCACAGTAGGTTATTAGCACGGTTTTTGACTGGCACATTACTGTGTAGTGTTATTAGTAAGGCTGCACTGATAAAGATTATTTTGGCCGATGGCTGATTATTAACTAGTCATATCAGCCAGTCTGATAGCCAATTATGCAGCCCGGCAGTGTGGAGAGCAGTGTCTGGCCAGTGAGACAGTGGGGGCCCCCCACTATGATGAGGATCTCCCAGTGCAAGGGGTGCCCAGCCTTGTCCTAGCTCCATTCCCTCCCTCACCATGGGTGCCTCAGTCTGTACCACCCCACTCCCCTTCCCTCCCCCATGCCTCTCCCCCACCTTTCCCCCAGGCTTACTTGCCAGATGATGGTTTCCAAGCTGCCGGGCTGCATTCCTGGCCATGTGCATGCTGCAGCTGTGCACATGCATGTAGCATTTATCAGTGACATTGGTTACGCCAGGCAAAAAAAAGCCAATTGCCAATAATGTCCATTTTCCTTTTATCAATGCCAATCCTATATGGACCAATATATCAGTGCAACTCTAGTTATTAGACTACTGCACAATAAGCATCTTGTATAGATGCGCCCTTAGAGACCTAACTACCATGGCAGGCACCAAAGTCCAAAATGTAGATCCTCAAAAACACCACTTAGCTGCAGCCAAACCTCAAGGCACCTAAACTCTGTAGGTATCTAAGCTTCCAACAGTAAAATTAGCTAGATGCCTAGATGTCCTTTTCTGGAAGTGTCTAAAAGTACCTCACTCCTAAGTTTGGGGCTTTTTTCTTATCTAACCCACTTAGGGATTACAAACTAGATGTCCTTTTGCATGTTTTCACCGCAGAGCCCAATCCAGTCAGCATTCTAGATGATGGAATTAGAGCACATCCAACAAAACAGAATATAGGAGGGGAGTAGATGGTGAAAGTGGCAGTCCTCCTTCACATAGGAGTCTCATGTTCAAACTTGTACTCTGCTTGAGGGTATCTGAACCCTCATGACCCACCATCCCAGAACAATGCCTAGGGTTGAAGCTGAAAGACTGAAATATTTAAATTAAAGGGGGAGGGGGAGGGAGACTGCCTGACTACCAACAAATTAAGCACTTCAAAATTCAGCTTGATAGTACCTGAGTCCGCTTTGTGGATCTGACTGTTTTTACCAGGTTTATAAAGAAGAGGCTCTCCTTTCCCCTTCCTAGGATAAAACCAACCCATTAGAGCAGTCTGAAAATGTTTTTTCTGAGCTCAACTTGTACATCATTCTAGAATATTTATATTAAAGATAGTTCCTAATTATGACCCATTACTAAAACCTTGAGCCATCCTATTTTTGCATGACTCTTAAAATTAAAAGGGAAAAAATCTGTAGAGAAGCCTGGAAAGGAAGAAGAATGGATAGAGCCATTAGTAATTGTTAGCAAGGAGTGGTTGCCATTGTTCTTGAATACTGAAGAAAGGAGTGGATAGAGTTATGAACTATAGGTCCTTCACTTGTCTGAATCCAGAGCATTTCCAGGAGATAGTTTACTTAAAAAGGAACACAGGACAGTTGAATTCAGAGTTGTATCAGTAATTAACAGCTCTTCACTTCTGTCCATCCACCTCAGCCTTGGCATCAAGAGAACCTGTATTATCAAATTCAGATAACTACATTGGTAATATTCTGAAACTTAACTAGATTCTGGAAAAGTAAGCAAGCTGGAAAATGTATAAGTACCTAAATGTGATGATCCTTAGTTAGACCTTGGAGTATTAGAAAACTCCTTGTAGTGCTTTTTACATGTTGCAAAAGAAGTACCTTAATGTTTTACTTCACTGCATATTGTCCTTTAAATACATTAAATCAAATGAGAATTTTTCTCCTGGAAACGAAAACCAAATTAATCAAAACTTAATTTAGCAAACAGAACTGTACACTGGCTATAAAATGTGGGAAAGAGATTCAGAGGCACCGTGTGACTAGTACATTGAACGTGAATAGCTGGAATGTTGCTGTGGCAATAGACTGTTAATCTGACTTCGACTCTGTCCGAGGCAGCCACATTCCATGGGGCCCTGCTGCAGACTGAGCTGGGACTAGAATGTTTACAGCAGGATGCCAAGGTGGACTGGATGCGTGCACTCTGCTCGACTGCCATGCTCATAGCATGTGCCAAATACACTGTTCTCATGAAAAGCAAAATGCTGTGTATTTAAGACCCATATTCTGATAGGCGAATCATACCAATAAGAATAGAAGTGTATGAAATACTTGTATGCATTGTAAGAGACATCATTTGTATTTATTTTAATCCATTTTAAACCCCAAGTGTTACTTTTATACAGTTTGAAGAAATATTTTTAGTGGCTGAAAATACTGAATACCAAATGGTTGAATGCTCCTTTAAGTTAGTGTGGCTGTGTATTTCCATGTGGCAGGAAGAGTAGATGTGCATCTTTATAGACTAACTAAATAATCTAGATAGATAGAATATATATATATGAGAGAGAACATGAGCTTTCATGACCCAAGTTCACATCATCAGATGTGCAAACGGCTCTTGTCCTTGAGAGCCAGCCATATAGTAGAGAACCCAGATTCTTGGCAGGGCTGGATTCCTTACTGCCTGCAAATATGAGGGTTTATGAAATACCCAGGAATATGCAGAGCCAAAGTGGGTGTGTCTACACATTCATTTACTTCAGCCTAGATTTACTCTTCAGTAAGCTACTGCAGAGTAAGGGTTTTTGGATAGGTGACATGCAGGGGATTAGGGAGAAGATTTGCTCCCAGTTCCCTGCAGCCCTGCAATGGGCCCCTGCTGCCACCAGGGGGAGCTCCCCTTGGGTACTAGCCCAGGGACAATGTCCCCTTGCCCCAGCAGCAGGGAGCTCCTGGCCCTGGCTCCCCAGTCAGGGGCATAGGGCTTGGAAAAAGCTGCAAGAGAGGGGCAGGTCCCAGCCCCCTGTCCTGATCTGCTGGTGGGGTAGCTAGCTGCCCCACTGGCAGATTGGGGTAGGGGGCTGAGACCTACCCCACCCCTGCAGCTCTTTCCAAGTCCCATGCCTTAATCAATCAGGGACAAGTCCACAGCCAGCTCCAGGCTGGACAGGAAACTATCCCCATGCAAGGAGCTCCCAGCTCGTGCTCCGCAATTGGGGAATGAAGGCTGGAAGCTCTGTGTTGCCGGGTCAGGGGGACATTGTCCCCACCTGGGCATGCAGGGCAGCCATCGGGGATCTTGTTCCCTGCCCAGCTGTGTGAGCGCAGAGCTGGTGGGGGAGAACTGGCTGGGAAACCTGTTCCCCTCTGCTCTGCTCTGTGCTCACAGAGCTGGGCAGGGAACAGGCTCCTCAGCCCCTGCCAGCAGGGAGCTCCCAGTGCCAGCTCCACAACCGCAGGGCCACTGCTGGGAGGTGCTTATCCCTCAGGCTGAGTTCTGTGGTCACAGGGCTCGGGTTGGGATACCCTTATCTTCCAGCCTGAGCTCTGCAGTCATAGGGCTCGGGCTGGAAGAACCTTATCTCAGGGTCTCGGGCTGGGAGATAAGGGTCTCCCAGCCCCTACTGCCCAATCGCAATCTTGGAGTGGGGAGCTTGGAGCTCCCTGATGCCAGGGCAGGGGGACATAGTCCCTGCCTGGGGTCCTATGGGGGAGCCTGACCAAGCAGCTCTCAGGGACAGGGAACAAACTCCTGCCCCCTAGTAGACAGCAGATGGTGAGCTTCCAGTCAGGTGTCTACATAAGTGTTACAGCGTCATTACTAATGCCGAGTAAATTTGCTACTTGCATTTGCAGGTAGCAGATTTACTCAGTATTAGGGAAGTTTACTGCAAAGTAAATGTGCATGTATAGATGCACATGCTTACTTCACAGTAAATGATGGTAATGCGATGTTAAGCATCTCATGTAGATGTGCCCAGTATGTAGCTGCGTAGAACTGTTGAGGTGCTCTGGCTTTTTGCTGAAGATTTAGTTCAGTGGGTTGCTTCTCTGATCAGCTGTGTGGGATCACTGCTGGGTTCAGCTGAATGAAGAAGAGGCCTTTTGAAGTGAAAAACTTACTGCTGTCAAGTTAGGCAGGTTGCAAACCACCCAAATACTAATGATCTGGGTGCTGTTGTCTGGCTACTGGGTGACGAAAAAATGCCTCAATATAAAATTTAATTAAAATGAAGTGGTTCACTTTCATTTGCTTACTACTATATCTTGATTTCCTTGAATATCTGACAGCATTTATGTCTCTATAATGTTCTTTTAACAGATACTGGCAGTACCAAAGGGGAGCGTCTAAGTGTCAAACTAAGATCTTTGTCGGGAGCAAATGAGCCCTATGAAAGCAGCAGCAATAAAGAAATAGGTAAAGTAACCTGCAGGACCTTCTCAGCAGCCATATTCTTCTGGTCAAAGGAATGAAAAAACTGCTGGCAGTCTTACTGAATTTGTCAATGACCTAGTTGTTTGTGGTAGCATTTTCCTCTTGAACAAATGTGAAATGTGATTATAGCTCCATTGTATCACGGTTATAAAATCATTGTAAATACATATGGGTAAAATAAAGGGACCCAGTCAGTTTCAGTTAATGATTTAAACCACTATTATCTGCTTCCTGAATGCTTTTGCTACCTTCTTATAGGTCTACAGTCACAAGTTCTTATTTTATCAAGGTGGGATTTTTCAGAAACTAAAGGAAATAAGGATTCAAAATGCACTGGGATCATTAATGCCCAAAGCTCCCTTCCTGGACCTGTCTACCATTTCTCCTCCTTTGGGCACCCTCCTAAAAGCTAATTCTCTAAAACTCAGTTGTAATAAAAAGGAGGAAAGGATTTTAGAAAGAAACTATAGCCACCACTATATATCTGCTACTTCATTTACGCGCTCTCATTGCCTGCCAGTGTTACCATTGTTTGGTCTTAATGTAGGATCATGCTTATGTTTCTAACAGTAGCTATTCCCAGTACATGTAACTCTACAGGACATGGGAAAGAAATGGATCCCTTGCCCAGTTGTATAGGCTGTTATATACAATTCCTTATTTTAGTCTGATGTTCCTGATACAGTCTATGTTATAAGCAATTTTATGTTTCAGCTTTGGGGTTTTTTTAAATCCTAGATGCCTCATACGTAGATCCACTTGGTCCACAGGCAGAGAGACCAAAGACTGCAATCAGAAAAAAGACTGAAGAGGATGATTTTGCTGATGAAGAGTTAGGAGAAGATTTGCTTCCAGAATAATGGGCTGTACCTTCTGACATTTCACCGTTTAAAAGTTTTGAAAGAAAATAATACTTTTGCATTAGTTTTTTATAACAGAAAAATTCTGTTTTGTATTCATAGTGAGTTATGTATAAAGTGGTAGAAGTGAAATAAACAGTTTCTATTATAAAAGTAATTAAAATATGTGCATTTTTTTGTTATTTGGGTTATACATGAATGTGGCACAGATACTTTTGTAACACACTGATTGATTGTTCATTCTCCCACATGTATAATGCTTTTGATTGCAGATACATGTGTAACTTTATCAAGCATTGTTGTCTCTACCATTTCTTTTTTCAACCCCAAATATGCAAACTATGTGAGGATGGGTGTTGGACATACCTAGTTCAAGGCCACAATTTATTTGTAATTAATATGAACTGATTGATAATACTGACCATTACATTGTCATCTCTGGCACCACAAGTCCCTACTAATAACCCTGAGTCTGGAATATTTTCTCAACTTCTACTGTTGTAAGTTTTAAAAAATGTGCCCAGTTCCTTAAGATCTCTCTCAACTTGATTGTGTGAATGTAACCCAGATGGTTAAGTGATGCACTTGCCAGCCAAATGCAAGAGTTAGGGTCCACTGGTAACAAGAGCTTCCACTTAGCAGTGTGTGTTGAACACTTGGTGTCCTGCTACCCTGAAAAGGAAAAAAAAAGGAGTCCTCTTCCCCCTCCAGCACAAGGGCTTTGATTTCTATTAACCCTCCAAGCTGTAAACCTATTTCCTTTTTTTTTCTCCTCCTACCCCTGGAAAAAGAAACACCCTCCTCCCCTCTGGCAACTTGGAAGCAGAGAGGGAGAGGATGGCTGTCTTAGTTCTAAATAAAGACATGAAAACCATAGCATAATGTCTGGATGTCACCATGATTAGTTTGTGGCTTCCTACCTTCAGTCAGTGAATTGACTTTCCAGCTTTCCTGGACAGACAGGAGGGAATGCTTCTTCACATACCCTTGAGAACCCTAAAAAGGATAGCTGTAGATTCCTTAGTAGACAGATTTATCACCCAACATCAATACCAGGTCACTAGTGTCAAGACACGCAAAGGACCAAATCCAAATCTCAAAATCAATGAAAGTCCTTCCTTTCACTTTAATAGGCTATGGATCATGCCGTCTATGATCTGCTTCGGTATTTGGTTTTCTGTTTTGATATTTGACCAACTATGATGAGACGACTGGCTCTGTGGATACAGGGAGACGAGTGGATGTTAGTATACCTTGATTTTATACAGCTTTTGATACAGTCTCCCACAGCATTCTCACAGACAAGCTAAGGAGGTACGGGCTGGATGAATGGACTGTAAGGTGGATAGAGAACTGGCTGGAGCATCAACCTCAGAGGGTAGTAATCAATGCTATGATCTCTAGTTGGCAGCCAGTATCAAGTGGAGTGCCTCAGGGGTTGGTCTTGGGGCCAGTTTTATTCAATGTCTTCATCAACGACCTAGAAGATGTCATAAAGTGCACCCTCAGTAAGTTTGCAGATGATACCAAGCTGGGAGGGGGTGGGAATAGTAGATATGCTGGATGGTAGAGCTAGGATTCAGAGTGACCTAGACAAATTGAGCCAAAAGAAATCTCATGAGGTTCAACAAAAACAAGTGTGAAATCCTGCACTTAGAACAATCCTATGCACCAGTACAGGCTGGGGGCTGATTGGGCAGCACCTCTGCTGAATAGGACCTGGGGGTTACAATGAACAATAAGCTGAATATGATCCAGCAGTGTGCCCCTGTTGCCAATAAAGCTAATGCCATACTGGGCTGCATTGGTAGGAGTGTTGCCAGCAGGTCAAAGGAAGTGATTATTCCCCTCTATTCAGCACCGGTGAGGCCACATCTGGAGTACTGTGTTCAGTTTTGGGCCCCTCGTTACAAAAAGCATGTGGACAAATTTGTTGGGGAGGGCAACAAAAATGGTTAGGGGGGTAGTAGACATGACTTGCAAGGAAAGGCTGAGGAAACTGGGCTTATTCAGTAGGAAGGGAATCTCCCACTAGGAGTTTTTAAAAACTCCCAGAAGAGTAAGCAAGGAAGGAGGAAGAAAACTCTGAGCAGACCATCTTGCTACAAGAAGAGACCAGGCTATTGTGCTGGATCTAGCACCAAAGGGCTCCCTTCCTAGTGCCTGGGACAGGGCAGAAGCATTTGGGTTGATTTATTTGCCTGTTTGCTGCTTAAAGACTTTTTATTTGAGAGGACTGCCTGAAAAGCTCCTCATGGAGCAAAACCTGCCTGCAGAAAGCAACAGGCTAGACAACTCTCTTGCACCAACTTAGCATTAAATAAAGTTTGTATTGAACTTCTCAGATACTAGATGTACTTGCCTATTATGAGTAACCAGTGTTACAGTGCCCTGGCTCTCTTCCAGTTACCAGCATCACAAAAACAAAACAAAAAAAATGGAGCAGGGAGGGGGAGCAATAGCAACAGAAGAGGGAAAATTCCTTCCTAGCCCCATTGGCAACCAGGAATGCCCGGAAGCATGGATTACCCAAATATTTCCACTCTGCACTGCACCCTGGAGACAGCAAATAGAGCATTATTCCTTGTATGTCCACACTGGAGAATCACAACCCTACTTACATCTTATCTCTTCCATAATCTTCTTTCATAACTAAGCCAGATTGTGGAGCTCTGCTTAATTTTCCTGATACTCAGCATGGCCCTCTCCAACTTCCACTTGCTCTGGACTGCAGAACTCTTCCCCTGATCTCTGGATGATATCTATATGCAGGGATCCTTTGGGCTTCCAACTGTTGCTCTTCAAAGCACACTCCAGGCTATTTCCTAAATAATTCCTGACCAAAACAGACAATTTCTTCTTAAAAACTTCTAATGAAGGAGATTTCACAACTTTCCTAATCAGTCTATTCCACTGCCTCGCTGTTCTAACAGTCAAGAAGTTTTTCCTCGTAACTAATCTAAACCTACTTCACTGCAATTTCAAGCCATTGCTGTGTGTCCTACTCTTTGCAGTGACAAAGAAAATTTATTTTTCCTGTTCTTTATGATGATCATGTTCCCACTTAATTGCATTTCTGAAGCTAAATATGCTTATTTCTCTTATCTTCTCCTTGTTTGGCTTGGCTTCCAAGCACTTTATCATTTTAGTCATCTGCATTTGGACCCTTTCTAATTTCCCCACATCCCTGGGGGGGGCGGAGGCACCACTGCTATGGAAGGAAGGACCAGGACCTGTCAGCAGCTTGCCCCTGGCAGACTCCAGCTCCAAAAAAAAAAAAAAAAAGAAGGGATTGGGCCACTTGCCATAACGTGATGGATAAAATGGATAAAATGAAGGTTTAGTCCTTAGGGTTTTATTCTAAGTCCCACCATTTCAATTTAGGAGGCATAAAATAAAACCTTGGGGATTAAAGATGTACAAGCATCCCTAGGGACAGATGATGAGGAAAAGGCTGAAGTATTCAATGTCTTTTTGTACTTCGGTCTTCACAGGGAAGGTCAGCTCCTGGACTGCCGCACCAGGCAGCACAGTTTGGGACGCTGCCAATGGTGGTGAAAGAACAGGTTATGGTCTATTTAGAAAAGCTGGATGTGATAAGTCCATGGGGCCAGATGCAGTGTATCTGAGGGTGCTGAGAGAGTTGGCTAGTGTTATTGCAGAGCTGCTGGCCATTATCTTTGAAAACTCATGGTGATTGGGAGAGGTCCCAGATGGTTGGGAAAGGGCAAATACAGTGCTCAACTTTAAGAAAGGGAAGAAGGAGGATCCAGGGAAATACAGACCAGTCAGCCTCATCTCAGTCCCTGGAAAAATCATGGAGCAGATCCTGAAGGAATCCATCTTGAAGTACTTGGAGGAGAAGAAGGTGATTAGGAAAAGTCAGCATGGATTCACCAAGGGCAAATCATGCCTGACCAACCTGATTGCCTTCTATGATGAGATGACTGGCTCTGTGGATGCAAGAAAAGCAGTGTTTTTAGGAAGCCTTTTGATACGGTCTCTCACAGCATTCTTGCAAACAAGCTAAGGAAATATGGGTTGGATGATGAACTGTAAGGTGGATAGAAGGGTGGCTGGATCACCAGGCTCAACAGGTAGTGATCAACGGCTCAATGTCTAGTTAGCAGCTGGTATCAAATGGAGTGCCCCAGGGGTTGGTTTTGGGGTGCGTTTTTCAATATCTTCATTAACAATCTGGAAAATGGGATGGATTGCACCCTCAGCAAGTTTGCAAATAATATCAAGCAGGGGAGTGTAGGGCTAGGATTCATCAGTGACCTAGACAAATTGAAGGAATGGACCAAAAGAAATCTCATGAGGTTCAACAAGGACAAGTGTGAAGTCCTGCGCTTAGGGTTGAAGAATCCCATTTTCTTCTACAGGCTTGGGACCACCTGGCTAAGCAGCAGCTCTGCAGAAAAGGACTTGGGGTTTACAGTGGACAATAAGTTGGGATATGACTCAACAGTGTGCCCTTGTTGCCAAGGCCAGCAATATACTGGGCTGCTTTAGTAGAAGCATTGCCAGCAGGTCAAGGGAAGTAGCTATTTCCCTCTATACTGCACTGGTGAGGCCACATCTGGAGTACTGTGTCCAGTTTTGGGCTTCCCACAATAGAAAGGATATGGACAAGTTGGAGAGAGTCCAGCAGAGGGCATAAAAAATGGTGAGGGGGCTGGGGAACTTGAGTTCGGAGGAGGGGCTGAGGGAACTAGGCTTGTTTAGTCTGCAGAAGAGAAGACTGAGGGGGGGATTTAATGGCAGCCTTCAAGTACCTGAAGGGGGGTTTGAAAGAGGATAGAGCTGAACTATTCTCAGTGGTGGCAGATGACAGAACAAGGAGCACCAGTTTTAAGTTGCAGCAAGGGAAGTTTAGGTTAGATATTAGGAAAAACTTTCTCACTAGGAGGGTTGTGAAGCACTGGAACAGGTTACCTAGAAATATGGTGGACTCTCCATTCTTGGAGGTTTTTAAGGCCTGGCTCAACAGAGCCCTGACTGGAATGATCTAGTTGGGGACAGTCCTGCTTTGATCAGGGGGTTGGACTAGATGACCTCCTAGGGTCGCTTCCAACCCTAATTTTCTATGATTCTATGTTGAACAACACAGGACGCAGGACAAACCTGTGTGGGATTCCACCTAAAACCTCCTG
Organism: Crocodylus porosus; assembly: GCF_001723895.1. Taxonomy (NCBI): domain Eukaryota; kingdom Metazoa; phylum Chordata; order Crocodylia; family Crocodylidae; genus Crocodylus; species Crocodylus porosus. The sequence continues at coordinate 171,336,636 of NW_017728906.1, read as the reverse complement.
CCAGTCCTATTTTGATCCACGTATAATTACCCTTTGCTTACAGCTATTAATCCAGTTGTCTATCTACCCCACATTTGTCTTTGAGGAGGTCATTTTAAGGCAACAGAAAGTATAGTTACTAGAGCAGCACTGTAGCAAAAATCTGCACTGTGGTCAGAAACCAACGCAGCTAACCACTGGGGACTCATAAATTACACACTTGCTTCACATTTACTTCACTGAAACCTTTTCAGCTTGGAGAGGCCCCTTATTTTCCCATTTGAGTTTCTATTCTATTTTTTAAAAATCAGCTTATAAATACATTACAGCAAGACTAGGGGATGAAACCCAGCTTTCCCTTTGGCTTAGACACCATTACAGAGGTTTAACAGGGTGACTGATCCTTTCAGGAGTAAGGTGACCTTTGTATAATCATTTCCAACAATACCATATTTCTGTGGTCAGACAAAAATAACCCATACTACTAGTCTGAATACTGTACTATAGCAGTATGTGCCTTCATAGGGCACATCATAACACTTGAAGCATTCCAAAATGTTCCAGTCGGGACTGGTCCGTAATTGTGGGAAGTGTTGTGGCTCTGATACTATGGCGGCAGGAGTGAGCACAAGCACTTAGCCAGGAGAGTGCTTGGACCCATGTTTCTGGGTTCCCAGGGGCTGGGGGGTTATGTTGAGATGCTGCAAGAATCTACCAGGGAGTGAGGACATACATAGCTGGTTGCTAAAAGCTCGCTTTTATTGAACAGGCAGGGAGGGCAAGGGACCAAGTTCCAACAAAAGGGGAAAACGGGGCAATATAGTTTTGGCCAACTGCCAAGCCAGCCAGCTGTGGGCAGAGGGAAAGGAGCAATGCACTGTGGGATGCCTGGAGGACCAGTAGACCTACCTCCCAGAATGCTTGGTTTCTGCACAGAGCCCTCCCCTGTGTCGCAGTGAATTGGTTCAAAATGGGGCTTGCTTTTGCAGGTTTGCTTTTGAACATCCCAGGCAGATTTAAACCCGTTTAACAGGCTTGCACATCTGTTCGCTTCAGGTTTAAGCTACATTTCGACCGTTGGGAATGTTGTGTGCCCATGCCCTAAGGGAGGAAATACAATATTTGGGGTGAGGAAGGAGTTTCCCCCATGGGCGGATGGGTACACGCTGCAGGGATTTTTGTCTTCCTCTGTAGCAGGGGGGCCTGGCCCTCTCCCCAGGGTGTATAGTGACAACACGGCATGGACGCGCGAGGCTGGCCACCGCGGTTCCCGCGCGGCGGGCTGGGGCCTCAGGCCCGTGCTGCGTGGGGGCTGAGAGCAGTGGCACGCAGTTTCGGTCGTGGTTGCTGCAGGGTGGCTTGGCCAGCGGTGATCCCGCCTCCGTCGGACTAGATGACCGCGGAGGTCCCTTCCCGCCCGACTCCTCTGTGCCCGGGGAGGTGCCCACGCAAGAGGAGCGAGGAGCAGGCTGAGACAAACCTCGCTGCTTCCCGCTTGCCTGAAAGAGCCGCCCGCTGGGGAGCCCTGTGGGCCCGGGGGTGGCTGAGCAGCTCTGGGAGCCCGCCTAGCTCTGCTCCCTTCGGGGACGGGGCAGTTTCCCCCGGCTGCTGTCGCTGTCCCTGCGCTGGGCGGCCACACCGGGGCCGGGAGCAGCGCGGCGGCGCCCGGATCCGCCCCGTGCCCCGGGGGCGGCCGAGCGGT
>NW_017728906.1:171315724-171334664 GCF_001723895.1 Crocodylus porosus | reverse complement strand
CACCGCCTGCCCGTCAACCTGCGCAGCGCCTCGCCCTGGGCCTACAGGTGAGTCAGCCCCCGCCCTCCTCTTGCCGCGTCCTGCCCCGCCTTGCCCGGCCTGCCCTCCTCTCCCACCCGGCCGGGAAGCGGGGTCCCGGCACCACAGCTGAGGCAGCGCGTGGGCCCTGGCGCCGCCGCCCTAGTGCTGAAGTCCGTGAACCGTAGGACTGAGCTCCCCGCTCCTCTCCCGGCACCTCTTGCTGAGCCCCGTGCCCCGGCAAGGCCCAGCAGCGAGGAGGCCGGCGCGCTGGCCCTGCCCAACCCAGGGGGAGCATCTCCATCTGCTCCCGCACCTTGATATGGCACCCCTGGATGACAGCAGAGGCCCCAAAGGACCCTGCTAACAGGCCTCCCCCCTCCCCCCTGCCCTGTTTGCTCTGGTACCTCCTTACCTTCCCTTTGCCACCCCGGACTGGACCCTGCAGTGCTGAGGGTGGAAAGCCGGGTGCTGCTCCTGAAGTGCCAGGTGAGCGAGAAACATTAGCAACCAAAGCTGGGGCTTAAAGAGTCAAATTAAACTGTCAAACAATAAAAGAGGAGAGCAAAAAGCAACTGCAAGTGGAAGACATAACACCAGATCCAGAGGGAAGTGAAATGGGAACAAGGACCTGGAGATGGAAATTAAGCTTTTTTCTTCAATTGGAAAGTTTATGGCACCATCTGGTAGGTAGCGCTTGGTGCAAAGTGCATCTTCTCTAAACCCATCACCACTTAGCAGCTGTCCCACCCAGATGCCTCTCTTTCTGCCAGAAGGGACCTGATACATAAGTATCACTGAATTCACAGACTTCAGTGTTTAACCCATCCCTGGGGAAAGGAGACCTCTTCTGGCTGCCAAAACCCACAACAGTGCAGGGTTCTGATAATACGATGGGGAGTGGGATGAAGGAAGTTTTGTGAAGTGCTCCAAGTTTTCAATTTTTTTTTTCATGTAGAGCAGGAAATAGATACTTTCCTGGGAGAGCCATGGACTTGCTTGCTCACCTGAAATTTAATTCTGAATAAAGAAAATTCCAGGTACTCTAGAAATAAACTTTTAAGGAGGCATAGTGCCTTTGACAGAAAAAACAGACTCTGAAGGGCAGAATAGCAAGTAGGACCCATTGAAGTGTAGCTGATTCCCTCAGAGAGGAACATTATTGTAGACATAAAAAAATCTCTGGTACTACCATATCTCACAGTACAGGTACACTCTGAACAGTGATTCAATCAGTGATTCTGGGGAATTTCGGGCTCTGAACAACTTTGACAAAGCAACTACTTGGGTGGATGAGGGGAATGCTGTGGTTATAGTGTGTTTGGGACTTCAGCAAGGCTTTTGACAAGATCCCACATGACCTTCTCATAAACTGGAAAAATGTGGACTAGACAAAAGGTGGATAGACAACTGGTTGAGTAGCTGCCAGTTATAAATGGATCCATATCAGAATGCAGGAGGTTTCGAGTGGAGTCCCACTGGTGTCTGTCCTGGGCCCAGTGCTGTTCAACGTGTTTATTAATGACCTAGATGCTGGCATAGAAAGATTCTTGAACAAGTTGGAAGATGACAAAGCTGCGAAGAATTGTGAACATGTTGAAGGACAGAAGCACAATTCAGAAGGTCTCAACAGAGTGAAAAGCTGGGCTAAAGCTAACAGGATGAATTGAAGTCCAGGGCAGACAAATGCCAGGTGCTTCACCTTGGGAAGAATAATCAAAAATACAAATATAAAATGGGTGACACCTGATGGGATGGCAGAACTATGGAGAAGGTAGATCAGAGACTCGGTTATGAGTGTGTAGTGTGATATGGTCAGCATGGTTTTGGCATGCGTCAACAGAAACATTAAATGATGTGTTTCAGCACAGCAATGCAGGAAGGTGATAAGGCCTCTCAGCACTGGCTAGATCTGACCTATAGTATTGTGTGCATTTTAAAAAGGACTTGGAGAAGTTAGAGAGGATCTATAGGCAGGCAACAAAAATGATAAAGGGCTTGGAAGGCAGGTCATATGAGCAGAGGCTGAAGGAGCTAGGCATGTTCAGCTTATGGAAAAGGCACTTAAGGGGACATGATAGCAGTCTTCGAATACTTGAAGGGCTGCCATAAGGAAGAGGGAAAAGACTTTTCGCTTTTGCTGCAGAGAGTAGGAAGCAGACCAATGGCTTGAAGTTGCTGCAAAGTAGGTTTAGATTGGATATCCAGAAAAACATCTTCACTTTTAGAACAGTGAGGCAGGCAGTGGAATAGACTGCCAAGGGAAGTTGTGGACTCTCCGTCACTAAAAGTGTTCAAGAAGAGGTTGGACAGCCACTGGTTGGGGAAGTGTAGCTGTGCCTATGTTCTACTACAGGCATTTCCCATGCTTCTGGGCTTTGCTGGTTGCCGCATGGGGCTGGGAGAGAATTCTGCCCCTGCACCCTCCCCCCTTGCTGCTTCACATGTCAGGGTTTTGTTTTGTTTTGTTTTTTGTTTTTAAATCTTCCTCAGAAGCATTGAGTGTTAGCTGTAGCCAAGGCTGGAGATTGACTGGAGTTTGCCAGTGCTCCTACTGGGACTTAAAGCCAAAAAGGTTCCTGGCTAGATCGGTTCAGGGCCAGATTGATCGCTGTGTTTGGGGCCAGGAAGGAATTTTACCCTGTGGTCAGATTGGTATAGAACATGGAAGTTTTAGCCTTCCTCTGTAATGGCAGGTATGGTGCTCTTCCTGAAATTTCTTGAGAATATATTAAGAACCTTTACAGAAGCAGGACACCCTGCTCTGGTGGTTTGGAAGCCCGGAGGTCAAGAGAGGGAGGCCATAGCAGAAGCACTCATAGCGCGGCCCTGTCAGATTCCAACAAATCTGCACAATCATGCTAAATACCTTGTTACACAAGGATGTGAGAAGTGAGGGTGGAGGGGAAGCAGGACAGTGGTGCTGTAGTCCCCCTGCTTTACATGTGGCAACTTAAGTTAGGGTGTTTATATCTTGTGGTTGTGTCAGGGTTGAATGTGTAGTTTTACTGAGAGGTTAGATTATAGATTTGTATAGGGTGATTTGAATAGGGATAATCCTGGCTCAGGTAGGGGTTGGACTAGACAGCCTATTGAGATCCCTTCTAGCCTTACTTCTCTATGATTCTCTGAACTTCTGTAGCAAACCTGAAGCTCATAAATAGCTACAAGCCCTTCAGACTTTGCCTGGGACTGGAAAACTAAGGTGAAATTTGGGCCAAATTGTAATGCCACCTCATCTTTCCATTTGGTGCAATCCATCCCACTCTCACAGCAAAGGGCTTATGCCCATTGAACCCGAGACAGTGACTGAGAAAAAACCAAGCTCTTGTGCATGTCAAGTTGCTTCCATCTAGGATGCCTTCAGACTGCATTACTTCAGGTCAGGAACTTATATGGAGACACAAGGGACAATACTGATTAATAAGAAAATAGGGACACAGGACTGGAAGGAGTCTCCTGGGCCATGGAGTCCAGTCCCCAACCAAGGAGCTGTCTGTATGGTGAAAGGCAGCACTGTATGGAAACATGCAAGCCAGTTGTCTTCACTCATTCTACAATTGAAAGCTGTACTGCTACATTAGCTCAGTGCTGCACCCAGATTCACCCAGCTCTGCTCATTGGCCTGAAAACAACTTACATAGCTGCTTCTGGTTCCAGAGCACACAAAGCCAGGTTGGGTATTTCTGCACAAAGCTGCCTTTTGACCTGGTATATAAGGTAGTGCATTCACAGTCAGCTCAGAGTGTTTCTGCCCTGTACTGCATGGTGCTGAGTAGACATACTCTAGAGCAAGAACCTGCCTGGACACAGCATAACAGTGAGATCCGCAGGTTTTGTACCGGTAGACTGTTGTAGGTTCCAGAGTACATCGGAGTATAATGTATGCTGGTTTTAGAAGCATATTAGAGGGGTTGAGAGGCTGTATCTTCATCACTGTGAACACTATACCTAGGGCTCAGCCCTTTTTTCCAATGATGCTATGATACAAAAAGGAAGTACTCAAAAATGGCATGTTTCTAAAGCACTGGAATCTTGAATTTGACTCCGCCTTCTGTATTCACACTTCCATGGAAGGTTTTCCTTTATTTTCAGACTTCCAAGAAGGTATTTGAAACAACTGAGTTAAAAGCTACTCAAACCTAAAGGATCTTGAGTTTTTTGCTGAATGTCATACACACTCTTTTTGTAACGCCCTGCCTGGACAGGGTAAATGAGGCTGTTTGGAGCTCCTTGTCACCGTAATATGAACTGCTTCCAGTATGTGAACTAACTTAGATTCTTCTATGCTACAGTGCTAGATGGAGTATGGAAATACCCAGAGTTGCTGAATGTTCAGCCTGCTCCAAGAAAAAAAATATCACCTCATTAATAACCTCCAGCAAATATTTACTTTGTGACATGTTTTCTTCCTGTTTTGAGTTTAAGAAATAATCCTACTCAGAGAAAACAGCCCTTCAGTCAGTAAGGCTTGTATACACAGTTTAATATATTTAGAAATATTAAATGTTTACAAGAAAAGGTAGGACTTTTCAAGAGACCTAAAAGCCTATACAGAAACCGCAAATATGCTGAATTGGAGAAATTAGCACATTCTAGTAGCCTGAATAAGTCACAGCCATTAATTCCATCCAATATTTATTCTATTGGAATTTTGTTCTCCGTTGTCCAAGAATAACAAAATATGACCCTAGCTCTGTAATAGTAGGTCTCCAGACAGATTTCTGTGATTTCCCTGGAACTCTATACAGGTACAGGGGCTTGTCTACACAGAACCAATCACAGTATTATGGCCTTTTTTTTTTGTCTTTCTTTTTTTTTAAGGAAAAGGTGATTAGAAAACCCCAGCTGCTGCCTCAAGAGCAATAATGTGGGTTTGCTTCTGCCCTGGTGCAGAGTCTGTGGGGGTGGGGAAGATGATGCTAGCATCCCTGCTAAATTGGTTCCCGGGGCTGGTACCCTGCTTACCCAACTCAAGTTATGCTACAAGTCTCTCTGAGCCTTTCTGCCCTCTACTCTCTCTGCAGTTAAACTGCTACATTCCTGCTTACCTTTGCCATAGTGCCTCAGCTTTATTTCCATGGTTTATTTTTCTGACTTTCCTTTTAGTCTGTCTGGGATCTTTCATAGTATTTCCCTATCTTAATTGACCTTGCAGCAGTTCCCAATGTGATCTCATCTGCAGGTTTCATTTACCTCCTGTTTATTTTCCCTATTCCAGATTGTTAATAACAAACAGGTTAAATCACTCTTAACTCTGCTCCCTAGGTACCTGCCACAACTCAGTGCTCCTTTTTAATCCTTCATTTCACATGACAAACCTCCAATCTAGGCCAACTGGATTTTTGTATGTCAGTGCCTCCCTGAATTCCTAACTCATGACACTCACCATGTGGCATCTCATACATCCATCTTTGTCATTCTGTTTCTTTTAAAACAAATAAATTTAGGTTGCAAGATGCACACCCAGTCCATATGCTGCTTCTCTTTCATCTTTGTTCTCCACTTAGTATTCCTTTCCTATTTATTCCTTAAATAAGGAATGCTAAAAAAAAGGTCAACTTCAATGGAGTTTGGTTTGCTACACCTTAGAAACACATAAGTTACCATATGGATCTGACCTTTTGCCCATCTACTCTAAGATCCCTCTGCTGGTGGCAGTTAACCCCTGGTATTTCATGAAAAGGCTAAGAAAAAAAATACTATAGCCGCCCAATAAAGACAATAAAAGTCAGTATGTAACCTGAAGCATAAAGATTAATTGTTCACATCACTCTTCTTCTTGTGGAGCTATAAAGAAACTGAACTAGAGTCACTAAATTGAAGTGATGCCCCAGATCAGCAGCATGCAAGATTGGGCTCAGAAATATCCAGGATCTAATCTCAAATTGAGGCACAAAGGTTGAAATACTGGCCCTGTTGAAGTCAATGGCAATACTTCTGCCCCATGTTTACCAGTCATGTAGGAAGGCTGATGGTATATAAATAGCATAGTAATACTTTATAAATAATTTCCAGGAATGCTTTCAACTAAACCCTCTGGAAAACACACTTCTCCATAAGTCTCCCGAGAAATATGCCAAACCTAACTTCTAAGCCTTTCCTGTGTCCACATCTCCCAATCTACTTACTGTATCTCCTGTCACCTAAACCCACATCTGTATTTGTTTCTGCCATCTATACATCAGGGCACAAGGATTCTGATGCAGGTTTGAAGCTTTAGAGTTTTTGAGGCAGAGGCTTCCAACAGCTCCAACACATTGTCACTGTTAAAGAAATAGCGAAATTCTCCTTAATACAATGTAAGTAGAGCTAAGAATCTCCATGGCAGATTACATATTGAAGTATGCAATAGGATTAACAATAATTTTCAAAATTGCCTGAACAGTCTTTGTTGGGTTCTTTTCTAAGCTCCTACTCCCTTATGCAGAGGCAAAACAAGGCAGCAGGATACAGGGTGGCAGCAGCAACTTCCAGCTGCTGCTGGCATTACGTGGTGGTCCCAGCAATTCTTATTTTTCTGCTCCTCCCCGAAGTTGGCACCTAGAGCTGCTGCCCCAGTCACCCCACCCTAGTTATGTTTCTTCCCCTACTAAGTCCCAGCTAAGTAGCATTCAATAAAACAAAGTACTCCTGGGAGCAGTCAGGCAGAATTTTGCTAGCGATAGCCAAAGTTGTGATTTGATCCCCTGGCTTCTACGTCCCCTTTATAAGGAAAGGAGTATGTATTTCCTTTGCTCTCTATGGTCCCCTACATGGGCATGTCTATGTGAGATGCTGCTGCACAGTAACTTGATACCACTGTGCAGTAGCATGCCAAAACCATGACACGATTCTACTGCGCAGTAGTATTAGGCTCCTGCGCAGTTGTGTCACAGAAAAGGCATTTGCCAGCACTACTGCGCAGTAACTTGGGTTACTGTGTATTTGTTTAGTACTTGTTTATATACGTAATAAATGTGCAGTAACCACTGTGCAGTAGTGTCTCATGTAGGCAGGACCACAGTGTATGTGCTTATTTGATCATGGGAGCCAGCGTTTGTCCGTTTCCCAAGTGGAAATGCTTTTGTAACAAATGTTTTTTCTCTCTGTTAAAATACTGGGTTTAGTGCTCATTAATATAAAATTCTAATTAAAGGGGAATACTTACCTTTGGTAGAGCTAGTTATAGTTGAAAAAACTGCCATGCTTTCAGAAAAAGTTCTACTCGATAATAATCTTGTCATGACTGTGCAGGCTCTGTGTCTAGAACATTTCAGTGCGTCTGGCATTCTCACATGATAGAGTATAAACACCCAAACATTTGACCTGATGGAGGACACAAAGGACACAAAGCTGATAGATACCATTAGTCCTTTATTATAGTGCATCTATGCTAGAAACATACATACTTTAGCAGAGTACTAGGCTGCAGAGTACCAGCCCTTATTGAACTGACTGAACCATTTAAAAGATTGACTGTGATTTCAATACTTCTATGTTTGTTATAGATAGGTATATGTTCCTAATACTGGAGGGTTCTTTACATTAATTGATATTTGTTTCATATATTTATCAGGCCAAATAAGTACTAGACATTTTGAGACTGACTTTACAGTTCTTAAAATTGCATCTTCTCTTCCCAACACTCATGTATATATCAAGTTCTTGGAAACTGAAGTGCTATGGTAAAGGATAGGTATTGTTAGAGATGCCATGTACAAGAAATCATGGTTCCTTACATCTGTTGGCTGCTACATTAATCTCCTGGCTGCTGGCTGGACTGACAGTTGCCCCCACAGCAACAGCCTCTCCTATGGTGGTTGGTGGGGGTGCACATAAGGCTGATGAGACCAGTGCTACTAGAATGTAACCCCCTTGCTGCCCAGGGCACAGACTACCAGTTATGCCTCTGCTAAGTAGGCAAATGGCAGGAAATTTGACTTTCATCAGAATTTCTCAAAACAGAAAGTCAAAACTAGTCTCTCTCACTAGCTACTCCAATATGAAATTTGGATCTACTCAGACCAAAAATTAAATGCATCATCTCTGCCTGGCTTGCATCCCTGTGGATGTATCCATTCTCTGCTTGCTAAAAGGCTAATTAGCTTTAAACACCAGCAACTTGATGAGTTACAGTCACATCCTGAGCCATGTACATGAAAGATCCAAGAGAATTTGGAACATGCCCCTGGCCTGTTCAGCAGTGATACTTTCTCTAAGCAAATCAAATATTTTAATCTTTTTTCTAGAGAAATAAACAAAGCTGTTACAATGGAGCTATTTATTTACAGCAGCTGAGGATGTGACCCATTGTATACACAACTGAACCTCCATGTTCTGTAGATGAAAACAGGAGAAGTGGGCATGCAAAGGTACCAACCGTATGAAAGGAAGATGTTAAGCTAGAGACACTGAATGACAGCAGCACTAGGGATCTATCAGAAATCTCAAACAAGTTCAGAAAAGGAAGGTATAGAAAAAAAGAGTGAGGTTTTAGATTAAGGATTTTCCTAATGAGATATAAATTAAAACTGCAGGAACCTGAACCTGGGCCCAAACATCTGGTTTCAACCCACTTTACTGACAGCAACTAGCCAGGCAATTCTGGTCTGTGTCCAAACCAGATCTATTGTTTGGATCCAGTGTTTGGCATAGAATCACCTCTTATTTCTTCTACTTCTTTTATTTTCTAGAGCTGTGTGAGCTACTCCACACTTAAGATTAAGTCCATTTTGAATCTCAGTCTGCCTTTCCTAAAAACTAACTTTTAATCCATTAGTTTGCATGTATAACCCTTTGCCTCGAGGATTCTGATGGGGGAAGTTAAAGTGCATCAGTCAAGGTTTCAAGGCAATACAAAACACAAAAGTTACTTAAACCTCTGATCTTTGAATGAGGCCTCAAGCATCTGTTAGTCAATCAAGCAGTATTTGCATTGTCCAGCAACAACCTAAACCAAGTGATGGAGATATGCAGGAAATTAAGGTAGAATCTTCTTGCAACAAACTTCAAGTAGGTACCCAGTTTATTTCTGCATAAAGATTCCTGTGCTGGCAACTGCCACACAGAAGCTGATGCAGGGTAAGTCCCACTCCCTATTAACAGCGGCCACACAGTCAATTACAATTTACTGCACTTCAGCTGCTCCCCAGTTCTTGTCTTGTGCCAGGTCTTACCCTACAGAAAAGCACTAAATGCAGGCAGCTTGTCCCTGAATAAAACAATGCTAATTTACCCTGGCTTAGCCTTCACTTCATTTTGGAATAGACACATAATTACCAGAGAGCAGCTGAGTCATGGTAAGAAATTGTTTGTATGCCCACAATTACATCACAGCCAGTGATGGCTAAACCAGAGAAATGTCACTGCTTATTTTAGGGTATAACAGCTCTAACAAGTAGCTGAAGTACACTGGGCTCATCCCCACATGCAGGGGCATATGCTTGAAGCCACAAAGAGGTCTGCAGTGCCACAAACCACAAATGCCTAAACATCTGGATGCAGCCACTGAGTTTGAATCCTTTGCCCTTATGGGGGCAAATTGGCTTGGGAGGTAGGAAACATTTAACAAGTTTCAGTCTTTGTCAAGAACTGGAATAAGTGTTCTTAATAGTGAAATGTTTCATGGTAGATCATTTCATTCTAGCAAGAACAACTTGGCACTGTTTACTGTGGGTCAGTGGCCAGGGTTTCAAAATATGAATGGCAGTGGAATTTTATGTCAAAAATAGATTTCACTGTAATCATCAAATTCCACTGGTTCCACTAGTATAGGTCCCACATCCATGTATGGCTGGGGGGGGCTGCATTTGCATCTGTGAAGGGGAGGATTGTTCTTCCCATACTCTGACGCTCCCCACCCCCAGCCAACACACATGTTTTTGGTGGTTAAAATACTGACTTCATAGTGGTGTGGGGAAAAATGTAAAAAGGTCTGTCATGTTGGTCATGTTTAAGTATAAAGGAGCTGTTAAAGGTCTCTGGGAAAAGCCACTTCTTAAGACATTAATACACCATATTTTTTCTCATACAACATGACCCAGAATATAATATATAGCTTGTTTTTGAAAGGCAGAATATAGAAAAAAAGATTGTTCCAGAGTCATAGTTACAAAGAGTAGGGACAGAGCTTAATCTTCAGCTGACTCACCCTCCCTCTCTTGCTTAACTAAGGCTGAAACCCTATCTGCTGCTGAAGGGTGGATATATGTGTTTTTTTAAAAGACCTGAGGAGTGTCCAGGACTGTGAAATAGGAGCAGAGTGACCAGGAACAGTTATCAGATAGGAAGATTGCCTTAAGAAAGGTTAGCTTGATTAGTAGACCATCAAGACAAGTAAAAAGGAGAGACACTTATTAACACCTCTGGAGTAAAGGACAGTGCCATTAAGTCAAGTGACTCATCTGACTGGATGCATTTATATGTGATGCTATGTCATCATAGCAACACACTATGGCGATGTAGCATCAGCGGGCAAAAACCACGATGCTGCAGCTACGTCATCATAGTGATGTGCTCCCTTGGTATAGCGCATCACTGAAGTAACATAGCAACTAAAAATAACCATGCACCACACAGATGGTGCTGCACTTCCAAAAGGAAGTACTAAATGGCAGTGCAGTAACTACAACACCATAGGGGCACGTGTAAACATGTCCACTGAATACTAATGCCACAGCTTTTGCATTATGGAACAGGAATCAAAGCAGGGTACTTCTATCCTGGGTAGAAAATCAGCTTCCCTGCTTAATGCACTCCAATTTGGTAGGGAGAGGAGGCAGTGAATTTGGAGGAAAAGTGATGTGTTATATGTGAGAGAATACAGTATTATGATACAGTATAACCCAAACTGGGCGCATCTACACGTGCAATAATAGTGACTGAATATATTCCGGCTCAATTTGGGCTAGAGTAAACTAATCCCAACATCACCATCTACATGTGCATTTAAGCGCAGTAATTTACTGCATTGCTGGATAGCACTTGTATCTGACAGGACTATCCAGGAGTGCAGTAAATTAATTTACTGCACTCTAATTTTCACACGTGTAGATGGTGATGCTTCACTGTGCAGCAAATTAGTCTGCTGCACAGTAAAGCATCTTATGTAGGTGCAGCCAACTGTGTATTAGTGCCATAACGGACCTTTCTGTGGGGATGGTGGACTACATTGATTTTGGATGACATGAATCACTCCTCTGTTTTCCAGCAGAAGTGCTTTGGAGTAAAGAAAATTTTGACTAGAGCTGTCATCCCTGTGCAGTAGGTATGAACCTGAACCTGTGATGTTTCAGGAAATGTAATTATTCATGAGCCATTTTAAGCCCAGTATATATACCTGAAACTCGCTTAATTTAAAGAATATAGTGGAAGCACAGAATTATCTTGTCAGTTTGTTTCATGCGTAATTAAATATCCTCATGCTTTTTTTTATCAGATGAATTTTCTTTTGGAGTTTTATATTGACTTGAAAGTTTTTATAAATATTTTTCTCAATATCAATAGTTCTGCTCCTATTTTTGCCATCTCTGTTGCAGTTTTATCAAGCTTTACTTCTATGAAGCAAGGGTCAGTAACCTGCAGCCTGCAGGCCATATCCAACCCAGAGAGGGATTGGATTCAGTCTGCAAAGATCTGATTTGGTGTGCAGTTTGCTAAGGGTGCACCAATTCCATTCCACAGCTATTTGATCCAGCCTGCATTTTGCTAATGTGCACTGATCACCACTGGCAGTTCCAGCCCATATGGAGGGCTACTTTTCTTCTATGCAGCCTCTGCTCAGCATTGTTGGAGTGGCGAAAGGGGAATGGTGGCCTGGGTTGCAAGTAGAGTTGCCAAAAATGTCTGTAAATAATTTAAAATAAAAGAGCTAAAAACTCCTGTCCAAAAATTAAGCCATCTGTAAAAAAACTGAGTAACTTGGAGCTTGATTGACACTGTTTCTGAACAAGACTGGATGTTGAAGGACAGGCAAAAAACAGCAGGACCACCTGATGTCTGAGGAGGACAGCAGCACTCTGCAGGAAGCATTTTCTCAGGGCTTTGTAGCCCATGGGCCCCTTTTCCCCCCAGCCATATGCTGCTGCTATGGCTGCTGCATCCCATCACCAGTCTGTAACACCGCTGGGTCTCAGGTAGGCAGACAATAGTACTTCTTTGGTGGGGGGAGGGCAGGGCCAGCATGGGTAAAGTTGGGAGGTGGAGTGGGTGGGTGGCACTTTGATATGGGGTGTGGTCAGGAGCACCATGGTGTCAGGGTGTGTAGGAGACGCATGGGAGGGGGCAACACAGTGTAAAGTCATTGCTGCAGGGTTGCCTACCCAAGAAATTTTATTTTTTAATGATAATCTGCAAACTTTTTACTGACACCCAAACTTGTTTACTGCAATTGGTGTTAAAACCCAAAATTCTAAACTAGCCTTTGTCCAGGGCCTGGCAGGAGGGTTCCATTTACGTTATATAAAGCACGTATCGGAAAAACATGTGGTTGTCAGTAAAAACTTCACAGGTTGTCAGTAAAAATAACCGTCTTGAGTTGGCAATCCTGGTTGCAAGCTATAGCCTCTGTTTGCAAAACATTGCTAACCTGTGGTGTAAAGGAACTGAGACTTGAATTCTGCTATCAACTCACCTAATTAGTCTGTGGTAACTCGAGCTGCTTTAGTCTTCTGCTTTTCTGCCCTGCCTGCCTTAATTCTCTCTCCAGCAGCCATCTCTGATTCCTCAGGCTCTACTTGCTTTTTTGCACTTCTTTTTGAGAGTTCCTTTGAAGGAGATCAGTTTCTACATCAGTCTCCTTATTTGTGGTTTCCCTTTAACATTTAGGGGAGAATGTTTCTGGAGCCTAAAGAGGGTTAGGGAGAGGCAATGCCAGATACCCTTTAGAGCTCTGACTTTAAGCATCGACCTTCGGCAGTGACATCACAACTTCAGCTGTCATCTCTCAAGCAACTGACTACCTCCCATCCTCACCCAGGCACCAGGCCTTGCAGTGGGCTCAAATGCCTTCTGTACCCCCACATCAATACAGACCACATTATCAGTGGACCAAATACCAAGGCATATAACATCCAGAGTTCATTTGCTTGCAGCTCTACCAATGTCATATGTACCATCACCTGCTTACAACATCCATCTGCTGTCTAGCTCAGACGGGGTGAGATATACATGCAAAAATGAATAAACATTGATCTGACATCAGTTGCAGAAAGACATAAAAACCTGTGGCAGAATGCTTCAGCCTCCCTGTCAACTTCATCACTGACCTCAGGATTGTTGTTTCAATACAGAAAATTTTTTAAAATCGGTTTGAATGGGAAATTGTGGAACAAGAAATTATCCACAAACTGGACTGTGTTAAGTATGGTTTAAACAGGGACTATGAATTCTTATCTCATTATCTGGATTATCTTTTGTGCCCCTTTTGTTCATATGAGTTCTTTGCCCGTGTCTGTCTCATAGCAATCCTCCTCCCCGCTGCTTCCTTTTGTTTCCCCCCTGCTTTCCCACCTATTGGGCATGTCTACATGTGCTTTTATGTGCACCTAAACTTGATGTGAATTTGCCTAATCCTCATTAAAGCAATTTAGACATGTGTCTATATGTACATGTGCTAAGGTGCATAACACAATGTGCAGAGTGATTTGGGACTAAAGTTAATCCCAAGTCAGTCGACATACAAAGTGTTAATGTATCTACATGTGCATTAAGGCACTTGAGCTATTTGCACCTAAATTTGATACCTAAAATTACCATTTTTATGGTGCATTAAGGGAGTGCACATGTAAACCCTTAATGCATCTTAAAAATGGCTAATGTATCTTAAATTGGCAAATGTAGACATGCCCATTGTATTCTAATCACTCACTCCACCTTATACTCTGCTTTATGTTGTTTTTTTACAGCGATTGATGAAGTGAACTTTGATTCACAAAAGCTTGTGCTCTACAGCCATGTCTAGATATGCACTTTACTGCAGAGTAGACTAATTAGCTGCAGAGTAAAGCATTACTGTCTACACGTGACAGTATTAAGCCAAAGTAAACTAACTTACACTGTAGTAAGATAGTACGGTCAGAGAGTACTATCTTATGCTGGGGTAATTTACTGCAATTAAATGCACATTCAGAGGCTGACTGCAGGCATGAATTGTGCCTGGTCAGCCCAGCCAGCTGAGGGCCAGATTCTTACCTGCTGCCTAGCCCCATTTCTCCACACCTTCAGACAGGGTTCTTTGGGTGAATCTGATATCTTTTATTAGACCAACTGAATAGTTGGAGAACAATTTTTAAGCAATCTTCCAGGTACAAAAACCCTCCGTTGGGCTAAGGAAGTTACAGCAGTTGGTGTGTGTTCTTCCTGGATGGAATGAAAAGTAAAAAAGCCAGAGGCTGTGCTGGTATGCATACAAGAAAGCTTCCTTAAAAATTGTTCTCCAACTAAATAGTTGGTCTAATAAAAGATATCAGATTCACCCAAAGAACCTTGTCTGCCTGTGTCCTTAGACCAACACAGCTACAACCTACATCCCTGTCCACACTTTCAGCACACTTGTGCCTCAGCCAGCCTCTCTGCCACCTGCTGCTGTCACCTGGAGCCCAGGGATGAATGATCCTGGCATAAACTGCTCCACCCCAGCTCAAATCGCTGCTATCCTGGGTGCACTTGTAGATGCTGTACCTAGTTTACTCTGGTTCAAACAGCTTCTGAGTTTATTGCATCACATTAATTATGTGAGTACATGCACCCTATATGTATGTATGTATATATATACATATTATTTCATTAGTCTATAAAGGTGCATATATACTCTGCCTGTGGACAAGCCCAGCAGCAGCCAGCACTAGATGCTTCAAAGGAAAATTTAGCAAGCAGAAATAAAGAAATTTGTTCTCCCTCCAGGCGGGTTTCTTCCTAATCCCTAGATTAGGGTGTGTTTTACATTTTAGTATTACCCTATTATCTATATTATGCTTCTGTATGTTGTTATCTGTATGCCTCTTTCTTTCTTGCCAAAATCTTCACTTCATTGACATCTTGTAGTAACAAGTTCTACAGATGATGCAGTGTGAAGAAGTGCTTTTCTTTAGACAACGGATGTATAAACTCCTTAATGATATAATCTGAATTGACACAAATTCACACAGCCAAGATCTTCCTGCCAGAAGACATACAGCAGTCAGATAACTGACTTCAAACAAGTTTTGAGCTGTTATATGCTGTTTACACACAGTTTAAATAGTCAATCTGACCTCAATTATACAACTCAACCTACTGTGTGGCTGTTCTTCTGTGGGTGTTACAGCAAAAGTTGTTCTTGAGGAAGAAGCGGAGGGTAGTTTACTTTTATTCAGCAGTTGCCATCTATCCTTGATTAGTAGTTATTTCCTCGAAAACTTTAAGTGACAGAAGTAGTACACTTCTGCAGTAATTTGCTAAGTCCGAGCACACAAAAATCACTCGTAACGTAACTAGACAGAAAAAGGAGATCAAGTCCATAATCATGTCTATTAGAATGATGACAGATATCATTTGTTTATACATCCTACCTTTGACCACGTATTCAGTGTTCCAATTCAAGGGCAACCTCAGTGACTCACATTTCTTTTTGCTATCTTTGCTGAAGGACCAAAGCAAGAGAGTGAGAAGATCTGAATGGTGAGAATTGCTGCCTGGGGACTCAACTTAAGCTACAGATAATTCCAACAGTTGCAGTGGGGCTTGGAATTATGTTGTAGCCATGATGGGCCAGGAAATGAGAAGCAAGAGTTCTTTTGGTGATATCTTTTATTGGACCAACTGCATAGTTAGGAGAAATGTTAGACACGTTTTAAAGCACTGGAAAAGATGTTAGAAAGCTTAAGCCTAAAAGCTTATCTGACATCTCTTCAAACTATATAGTTGGTTCAATAAGAAAATACCGCCAAGGAACCTTTGCTTTCAATAACTGAGGAAGGAAGCATACTGCAACTCAGGGGTTAGTTGGTGGGAAGGCAAGCTGTTTGGTTTGCAGTCTCTCATAACTCATTAGTCACAGTCTCCAAACAGTGCTATGACTGCATAAGGCAGCAGGAGAGCACAAAAATTGGCTTTGTTGCTCACTTCTAAGGGAGCATCTGAAGATTAAATAAGAGAAAAAATAATGAAGAGGACAAGAAGGGAGAACCTGAAGAGGATAGAGAGAGGATGGTTAATGGTAAACTACACAAGAATTGTAGAGGTCCAAGCAAAAAGGCAATAGAGCCCTTAAACCTCAGCTAATAGGGAAAAGATACAAAAAAATATTGCAGGGAGTATCATGCAATTAAAAATATTTTTAATCATATTGCTGCATGTTTCTTCAGCAATAATAAATGTTAACAAGAATTTGTAAAGTTATGTCTCAAGAAAAACTCAAGCCCAAAGTTTTTCAAATGTTAAAATCTCTTAGTTTAATACTTAACTTTTCTGCCCAATCCATGATTCAAAAGTTTTGTCTGAATATTTCTGTTCCACAGTTTGATAAATTAGAGCAGTTAACATCTCAGTGCTTCAGTTCCCAAGTAGTTGAGTAAACTGTCCAACACTTTTTTTCACGTACAAATAAGCAGCATGACAGCAACAGCTACAGCTTTTTTCCTGGCAAAAAAACAAAAATGTTTTATAATACAATTTGACTGTCAACAGTTATTATAATGCTTTCCAGATGGTTAAAAAAAAAGCATTAATGGCTCTTTATTTATTTACTTCCATGCAGAATTTCCTATGATCCCACCAGGTACCCCAAGTACATTCCTGAAGCATACTGCCTGTGCAAGGGCTGTCTCATGGGGATTTACGGCGAAGAGAATTTTCACTTCCGCAGCACCCCAGTGTACATGCCAACAGTCATCCTACGCCGTACTTCATCCTGTGCTGGGGGTCGCTATGTGTACACAGAAGATTACATCACTATCCCTGTAGGATGCACTTGTGTACCTGAACAGGAAAAAGAGGCAGATGGTGTAAATTCCAGTATAGATAAACAAGAAATGAAATTGTTAGTAAACCAGAAGAAGCCAGTGTCAGAATGAGGAGTGTCCAAGGGATCCTAAATGCAGTATTGGCCGTGTGTTGCTCTTCCGTTAGCTCAGGAAATTTTAGAGCAATAGGCAAAAAAGATCTCTAACTAACTATGACTGGTGCAGTTATTAGGGGGAGAACTTTGTCTCAAAATATTACTAAGACGACACATCAGATCTGCATGATGCACAAATTGAAGATCTTTTTAATATGAAACCAAATATTTGTTTCAAATGTCAGGTTCTTCCATTGTTTTAGCACCAAATACAATTTTATTCTACCCTTGCTTATTTCAGATAACATTTTATAAGGGGATATAACAGCATAGTAGCTACTTTCAGAGGAAGCTACTGATTTCAGAGACTGTAAAAAGTCTTCTATTTTCTGCTGTTTGGTAATTCTGTGCTACAGTCACATAACTGATAGTCCCATATCAACACTAGAAAGGAAAACAAAATCATACTGCCCTTCTTTTAAGCAGACCTAAGCTATGGATTTTAATTCCCCATGTTCTTGGCAGCTACAACTTGCACTACTTGCATGTTACAATAGGGAAAACTGTTTCCATTTAGTATTTTTCAGCTGTTGAATTGCTGCAGTCATTCATACAATTCTCTATAGGTGATACCCTTTTTTCTAAAGTTTTCAAACTGCTAAGTATGCAAAATTGCTGATAGAAACCTTGTCTAGAATGTTACAGAAGAATAACATTGACTGTCATCCTTCCAATAGAGAGGATGCAAAAAAAAAAAGGCTGATGCCAGGATGCAAGACTTCTCTGTAATTCTGCCTTCCCAGTCAATTTCTTAATGTTAATCATGACATCCATGTTCTGTAAAGCTGCAAAGACAAAACCCTTTCATTTTATATAATGTAAATCCACCAAGAGAAATTAAACAAACTAACTAATATAAATCAGGTAGTTGTACAACTTTTGCTACTACCATTTCTCTGTACTTCAAACCGTAAAAAAAGTGAGATGTCTTGTTTTGGTCACAGCATTTGGTCTTCTATTACCTGCAAGCTGCAGCCACCAGAGGGCAATAAGATTTTTTATTTTTGCAGAGATCTGCTGTTCCAACTAGTAGAACACCAAAGGTGTGCACATGCACATTGGTAACAGTCCTATTATCTGAAAGAGCATTTTTCCTGTGACAGCTAGATAATACAGGAAGTTATTCAAGGCTGAGTCAGTCCAGTGTATTCTGATCTGTAGACAAATGTTCTATCACAATCTTCCAGTGGGGCTAGGTTGATAGCAAATAGCACAGAACATGCAGGATCACAACTGGAATTTCATTACACAGCAACTAAGGATGAGTACAGTGCATGTATGTATACAGCAGTACATCTACTGCTTTGACAGCCCCCAAATTATACTTGGTCCATGTGGGTTTCTTCATATTAGAATCTTCACTGTCTCCAAGAAACCAAGGCATTTCACAAACATTGCTTTCTTTGCGCACACAGATTATAGGGATAGTGGGAGTGGGGAATGGGAAAGACTATGAACACAGTAAAAATTAACAAGATTAAAAAATCATGTTAAATTGCCTTTTTGTCTTAGGCCCCTGGCAGATATTAATATAATTGCACAATTGGGATCAGAGGAATTTTATGCCCGATCCCAACAATCTCGTCTTGCCCTGCCAGATGGGAGAGGCTGCCTGATAGTTGGGCTCATGGTACTCTGGGACCTTAAGCCTGGCATCCTGCTGCATACCTGTTTTTTACAGGTCCTTTAAAAAAAAGTAACCCAAAATCCACATTTTTCCGTGATTAAATGAAACACCACTAATATAGATATATCTATCTATCAAAGATTATATATTAGTGGTGTTTCATTTTAATCACGGAAAAATGTGGATTTTGGGTTACCTTTTTATGTCAAAGTTGGGGA
>NW_017728906.1:171274220-171315114 GCF_001723895.1 Crocodylus porosus | reverse complement strand
AACACCACTAATATATATCTGTATATACACTAATATATATCTATATAGATATATATCTATAAATACACTAATAATATCTATATATTATATATTAGATCTATATTATATATAGATATATATTAGTGGTGTTTTATTTTAAACATGGAAAAATATGGATTTTGGGTTACTTTTTTTAATCCAAAAATTGGGGATTTTTTTTATCAGAGAAAACCAGAATCTCTGATGACCAGTAAGTAAGAGGTGTTTTGGGATTTTCCTTATCGTCTTTAAGTGATACCTCAGCATAAAAAGATGCTTGTTTCTTCAGTAGGCACTGCCTTATTTTGTGCAAGATACACAGCTGCAGTTATTCTCTCGTTAATTTTTTTGGCATTGCTTTCTTCAGTGAGAGCAAAACTGAACCTATAGGTTCAGCCCTATCCAAAGTACATTCTCTGCAGTTACTACATTGAAAAACAAAGAAAGAGTATTTAATAAATAACTAAAAGTTGTTTAGGTGTAGGAACTCATTATTGACATACCTGGTTCACAAGGTAATGAGCCAAATTTCACCACAGATATCCTTTTTTTCAGACTCTTTTTGGGCCGAGGATTCCAAATGTCTAAACCCCCCTCTCCCCCCAGAAAAACCCAACATGCCTATTTGAATAACGTGGAAGAAAGTGAATCCGTTTATTTAATAGTATTTCAGCAAACATGCTGTGCTTTAAGTTGTTGAAATGCTGTGATTACCTATTAAGCAACTCTCCAGTCCCCTGCACAAGCCATGGAATCAATTTAAGAATTTTCACATCACAAGAGCATATTCTTGAGATCTTCTGGGACTCTACGGGCTGAAGGAAGACCAGATATGGTAAACATGATCTGCTCAGCCAATTTAAAACAAGACCACCACCACATGCCTTGGCTTACATTTGAAAGCTTTGGGAATTGGACAGCTTAGAGGAAAGTATTAGATCAGCCCAAAAGCTCAATGGATCAATAGATTAGTATGTTGGAGGCCTCTTTGTTTTTATATGTTAACAGGTGCAGAAAGCTTCCTCTGGTTACAAGCAACCTCATATAGAACATTAACTTAGAAAACTGGATCAGGAAATACACTGGCTCAGCCAGCAAATTACTCAAACAGGAGGAAAGTGGATTTTTTTAAAGTTTTTTTTTTTTTAAGTATGTGCCTGATTTTTACAGCCATTGCTGCAATTTCAGAATGAGCAATTGTTTGCTATTAGTGAAACAACAGAAGAGCACTTCGTATCTTCCATGCACTGCACACATTAATTAATCCTCACAGTAACCCTTAGGTGCATAGTAACAATTCCTGAGATTTTATTGCTATGAATGGAATTTAGATCTTAAATGAAAGGAATTTATTATTTTTTGAAAACTATCAAATATTACAGAGTTATATCACTCTGACATCAACTGCAATGTGACATAGTCCAGTTCCTAACCCTCAGGTTACCGCTGCTGCAGCCTAGCATTTGATTTGCACGAAGGGGAATTCATTGGAATTACTTCAAGGCTTACAAAATGTTGACACAAGGCAGACGCTAAATGTTTCACTGAACCCAATCCAGGTCCAATAAAGGCAAACAACTCAAAGTTGAAACTTTATGGGAGCTGAAGCTGATCTGAGAAGCTTCCTGTTGTGCCAGGAAAATCTTTTCATTTTCTGAGGTTGTCACTGGAAGACATTAGGAGCCTCAAAATACAGATATACCATGTTTTCTCACATACAACACAGACCTTTTCCTCCAAAATTCGGACAAAAAAAAGGGGTATGTGTTTTAAATAGGGAAGCTATTTTCTTTCCTGGAAAACTAGGAAGCCTGGACACACTTTGCATGCCATGCAGCTGCCAAGATGGCAGCCATTTGGGGCTGCTCAGCAATAGGAAGGAGCAGAATCTTGCATTAACCTTCATAACTAGTCATTGGCTGAGCAGTAGCACATGCCCAAAGCAGCAAGTGAGCTGTATGAGGCTTGTGATACAGAGACAATACTTTACTTACAGGAACTTACATAAAGTACTTACAGTAAAGAACAGTCTTGCTACTGCCCTTGCAGCGGTCTCAGTGCTTAACCTTGCATGCTAATAGTTAAGTCCTGGGAACAAAGTGTGTAGGAACTGTGGCATTCTGTCTGCCATACCAGGAAGTTCCTAATACCATACCTCTTGGACTTGCTACCTTTCCAGGAGGACTTAATTTTATCATGCAGTCAACAAACTCATTATTTCTCCATTCTGCTTTCCAAAAAAAGGTGCATGTTTCATTGGGCAGGGTCAGGGAGCATGTTGTGTGTAAGAAAATGTGGTACTTGATAGAGATTTTCTTTTCTCCATAGTAATACTTATGATAGACTGAAAAACTTGAGTTCTTGAAAGCAAGACTGAGAACACCTTATGATGCTAATTTTGTTAGCCAATCATTGCTTTAAGGTGATCTTGCATAAATAGTATAGGCTGTTCTATACTGATACAACTATGTGGATTCACTTCCCCCACAGCCCCCCAAAAGTCATTTGTGGTATGGGCTCAGAAAGCTTCTAGATGTCTACAGACATCTGAAGGATTAGGCAACAGCATCACTGCTACAGTTGGCTAACCAATTAGGGCTGAGTTGTGTGGTTGCAGCAGCTAACTTTATTATATGTATACAATGGCCTCTGCCACTAGGATTGAACAGCCCAAACTCACGTACAGGAACCAGACTGGGAAAAGAAGTCAGCAGCCCGGCACCAACTAGGTATTTGGACCAGTGGCTTATGGAACATAGCACCATGACCCATTTCATACCCAGGCCATGTGAAGTGTGTGCAGAGCACCTGGTCTCTGGAGGTGACCGATTTGAGGGAGGCTCACACCCACTGACAGCTATTTTGGCTATTTCCAGACAGTGCCACTGGCAGTAAGTACCTGAGATTTGGGGAACTGAGCCTGGTAGTTGTGAGTGAGGGCTGCTGGTGAAGCTTTTAAGATTAAGTTACACAAACACTTGTCTAGAATGCTTTAGACAGGGATGATTCTGCCTTAAGCAAGGGCCTAATCTCCTGAGGTTCATTCCAGCCCTAGTTTCACATGATTCTAACTTAACAGTGTTATCATATTGCATCTGCCAAAGGGACCTGTCCCAGTTAAATCAGAAGTAGTCAGTATTTTTTCTAAGGCCAAGATCACAGTAAGCCACTATACACTGCTCTGTGTCTGCTTGGTGTGCTGGAGATTACAGCCAATAAATATAAATAAATCTACTATGAACAAGGTAGAGATTTGTGTCAAGGCATAAGAACTTCATGTTCTGTTTTACTTTCTTAAATTGCACAATTCCATTCACATAAAAGTAAGAACTTAACCCCCTGGAAAGTAACTGAACACCAGCTGGACATTACCTGGGCTCTGGAATGTCTTGGAGGATCCTGCCCAGCAGTCTGCACTGTGGCCAGGGCAGTTTCTGAACCAAGAGGCAAACCTGTGCCGGAACTCTGAGTCTCCTAATGGGCTGTGACTGCAGGCTGCCCACGGGCTAGCTATGCATGTTTTCAACCATGCCTCTGGACACAAAGTGACAATGGAAGGAAGGCAGATGAAAATAATACCAAACGTTCAGGCACTGGGTGCGGAGGGTGGTAGAAAATGAGGGGTTTCCTCTGATGGCAGAGAGAGGAAGGGCTCTGCAAGTGGGAAGATCTTTTAAAAACGAAGAAAGTAAAGGTGTAACAGAAAACCAGAAGGCTGTTACCCGAGGAGATAAAAATAGCAGGCTGAGCTAACTACAAGGGAAATGTTAAACCGGGGGAAAGAAAGAGGGTGACTGCAGTAGTTTACTTTGCATAGTTCAGCAGGGCAGAGCCCTGCTTGGGGTAGCAGGGACCATGTTGCAGTCCCTAGACCAGCAGCAGCCAGGCAGCAAGCCTAATTAGAAAACACCTGTGGGTAGCTGGGGGAGTCACCTGATCAGAACAAGGCAGGCCTAAGAGGCACTCAACCATTATTACTATAATAATATTACTTTTTAAACACATAATGATTGTCAGAAGGTTTATTAACTTCTTCCCTACCCCACAATAATTTGACTAAAATTCTCTTTTACCAACACTGTAACTAAGGCTGCATACCAAGGTTGGGCCTATCATTACTGTAACACAAGAAGTACCAAAGACTAAGATTTGGTATCTAACCCTAATACAGGCAGACTTTATAAGTAATCTGGAGGTGCTCAAGGTAACAATTAAATTGGGCATTGCTATAAGAACAGTTTTTTTCTTGTAGCACTATTGAGACAAGGATTCTGCATGCAACCGAGCTATTACAATGCAAATACACAAGGGGAGATGAATTAAGGTTGCATTGCCAACCATAATCGTAACTTCTGACTGTATGAATTTGTAGCCTTGGCAGTTCTTTCAGTATTTCTTCAGGTATATTCCTATTTATAAAATATAAATGTGTGTGCATGCACAAAAACATATGTACATTCACAGCTGATGAACTATTGAGTGCTTTGTGATTTGTGTACTTCTTTTTACCCCAAATAAAGCAACAGTCTCACCAAAGAGTCAGATAAAATTGACATCTCATGTCCTCCAAATGACCAAAAATTTCTATTATTTGTAACAAATATTTCATCCAAACATTCCTTACTTGGTGGAACAGCCAGAACCCCCAAAATAAAATCTTAAGTTTGTCAATTTCATAGTACAATTTTGTCAATAGTCTATTATACCCCAGTACAGGAGTTCCCAACCTTTTTATGCCATGGTTTGGCAAACTGCGGACCACCACACAGAGCCCCATGGCCAGAATTTCTGGTTGGAACAGTTAATAATCAGAAAGGAAGTGTGGATCCATGGTAAGTTGGAAAAAAAAAACAACAACCAAGAACTAACTGATGATGAGCTTTTGCTGATATGTTAAAATGAATACATTTCCACGAAAAGCAATAGCTGCAAATATCAAAATACCTTTCCTTATGTGCAAATTAATTTGAAGGTGAAAGTCTATGTAGCTAGTCCAACTTCTGATAATGCCTCTCCAATTTGTTTTTAAATCATTGATCCATAACTACTATTTCCCCCAAAAAATATAAGGATTCAAGAAAGTTGACAAAAATGACACATATGGGACACAGAACACGTGCAATACAGACTGCTCCCAGTCCTGTTATGGACAGACCACACCTAAGGGTGAAAATTTAATTAATTTGGCTGGCTGCTGAGACCACTAGCTAACACAAACGGTGTTGGCAATTTCTGAGGCAGGTAGGCATCTCTGCATAAGAAACTGGACTGCTTTCAACTCAGCAAGGCACGATAGCTCTCGCACTGTAGAGTCTACCAGGCACGGTTCCAGTTCTAACAGAAAAACTGTTAACAAGTCACTTGAGCCATCCAGACCCCATCCACCTATAACATAGGGTGAAAAATCATTTACAGATGACAGAGGCTACCACAGTTCATTGACTACAGCTAGCTCAGAAATGATTACTTGGTGCGGCACCTTTAATAAAGCAGTGAATAACATAAACATCACCAATAAAAGTAAAAATGAGCTTGATTGAAAAATACTTGATACTTTTCTTTTGTACACTCTAAACAGTTGAATCAGTCTAGTCCAGAATCATAATTCACATAACATCGAAATTCATTGGCTAAGTTTCGAGTATGTTTTGGAATGAATTTGCACATCTTCACACCAAGAAGCCTTGCTGCATGCTCCTCCATGATGGCACCTGAAGCAGAAAGAATTATGGTTTGATGAGAAAAGGTCAACAGAACTATTTTTTTCCCCTCTTTCAAACAGCTCTTCCAAGATCCCTTATTTTTTAATTTTCTTCTCATCTTTTTAAAGCCTCATGGCGCAGCAAGCATGCCTGGACTGCAGAAAGGGTTGCAGGTCACTTAAAATCATCAGGAGAGAGAAAGAAGGAACAAAATCATGCAAGACTCCAGGACTCAAGAACAACTTCTTCAATCCACTGTTTTGGGGCCGGGCAGAACTCGTTTGACCTCCCAAATTCAAGTTAAGAGAGCGTAATCCAAGACAAACTCAGATGCTACATACTGTACTACCACATGTTGAATGAAGAAACCCTAAAATGTGGGAGACAAGAATTCTTGTTGGTGATATCTTTTATTGGATCAACTGCATGGTCCAACAGACACACAGAAGCTTTCAGGTATCACAGTACCCTTGATACCCAAAAGCTTGTCTAGGTCTCTTCCAATCATGCAGTTGCCCCTCGCCTATTTCCTGGACCATTATGGTAACAACATCATCTGGACTCGAGAATGCAATACTTGAAGCTACTCAGTTTGAAGCCGGAAGTACACTAGAGCGCTATCACAACATGGCCAGAGCACCTCTTTGTGGTACTTGAAACAAAGGAGATGTAGAGAGTCTAGGGTAAGAAGCAGCACTCATAGGTACAACTGCTACCCTATAGCACTGCTCAGCTATGCCCCTAATAGTTTAATTTTCACTGTTCAGTTTTGCTGCATGGGGGCTGAAGTTTTTAAAGCCATGGCAAAATCTCTATAGACCAATCTGCATGACAGCGGTTGCATCTATCAATTAACAAGAGAGGGTGCCCTTACCGTTCACATCCTTCTTTTCAGGAAAATCCTAAAACTTTGTTCTTTTAGAAAAAGTCTTTGCTAAAAAAGTCCTCCATCACAGACCAGACGCAGTGACTACAGTCTAGTAATCACTCCCTCCTGTTATCTTCCCCCCGCTATCATTTTAGGCTAACCAGGCAGATTTATCTGACACCTTAAAACATCAGGCAGCAGCTGTAAGATAGTTTCTAAAGGAAGTTCCTAAGGGCGCGAGCATCCTCCATTTCTACCAAGTGAGCATGGATACATTTAAAAATGTTTTTAAAATGTTTCTTTACTATCCAGTTAGCATAAACAAATTTCAACTGCCTGAATTTAAAAGAATTAGTATGTGATTGGAAGAACACTGTTTCTTCCTCAACTTGCCTCAAAACAGTTTATTAACTTTTAGTAGAACTAAGAATGACGCAGTTAATAGGCTTGCCCTTTTCCAACTCAAAACTAGCATTCTGCGTGGAAGGGAAGGGCTGCCTGGGTCTGAATGGTAGCCTAGCACAACTCTGGAAACCTGGGAGGTCAAGTGGTGGAAAACTTCTGAGGAGCCAGGCAAGTGAGCAGGCAAGAAACTGAACTCCCAAGGTCCCTTCCAACCATAATTTTATATGATTCTATGAACAGATTTCCAATAGACCCTTGCCTGGGCTCTGTCAAAATCCTGCTGACGCCAAACTCTCCTTGTAAAAATGGTTCCATTTAGATGAATTGACAATTCTGACAAAAATCAATTCTCAGAATTCTTCCAAGCAGCTCCAAATACCCGCGACATTCAGATTAACTGTTTACATTAACAAACCCAGAAAGTT
Source organism: Crocodylus porosus (assembly GCF_001723895.1). Classification (NCBI taxonomy): domain Eukaryota; kingdom Metazoa; phylum Chordata; order Crocodylia; family Crocodylidae; genus Crocodylus; species Crocodylus porosus. Next base: position 171,307,696 of record NW_017728906.1, on the reverse strand, counting down.
CTGAAAACTTAATGGCCACCATGAGAAATTCACTCCCACTAGACAAATATAGTATTAGCTTCACCCAAACAATGAAGGAAGTTTAGAGACATATCAATTTTAAGATATTTGTATTTTCTCAAAAGACACAAGAGACCATACCTGTACAAAGCAGAACCTTTCCTTTTGTTAAGTATTTGATGGTCTCTGCTGTTTTACTGAGGCACTCTTCAGACAGATAAGGTGGATCTGCTATTACTATGTCAAAACTGTGTGGCAGGACATTTTTAGGTAAATTCAAAGGATTACTATAGTCATAGAAGATAAATTCCTCTCCATATACAGAAAATCTTTTGTCATACTCCAGGATACACACTGAAAAGTCTTTGCCATGTTGTTCTTTTAGTTTCTGATAAACACTTGGTGCACTAACACATGCTATCCTGAAAAGGAGCAAATGAACAAATATGTCAGAATATTCCTTTTAAAGAGACAGATAAACAAAGAAATAAACAGAGCATATTAGAATTGGGATGAAACCACAACACAGATTCCCACCACACCAAAATTCAAATAGGGGATTTGGAGTCAGATATATAATAAAAATATAAAACCTCTCAAATTTCCAAGCTGCTCAAATTTTTGGAGTGTTTGAATAGTGTATTTTGGTCCTCATCTTTTACTTGGATTTCTACTCCTTATACCTTCCTTATTTTTTTGGTCCAATCCCTGCTCCTCAAAAAGCCAAGTCAATATAAAAGCCATTAATGATTCATTGATTTCAGCAGAAGCTGTTGTCTGTTAGTAAATATCAGGCCTGCTTCTTGATATTGAAAATGACACAACTTACGTGCACAGTTTTCAAAAGTTAATAATAAGCAACATCATGCTAATTGTAAGAGTACTATCAAAGAGACAGAATCAAAAACAGCACAGATATTGCTGACACTAAGCTAGTTTTAGAGAAATTTGATGAAACTCAGATTAGTTAATACATAGTTGTGTTAAACTCCGCAAGATCTTGTTTCATGGCAAAACAGAACTAAAATAAAAACTCCTCTTTGGAAAAAAAAGTATAACAATCAAGATGATTTTAATATTAGTCTATAAAACAGGCATAAGAGTGAAACAAAAAAGCTAAATCATGCTGTTCAAACCTAAATCATACAGAAAACCAGAACTATCCATACACATATAAAAAAAAATTAGACATTTTTTTTTTTATTCCCAGCAGAAAGCAATCCATACAAACCTCTCTCCCCTGCACTCACTCCTAAAAGTAGACGTTTCATATATTTATATTTATGCATGATATTAAGCTTTAAGACACACACTCTGGACAGCAGCTTGGGGTCACCTGTAAATTTACCAAGTGTGCACTCCCTTTTCTATGATTTTGTATAGATCATAGAAAAATAGGGTGGAAGAAAACACAGAAAATCATCTAGTCCAGCCTCTTGCTCAAGGCAAAATCATCCCTATCTAAACCACCCCAGCCAAGCATTTGTCCAGCCTACAAATGAAAACTTTCTGTGACAGAGTTTCCAGGACCTACCCCAGTATTCTATTCCAATCTTCCCTCACAGTTAGAAAGTTCCTTCTACTACTAAATTGCTCTCATTCAAATTACAGTTGTTGCTTCTCATCCTGTCCCCTGCAGACAGAAGAATCTACCGTCCTCTTCACACTCTCTTTGTATTGAAGACTTAACTAATGCTCCTCAGTCTTCTCCATTTTTTTTTTTACCTCTAATCATTTTTGTTGCTCTGTACTGGACTCTTTCCACTCAGTATTTCCTGAAGTGTTGTGCCCAGAATCGGACATAGCACTCCAGGAGAAGTCTTACCAGTGCTGAACAGAGTGGAAGAAGCACTTCCCATGACACTCCTGTTAAAACATCCCAGCAAGTTCTTAGTCATTTTTGCAACAAGCACACTGTTGACTCTTATTCAGCTGGCAGTCCACTATGATCACTAGATTCTTTTCTGCAGAACTGAAGCCTAGCCAGTCATTCCCCAATTTGTATTTGTGCATTCAAATGTTTTGTCGTAAGTGAAGAACTTTGTACTTGTCTGGACTGAATATCAGTCTCTCTCCTTCAGACCATTTCCTCAGAGTATTTAAGTAATTTGAAACCTAATCCCATCCTCCAATGTGTACCTCACCACCAGCACACAGCAGCTGTTACATTCGACTACCTGTACACAAGCTATACAAGTGAGCTAAATCACCCTAACTTTAATTATGTACAAAGCAGATTTAAAAAGTGAGAGCAGTTTTGCTACCTGTTGTATTACTATAGCCAATGACACTGTTACAGTGTAACAGTTACTGGTCTCCCTTCACCCCTTTTGAAACTCTAAGCCTCCTGTGCGCACTCAATTAATTCTATCCTCCAAGTCAGAGATATCCAACTCCTTAGCAGCTGGGGATCTCACACAGCAGGGGCTGAACCAGTAGTGTTGCATGTCACCAGGGCCACACCAGCAGCAATCACAGCCCCTGCCTTCTTCCCCACTGACTGCAAGCTCCCCCAGCATCATTCAAGTGGGCAGCTCCCCAACACCACTGCACCATGCATTCAGTTGGGCACCCCTACCCCTTAGAGGCAGGCTTCCCTGAGCCATGCCACCCTGCCCTGCTACACTTCCTAGGCTGGAGCCCCGCCCCCCCCCAACTGCCTTGTCAAAGAAGGAAATCCAGTTATGCATGACTTGCTCTTAACATTACACTATCACTGTCCTTATCTGCTTAGAAACAGATTCTAGAAGATATGCTCCCATATTTTTCTAGGTATCAAGGTCAGACTGATCGGGCAGTAATTCACAGAGTCTTCCTTATTCCCTTTTATAAATATGAACATTATATATTTGCCCCTTTCTAGTCATCTGGGACTTCATTTGTCTTCCATGAGTTGTCAGAAATAATAGGCAATGGTTCTGTAAATACCTTAGTCAATTCCCAGAGTACTCTCAGATGAATCTCATCCAGCCTTGATGACTTAAATCCTCGTTTCTCTAAGTAGTCTCTAACCTGTTCTTTCTCTAGGCTGATTATGTTCTGCCTTAACCTTACTGCTAACTGTGCCTGTCTGCTGAAACCTGATCTTTTTTTGTAAAAACTGAAATAAAAATGCATGCAACTAGTCAGCCTCCTCCACATCATTCCTTACTACATTCCCCTCCCCATTCAGTAAGGAATCTATACTTTCCTTGGATTTCATTTCTAACACACTTGTAGAAGTACTTTTATTGTCTTCTATGTCCCTTGTTATCCATATCTCAATTTCTATTTTGGACTACCTATTTTCTCCCTACAGGCCTGTATGTACACATGTGTGTATCCGACTAATGTTTTTGTTTCTATTTTATGCTATATATAACACCACCACATATGGTTGTGTTAGAACTGTTAATAAAATAATGTTAAGCATTTAAACATCACATCCACCAAAGGGCCATAATACTCTTTATACACATAAATGAATTAAGCCATTTAGCATTCTATGAAGTAGCTATGTTACGTATTATCAGCACTTACAGATAAGGTGACTAAAGCCGATTTTCATGAATGGATTGCTTAGAGTTCCACAATTAAAACACTCAGAGCCAGAATTAAAGTCCAGCTCTCCTAACTCCTAGTTCAGTGTTTAACCACTAGACTGACTGTTAATACTTCTTATTGCCCAAGAGATAATGTATGCATAGAAATAAGATGTAGAAAGTTGTATACTGAGAATATTTTTAGTAAGAGCAATCCTCTTGTTTTATAAAATTATCATTAAAACCCACCTGCCACCTTTTCCAGCTGCCAAAACAGCTTCATTAGCTAGGCATGATGCAGTTTCATCACTGTACCAAAACTGGCTCAGTTGCTGGGAAGAAGGGAAAAAAAAAAATCACAGTTATTAACAGTAGAGATCCTTCTCACTGCTGTATACGACAATTAGCTTTCATTAACTTGTCAGGCTGTTTCAAGAAAACCAAAAATCCAAAGCAACCTTTTAGTTCATAAACTTCACTCCTGCAATTCTCAGTAACTCTTACTGATCTGAAAAACAGATTTCTTTCCCGACAGCCCCCTTATTTCCGCAATAAAGTGTGTTTGGATGTGACAGACTGATTAGGTTACACTTACATGTTCCCCATGCATTGTCTACTACAGCAGCATTTCCCTAACTTTTGGGGGCTACGTTCTACCAGAATGAAGTCAACCATTCTTGGGCTCCCCCTTATTTCCCCTGTCTCCACTTCCCTTCACCACCACTGGCCGCTGCTCCTCACCCCTCCCCTCCACCTCCTGCTGCTATCTTGGCTTTGCTTCCCCCACCCCATAACCTTCTGCACCTCCCCAGGTGGGCTGTGCGCCACAGTTTAGTAAATGCTGTACTACAGTATCTGAAGTCAACCCGTCTGGAATTAAACTTTAAAAAAGGGTATCTACTTTTCTCTAGGTATCTCCCCTGCCCCATGAATTTCAATTAGTACCTAAATGGGACCAAAAAAATTGCAGCCAGCTTCACTGACAAGTCAGGACAACCCTGTGACACTGACATGCATGATATGGAAATTATAGGATTAGATTTTCCCCTCGCCTGGAACTGTACTGTTTCCATGTCTCCATCCCTTTTCCTATATTACTGCTCCTCTCTAACTGTAATAACTGTATCACTATTACTAATACACTTCATTTTCTGAAGTTGTTTCTTACCCAGTCCTCCTCAACTGAGCCAACAGAATAGTGATTAAAATCTTCAGAGGTCTTCATGCCCTCTCTCTGCTGCTGTTCTATATAAAACTCCTGCAAGGCAGCTAGAGTATGGGATGAAAGCTGAGGGATATCATCATCATCGTCACCCATTTTCCAGCTTTAATGAGAAGCATTTAATATTAGGTCAAACTTTTTAATGACAACAGTATTTAATAAAGGCCCATTCACTCAAAATTAAACACTGGCATACCTGCTACCTAGAACACTGATAAGCCTCACAGCTAGGAACCAACATGAGAAAGCATCTTTCTCTTTCATTCTAAGGGGGTACACCGACCTGAGCAGGGGAAGCTGGCTGCACTTCTTACCACGGCACTGTTCTTAGACCTCACAACCTTAAACCCTCACATTCTATTTCTATCAGCTTCTAGTTTATAAGTCTTTCTTACACTTTTCATGGAAGATGACATACTGCTCTATCCTTCCCACCTAAAAATGATGCAAGTGCCTCTAAATAATTAACTAGTTAATGCAGGGGTGTGGTAAAGGAACAGGGGTGTGGTAAAGGAACAGTTAAGGTCACATAATTTCTGTCCTTGAGTAAGCCTCCCACTCATCTCATGATAACCTTCACATTACATAAAGATTTCCCTGAATGCTGAGAAGTCCTCCATAAACTAAAGCAAAGCAAGTAAGAGGCTCTGTAGAGGTCTTCTCAGATGCCAGTGCTTGGCTAGAAATCTGTATAATCTGCATACACATATATGAACAAGAATGTAAATGAAATAAGACACACTGGTCATAAACTGGGAAGGCTTGGCTTGTTTATAAACAACATCAAAAATCTCAACTGAGTTACATCATGTTGGTCTGCTTCCCTTGACTCTCTATTCATTACTCTCTGTGAAGTTCAAGGCACTCATGATATCTGAGGGATGAACTAGAGTACTGGTTCTCTATCTCAGTGGCCTCAAGGCAACCTCCATAACTTGTCTGAATTTCATGGCACCCTGCTTCAGGATCACTGAGCTAGAATCTAAATTCAGATATGGAGGGGTGCCTTCGGGCTAAAAAGGCTGTGAACCACCCATCTAGCTGGTGCCACGTATGGGTGCTGGGGGCAAGACCCAACCCTGCCATGCTCTACTGTTTCCACTGTCTGCCCTTTTCCAGTACTCCCTCTTCCCTCCCAGGTCTGTACCCAAGGGAACAAGGGCAGGTCCCCACTGCTGGGACTGGTCTCATATGCCAGTGAGAACCTTTTGCTTAGCTGACCTAAAAGTAAAGGATAGTTCCTTGAGAATGAATCTCAAAGGTAACATAAAGCTGGAGAAAATATCAGGTACTAAGCAATTCTTTAATTTAAGCCATAACAAGACCAATGGTTGGAAGTTAACAGCAAAACAACTTAAATTAGAAATAAGGCAAAAATGTAACAGTGAGGGTGAATAACCATTGGAACAAATAACCCAGGTAAGTGATGGATCCAACCAAGACTAGTTTTATTTTTGGTAGGTATACTCTAGTCCCAAAGTGGCCTACCTTTTTGCCAGGCATGTCACCAGCTCCTCAGCAGCATACCTGATCTGGTTTGTGCCCTGGGCTGCTGGAACGAAGGTGGGGGAGCCAGAGACTCCAGCCAACAACCCACGTTCCTGAGTGGCAGGCAACTTGCAACAGGAGGTGGTGCTGCAGGGGTGTATGGTCACAGGCTCCAAATCATGAGCTTTAAACTATTCACAGGGAACCCTGGTCAGTCTTGGGCTGCTTCCAAACAAAGAATTTTACAGGGCTGGCAGGTAGCCTGATAATACCAGACACAGCTGCTGTAGTTGGAGACCAATGCTACCTACCAAGCCCATGACACAACTTCAGTCCTACCCACATTGAGACAAACAGCATGAACATGTAGCTAGATGCTGTATCTTGCACTAAAATACAGCAGGGCAAGTATAACATCTGCCTAAGCCCTTAACTGTGTTACCCATATGAAGTGTGTATATGCGCTTGCTTAGGAAAAGAACAAAAGGGGGGCATGGAAGAGAAACATATAGTTGAGAATAGGTTACGATTAAACAAAGGGCACAGTAAAGAGTATTTTATTGCTTTAAGTTGCAGCAGGGATGGCGGCAAAGTATTTTTCACTGGGGCGGATGGACTTAGCTCTCAGACAGAGAGAAGCATCAGATACCTCAGACAGAAGGTACCATCCTGACCAGGCATGACGACCACCCCAGGAAGGGTGTGAAGAAGACGCATGGCATGAGACCCCACGTGCTACCCAGCCAGTGCTGTACTGACCGCTACTAACACAAGCACGAGTCAGGAGCGCCCCCCGCCCCGCAGGGAGAGTTGTGCCCAGCCCGCCCCCCTCCGACAGGCCACTGACGTGGGAGGTGCCAAAGCACCCGCTCGCCCAGGGCACCATCCCCCCGGGCGACCCTGCGCGCCCAGTCCGGCCTCAGGGCTGCCCCGTCCCTGACCCCGACGGCACCTCAGCCCAGGCCCTGGGGCCGCGCAATACTGCCGTCTCCCAGGGGCCCCCGCGGCGTGACGTCACTGCAGCCGGGGTTAGGGGCAAAACCCTCCCAACTAGCCCAGGCCCCGCGGCTCCTCCCCCACCTCAGCTGCCGCCGTCGCCACTCGGGACTTGCGCCCCCCCCAGTCCTCATCGGCTGCGGCCGCGCCCCCCCCGGCTCACTCACCACCGGCGCCCAGGAGGCAGGCTGGCAAGGAACGCGCCACCCTCGCCCCCTGCTGGCAGTTGCCGCCCGCGTTGCTGGGGTTGAGGGAGGGGCCACCCCCACCCCCATGGAACCTAACTGGGCTGCGAGCTGATCGGCCATTGGCTGCCGCCGCTGCTCCTCCCCCGTCCCCTCCCCTGCGGGCGCTGAGCGCGCGGGAGCGGGAGCAGGGGTCCGGGCCGGACGCCGCAGGCGAAGCCCGCGCGGGGAGGGGGTTAAGGCTCCCAGGTCGGGCGTTTCCAAGGCTCGGCGCCAGCCCCAGTGTTGCTTAGTGTACGGTAACTATCACATTTGCAGCATAATCTCAACCCCTGTAAGATACAGGACCGATAATAACGAGTGATCAAGCGAAGATAATTGTTGAGGCATCTAAGTGATGCAGCTAAATCTCAGTCCCTCTCAGAGCCCTTTCCGACTCCTGGATTTCCTTATTGCCCCTTGCCTTGAAACACAAAAATGTTTCAACTAGAATGACCCCATTCTTGCTCCCTCCCTGCAAGGTCACAGCGAGCAATATAAAGTAAAGAGGACAGCCACTTATTTGCATATTTTTTCCGTGTACAACAGGTTTTCAGCAAATAGGGTAATTTTGAGCTTCCTATATGGTAATTCTGTATTAAGACCCAGCAATGCTGGCTACCACCTGCCAACAGCTCTTCATTTAAAAAAGGCTGCGTTACACACCCGCCTGGGAGCAGGCGTGAGCCTTAGAGCTGAAGTAGTGGCTGATACTGGTCACAAACAGTGTAATGCCAACACTGAAAACTAAAATCCTATTAACAGCTGGCTAGGAACAGGCCAGCTCCGCTTTTGCCCTGAGGATGGAAGGGAACAGTCGGTCCCATTACCCCCCTCTGCCAACACAGGGCCCGGCAGAGGCTAACCCTTCACAGCTGAGTAAGTGGGAGCATCTACTACTGAGATGCCCAGTTAGCTCATAGGTCTCCATCTGTAGATCTGGAGTAAACTAATTAACTCTGCCATAGGTTACTACTGCTTGATACAAGTACTAATCTAGTCAGAGTTATTACTCCACTGCAGCACATATGTAAACTCTGATGGAGCTGGCCAGGGTCTGCCAGCTAGCCCTACACTGAAGTACCCTCATGCCCCACCCTGCCCTGTTGCAGCACACTGAGCTGGGGCAGAGCAGCCCCGTGCTGGCAGGCTACCCCCTGGGGCTGCTCTGCCACAGCTCAGTGTGCTGCAGCCCCTGGAGCATGTGAAGACACTTGTGCCTAGGAGTAATAAACTACAGCATGAATTGCACTAGAGTTTATTCAGCCAAGCTAATTTCATGTGTAGATACACTGAGTGTAGGGGTGGCTAACCTGCAATGTGCTGCCACAAGTGGTCGTGCATGGCAGCAGATGGCAGATCTGGAGGGATCAGAGCACACAGGGCAGGGAACAAAGTCAAGTAGCACCAGGCAGAGAGCAGAAAGCAGAGCAGCAGGTGAGGCAAGTGAGTGGCAGACAGGGTGGGGTTAGGGTTTACTTTGTGATACACCTGCCTAAGAGGTTGGCTCCCTACTGTGTTGATTGCTAAGACACCACACTGCGCTGCTTTGTTCCTGACCAAGAAAGAAAAATGGCCACAAATAGAGTTCACTACATCTTTCCTTTCAATTTTTAGGCAGAAGTGGGCATTAATTAGAGCCTTATACAATGGGTATGTTGGAAATGAACATTTCTTCCCAAACTAGAGTTGAAATCATCAATAATAAATTTTAGTGTACAATTTTACGTATGCAATGTGTTAACAGACAGAACACATTAATGTCTGTGAACTGTGCTATGCAGTATGATCCCAGATTTATGCTCTTTTCTCTTTAAAAATGCAGCTCGAGCTATTTGTGCTCTTTCTAGAGGGACTACAGCATGTACATTATACTAACATACAGGTGGACCTCGAGAGCCTGGCACATGTCTTCATATAGCTTCACCCTTGCTCCCCCCACTAAATAAAACTTGTAATCACTCTGCCATCACAAGAAGCAGGAAGGAAAATATATAAAATATATTTAGCAAAACCAGTAAAATTAAAGTGAAACAAAAATGCAGTCAAGTAGCAAACATTTTGTACAGCAGCAGTTTTTACACTGTTTTCCTACATATACCTCTGCACTTATTTCACACTTTCTTTGAGAAGGAAGCAAATAGAAGTAGTAAGCTAATGTTCAGAAAAAATAAACATGATTTTTCCCCCTGAAAAGTTGGGACTTTTTTTTTTTTTTTTTTTTTTAAACACTCCAATTCAGAATATAGGAAGAAGGAAATAAGCTTTTCAGTCCACAAATGCAGTGTCTACACTGGTCTTCTTTTACAGGTTATACTAGTCCACATATACAGTCATTGGATCTAGACATGATCTGGCCACCTTAAAGGATGTAGATAACAAACACATTTTAACCAAGATACAAAACGGTTATCTATATTCTCTTGCTTTCCTGAGGCTGAATGAGTTATTTAAATATATGTGCGCTTATCAAAATCCATACGTAGGATACAGTACATTTTCAACAGCAGTTTTGAAGAAATGATGAAAGTGCATAAAAGCCTGCAGACAGGCAAAAAAAGTACTTTAGAACAGTCTTTCCTTAGAATAGCCGAAGAATTTAAGCCTTCTCAAAAGTAGCGCTGATCTTGGGAGAGTTCCTAAAAACTTTAAAACATTGTTGACAGTAACGGCAATTATTTGAAGCTAACAAAATGCCACTAAAAAGGATTGGTTTATACAAAGAATTAGGTCTAGTACTATAATTAAAGAGTCCTTACAACTTCTTAGAAAGATGTGGAGCCAACTTTCAACTGAACATTTTGCTGGAATCTCACAACAACACTCTTCTTCAGTAAATATATTCAGCAACAGACGTGTGGTGGTTGTGATGTGTCACAATCCCAATTTGTATTTTTACTAGAATCACAGCAGTGAGATAGAGCAAATCAAGCTTGTTTGTAACAGTGAACAGAAACTCCTATTCAGGCCAGATATGGGAGGGCAGAGAAATGGGACATCATATGCAAAGCTGCTATTGTACCCTGCTAATTTTGTAAAGGCAATGCAGCATCAAACAAGACTAAAATATCTAACTGGAAGTAAACAGTGAAATTTGTAATGAATCAAAATTTTTACTGGCATTAAAAAACCAAAGATGATTTTTTTCTACAGCATTACCCAAACAAAAATGTTTTTATTAACTGAAATTCATGACACAGTGTCAGACAGTGCCACAGTGTCAGCAGCAGTGTCAGATCTCAGATGCATTCCAGAATGAATGTTTTCAAGTGTGCTTAATTGAAATTCCAATGTTTCTTAATCCCATCAAGATTTAGGGACTTCTTTTGCCCCCATTTTGAGGTCACAGCTACTTTTGTTTCCCACCGATTCATTTAGACATCTTTCTTGACAATTTGCAAGGAAAAAAAATAATTTCAATAGGAAAATAAAGAGTTGACACGCTTGTTCACAAGAAATTGCATCTGGGCAGGGGAAAGCTCTTGAACACTACAATGAGGTAAGCAGTACATACAAACAAAATGAAAAAGCATTTCAAGACACTTACATGAAGAAGTGTGAATAAAGGCTTTGTACGCAAATCATTTAAATTTATTCCAGACCTCACATTTGTTAATGTAAAGCGGAATAGCTCAATTTCTACATGAAAGGCTCTTGGATATACTACTATTTTAAACTTTGTGAGTTGTTCTCAAAAAAACATTTGCTTCTCTCTTATCTAAGCTTTCACTGAATTAAAGATGGGCCAACACAAATCTATTACTGTTGTAATTATACTTCTGAAGCCCATAAAAATTAAACTTAAAACATAGTCAGGATGTATAGTGCACTGTTGCCATTGTAGTTTTACTTTCAGGATGTGAAGCAATCTGAAATACCTGAAAGCATAAAAAAGAAAAAGGGAACAAGATATAGAGTAGCTGCTGACTCATCAAAATAAGTATATATCAGGATTGCTAACATTAACTGAACTTTTCTGAAAGACATCAGTAACAGTTGCATGCAACTTATGTGCAAGAGCAGATTAAAAGATAAAATTTGGAAAACAATGCCAAGTAGTGAACTAAACTGTTTAGCTATTCAGGATGAATACAAGTTTCTAGATAGTGTATTTCTGTCTCCATGATAAATGGAATTGAATTGCTGCTATATACTTTAGGGGACAATTGCATTTAACATTTGTCCCTGTTCCTCCTGATGAAATATTTGCCTTATAATATCAGATGTTCTTGTGTCCCTGCTATAAAAGATGCGCATCAGTGTATTGTAAAATCTAGAATTACTGATTTCAACTGAGTTTACTTCAAATTCACACTGCCATAAAAGAAAAACTCTGCCTTGGGATTTCAGAACATTCCTATTTCTATTACATGAATGTATACCACACTCCTATTCATGGTTTCAATGCAGGTGAAATAGCAGGAAAAAACAAGCAATAGTACACTCACGTCACAACGGCCAAAACAAAACACCACATCCTTAGTGGAAAACAATTTTTACCTTCACCCCATTTATGGATCTTAAAAATGCACGTGTTAATTTTTAAATTGGATATTAGCTTATGATAAGACTTTACTATATAATCATTTGCTTCCTAAAAAGTCCTGTTGCAGCAATTGTGAAATAATTATATTCAACTTCATGCCTTCAACTGCCATATTCAAATTGTGCAGAGAAAATGCAGTTGAAATGAACTACCATTTCAATCCCCATTTTTAAACTTGAAATAGACTTGTAATTTCTTTTTAAAATTAAACATAAAGTATTTACATATTACCATTGACAGCAATACTACTAGTATTTATTCCCTTAAAACCACAAGTTCACTGCATGAAGGTTCCTTATTCTGCAGAAAGGAAACAAATGTGTATTCTATTTTCATACAACTGTAACATCTATCATAATTCAATTGCAGATTGCAAATGCCATGAGGACTGGCATCAGAAAGGATTTTTACCCAATTCAGATCTCAAACCACACTGGCTGGAAAAAACTGTCTCCCACAACGTATTTAATTTGAAGATATGAGAATTGCTTACTGATCTCTGCTAAACCTTTCATGAAAATACACTGAAAGAAATTATGTGAAAATGTGTTGAGAGGAGGGGAAGAGAAGAGAAAAAGGGCAGACAAATAGAATCTCAGTTCACAGAGCAGAATGGAAGGGCTAGGAAAGCTTGTATATCTTGATTTCCAAGGCTGAATTCAAAATATTGTAGTGAGAAAGGTTTTGGTGTGACATTTGATCACTTGCATGTTACAGTTCTGTTAACATGATTTCCCCAATCAGCATAAATTGCCGCTCTAGCAAACCACCCTCTTAGGAAGTACTACTTTGATTTTCTTGTCAGGATCTAGTCATGCTAGGAGCCAATTCATAAAACTAGGCAAAGCTTAGTTCCATTGATTTGATTCCTATGGTCAGGCCCCAGTTACACTGACCACTGTTTCTCTAAGCAGCACAGCCATGACTTGTGAAATGGGCTAGTGATTTTAGTTCTGGCATAATAACCTAATGCTCACCCTTCCCCCCCAGCCAAACCAAATATGCTGTAAGTGGCAACCTTGTTGGATGTCTCAATAGAGGCACCAAAGACTGAATCAGCTTAGAAACAACCATCATTTTACTCTTAAGACTAGAACTGAGGCACATGATGGGAAGATTACTTTTATAGCAGTCATCTAAACTACAATTTACAGTAGGCGCTTACTGTACTCTAGTGTGGTGGACTATCCCTGTTGAATATTACAGAACTGGTATCTGTGCTCTCTTAGTCACTTCAATGTGGTCAATCACACACCTTATATAAGTGCTAAACTTACAAACATTAAATATTTACATAACATTTTAAATCTTCAAAGCACTTTATAGGCATAAACCAATCCTCACAACACCCCTGTGAGGTAGGTATTATCTCCATTTTACAGATGAGACGCAGCTTTTAAATGACCCGTCCATGACCCCAAAGGGAGTCAGTGGAAAAGCTGGTATGAAAATTTAGGAGTTGGTCTTCCACTCCCATGCTCTGTCCATGAAACCACTCTCAAAAAAACCCCTTCAGTTTAAGATGTAATGAAGTAATTTCAATTGCAATTATATAAAAGTGTTTTACAATAGAAGTACTACATATTTTTAATTTTAAACAAATTATTTTTAAAATAATTGAAATTAGAAATGAAAACAATTTCTTTAAAATAAGATCTCTTTATGAGGGGAACTGACTTTTTCTGACCAAGCTTATCCTCTAAAACTACGGAGTTTAAATATACAGGGTGAGATCCCACTAAACATTTGTGGCTTAATAAGTGCTATACACTATCAAGCAGGAGACCCAGATTCAAATCTCAGACTCACTCTCTCAACTAGCAGGATTTGGCCCTACAAACAAAAATCTCAGTTCCTGAGGAAAACAGGGAGCCTTTTGATCACTCAACACGAAATAACTTCTTACCTGTTAGGAGTGGCATAAACAAAGTTCCATGTGATTTATAGAAAATTAAAATGCAATGGACCTGAAAGCAGAGCTTCAATGAAAGTCACCCTTCCCTCTCTACATGAAGCTTATTTTTGTAGGCCTTGAATTTCATGACCTTAGAAGACACCCCAATAGAGCTTTACCAGCTAATGGGTTGAACTGCGGGGATGTGGCCAGAGCAGACCGTAGGGGATGTGGGGCCCGGGGCAAATCTTCCTATGTGGGGGGCCCCCTAACACTCCACAAAGAGGAGGGGGTCTCCATGATTCTTCTGTGGCGCAGGGCTGAGCTGCCAGGTCCAGGCGGGCCCTGTGGGAGGGGCCGCAGCCGCTCCACCCGGCTCCGCAGGGCCCCCCGCCCCAAAGCGCAAGGCCTAGGACAGTTGCCCCGATTTGCTGTACCCTAGGGATGGTCCTGGATGTGGTTAGTTAGCACTAGAAATGGTGATTTAAATCAAAAGGTGTGTGGAGAGAAAAAAAAAGACAAAGTTATTTGAATCCCCAGCTTTAGAACTGAAACCCAGTGGTAACAATCTATTTTACCAAAGAACTCATCTTGCATTTTCACAAAGAAAAATATAAAAGTTACAATACATGGTTTATAATTAAATCAGCTGGAGTTTTATACACTAGTTGAAAAACATGAAAAATGTTTGTTTCAAACCATTATTCACTTTGCAAAGTGGGGGGGGGGAGGAAATCAATGCAGTGATATCATTACATTATCAATTTTAAACAGACTCAGGGTTGATTTCAAAGCCACAGAAGTCACCGGGAGTTTTTCTGTGGCATTCTTCAGACTTTTGATGTAACGCTTTAATTGCTGAGGAACGTAAAAGCTCAGAGAAGGTAATTTTTAAAAAAAGGGACAAGTCAAGTAGGTTAGGTGCAGAAGCAGACATCCAGCCAGAAGAAGTATAACTTAAAAAAACCTATTCCCAAAACTTTAGTGTCATCTATGAAGTTATTGCACATAGACTTCTTTGCATTTTCTCAACAAAAACACCAGGTGAGGTGAAAAGATCAATGTTTAACATACTGACAGTTTTAAAAAAAGGAATCAGGAAAAATGTTGTTAAGCTTGTAAAATAAATGCAACAAAGTAAAAAAATTACAAAATTTAAAAGCTTACTGGACAGTGTCCCTTCATATAAAGTTCACTTAAAATGAAAGGATAAAATAAACTAAATTTTAAGTATTCTTCAACAGCCACTTATGAATGTCAATGTCTACAGCTTGCCTAGCCAGCTCTTAAAGCCAACACATTGTGTCAGTGATCTTGAATGTACACTGGGCTAGATTAATCAAAAAACAGAATTGGTTCAGTAGTTTTGGAATAATCTCTAGAATGCCTGGAGGTCAGCATGAATGGGAGGCACTATTTTAATAAATAAAGTAATTCTGAAAATATTGGATACATTTGTTTCACATACTGTTTGAGCACATTATTTTTTCAAATCAGATCTGAAAAAGTAAAAATATTTGTCTGTGAGGAATCTGGCCCAGTAGTTCAATGCTTGGCAGTGCCAATGTAGACTAGCGATTCTTACTATTGCTCATGCTTCTAAGTCTGAATTGCCTTTCAACAAAAGGTATGTTTTGAAAACTGTTACAGAACGTAAAATGTCAGATATGAATGCTAAAAGCAGCTCCTATAAATTTGCAATCCATATGATGGAACAACTGGAAACAAGGCTGAATAAAACAGAATGACACACTGGTATCATTTTCCCATCACAAATGCAAGTTGTTTTGTTGTATACGTAAGAAAGCAATATTTTTAAAGAAGAAATGTGAAGACAATTTCCCTGTTCAAAAAATATTACTAAAATCTTAAAACAGATGAAATACAATATTAATTATGAAGGAATATTGTCTAACACATTTTATGGGTATCTTAAGGTGTAGGTTTATTCCAGCCCAGTTTTCATATTAGCAACGGATTAAGTTAAGAGAAAATGTTCTGAAAAGATGGCACTTTTTGCCCTCATATTCCATACAGGACACTCATGGATTTAACTCAAAGTATGCCTTGGACCACTGTGACTGGCACAGCACTACAGATTTATGCCATTTGTAATTCTGGCAAATGTGATTTTTTTTGAGATGAAAAGCTGAAGAATGGCACAGTTGCAAACATGATGCTATACACAGCACTGTAAAGGTGTATATACTGTACATTTTATATAAATGTAAAAACCACATGGAAAACATTCAACATCACAATCTAGCAGAGGTCTCAAGCATAAGACCAAAGGGCCAAATTCTTCCTTGCCTGCTCCCTGACAAAACCTTGTATCCAGCATACAATGTGTGTGTGTTCATTTCAGCTTCGTCTGGTTCATGACTTGCATCTGATTCCATGTTCTTGCATTTCTCTCCCTTGTTCCGCTATATCTAGCTATTGGCTGGTAATATGAAACCCCCCTGCAACCCCATACCCACCCCCGCACCCCTAAGAGCTGACATGTTCACACACACAGCTGAGCAAAGGAGCAAGAGGCAAGAGCACCAAAAGATCTGGAGGTGGTAGCAGGAAAAAAATTCACTGCAGATTCTAATAGTCTTTCTGCCCCTAAAAAACAAATATATATGGCCCTTGGCTAAAACACCATTTGGAACCCCCAGACTAGCATAATTGTTTTATCTAATGCCCCAACTTAAAAAACAGTTTGTAAAATCACTAATTTATGCCCTTTGAATTGTTATTGCTTAAGCAAACGGTTCAGTGTAGAAATACATTGCAGCTGTGTGCGACTTGGGTGTGGGTTAAAACAGGTACTGAAAGTAAAACTACACATGAACCTTGCTTTAGACTCGCACTCCAACATTACTTGTACATCCACATGAAGAGGGCTGCAACAGATACCCAGCAGCTTAATGCCAACATCCTAAGCTAACTCTAAAGACTCAAATCTTGCCTTACACTTCTTATCTAAAGTGTATCAGCTTTTTCTTCTTCTTTTTTTTTTTTTTTTTTTTTTTTTAAATTAAGGCAATGAAATGGCTACAGTTCCTAAAGTTCATTTTAGGGGAACAAAAATATACACCTTTTTCCTTTTGAACTTCAGGCAGCAGAACATAACATAGAAACCTGTATTACATAAAACATGCAACACCAGGCTGATGTAGAAAAACAAAACACAAGTTTAAAATACCATTTGGTGTTTTTTCATTGGATCACTAATTCAACCTTCAGAGAGGAAAAAAAAGCTTGAATTAGCTAAACTGTTTACAGTTTTGTACGTGTCTATGTCATACTCTACGATGATTTTCAGTAACAAAAAAAATAATCTGTAAAAGTCTGTCTGACCACTCATGTTTTAAACCAATGGGGAAAAGGCACTGAAGCTATTTTTCACTGTGCCCATATTGGTTTGCACATTTTTAATGTCAATTTGCTGTTCATTCTTTACAACAAACAAAGTATGACAGATTGTGGCTAACACACAATAGCAGAAGCTGATTCAAAGTTGACCTCTCCTATTTCACTCTGTTATATCAAACTTCCAGGCTCTCTAAAATCTGAGATGGCTGCAAAGAACCCAGAAATAGTTACAAGGTTTAGTCAGCATTCAGCATTTCTCAGTGCATTTTGCAGAAAGGGTCTAAATGAGGCATAGGAGTTTTGTTGTTTATTTTACACAGAGAAGTCCACCAACATTGGCCATAAATTCCTCTAAACTCTTTAGGAAGGCCATCTTCTGCTTACGGTCCAGTGTAGGAGGAGTGCTGCTTGCAGTAAGCTTGTTGAAGGCATCTGCTAATCGCTGGTAAATGACTGGATCTTGTTGGCTTGATAGTAATGTTTCAACTAGCTCTGAATATTCTGCCTGTTGAGCAAACAGCAGCCATTAACAACATAGAAAATAAAATTCAAATCATCCTGTATACACCTTCCTATACCAGGACAAAGAACTGCAAACAAAATCAATTTGTGATAGGAAGTTATCAGCAGCTTTAAAATAATTTATATAATAATACTAGTGTACAGTACCACTTCTCATATAGCCAGTGTAACCAAAAGGGCAGTAAAAGTGAATGTGGAGCTACCCTCAACACGCCCAAATTAGGTAAAACTCTTTAAAGGCAAAAAGTGGGGTAGATGTACACCTTACAGACTAACTGAATCAGAGATGCATAAATTTTCATAAACAGCAGCTTACTTCATCAGATGCCATGAAGTTTTGTTGTCCAAAAACAACTACCCTATGGTCAGCAATGTAATGTCCAGAAGCTTGTTTGTCTTTCTGGAACTGAAGTCAGATCAGTGTTCATTCATTCTTTCACATAGGGATTGCTTTGCTTGTCCAATGTAGACAGCACAGAGGCATTTAGCAGATGACAGTGTACATCATGTTGGTACAGGAACAGGTGAATGGACTTTGGATGTTATAATTCACATCATTAGGTCCACTGATGATATGGTCCATGTTGATAAGGGGGAACAGCTGGCATCCTTGTCCAGAACAAGGTCTGGTGCCTTGGTGAGAATAGGAGTTAAGTCTATTATTGGAAAGATATTGTGGTTGGGGGATTAATTGTAAGCCACGACAGATTTGTCTCCCATAGTACCTTGAGATGGTTATTATTTTTTCCAGGAAGGGCTGAGTCCATTATTAATGGGTCTGAGTAGCTGACAACCAAAGGAATTGGTGTTGTCCTTGTTTTAGAGCTGACATTGTAAAAGGTCAGAGTGGAGGCTGAATCTGGCTCTGTTGATTTAAGTGGCTACAGTTTTACGCTTGTATTGTAAATGTAAGAATCCCTTCTCCAAATCCTTAAGGTGTGCACTCTGGTCAGTGGGATCAGAGCAGATATGGTTGTAACCTACAGCTAGGCTGTAGACACTGGATCTAGTGGTGTATTTAGGATAAGAGCTGCTGGTGTGGAGGTAGCTGCAGTGGTCCGTCAGTTTCCAACATGAACATGGTGGTGATATGGCCACAGCAAACTTTCACAGTGGTATCCAAGAAATGAAGTTGCTGGGTGGAATATTCCTGAGTCAAGAGTGGCTGTTCTTAGACAGCAAAACCTTAAAAACCAACTTAAACAAGAAACTGCAGAGCAAGAAACCATTCAGAGACTGGACTGTGTTAGATAGGATGTAAACCAATGGTGCTCAACTTTTTGGACCCACACTGGCCCCATGGGGAGTCCTGTGGGCTGGATGACAAGGTGCTAGGGACTGAATCTGACCCACAGGCTGGGGATCACTCCCCCTGATCTAAACCAAGGGTACAAATTCTAATCTCATTACCTGGATTAGCCTTTACAAGCCATACGACTAGGGTGACCATATGTCCAACTTTGGCCAGATTCTGAAGGCTGGTTCTGGCCGGTTGGTCAACAGTTCCAGGCAGGTGGGCAGGCAAGCACCACTGCCACTGTGCAGAAGCAACAAATGCAAGGACCTTGGATATGGCACCTTAAATAGAGTGACCATATGTCTAGCTACCTTCTGCCTGACTTTGGACTAGCATGGCTAACTACCTCTTCAAACCCTTTATGCCAGACCAACTGAATGATAAAGCAGTAGTACACCCCTGATAAAGCAGCAGTATAAAATAGTAAAATCACAAAGGAACAATGGCTCAAATATGCAAGTAAGATTTTGTTTCCAAATAACTATGGAAAATCTGAATCGTATGAGCCACATGTGGAAAAAAAAAGATTCCATCCCCATGAGCTACTATTTAGCAGCTTTTATTTAAAGCTTTGGAATATTGGAAATCAACTTCAAAGGGTGATGATGGAGCAACAGTTTTCTTTGTGGTACATCACAGAGCCAGAGAGAGTCAGAATACCAAAACCTCATAGGGAAACTAGAATAAGGCATTGGTGGACAGAAAGGAATATAATATAAGGAAAGTCACTCTACACGATTTTCTTTTTTTAGTTAGTGATAGTTGTTATTCACCATTTTACAGAGAAGCTAGCAAAGAACTGGGAATCAATCACAAAATGTGTTTTTTAGGGAAGGATTAACAAAGTAATGAAAGATGATGGGTGGTGACACTTTATAGTCTAAGGCAGTGGTTTCCAAACTTTTTTGATCGCGCACCCCTATCAGTCAAACACTTTTGAGCATGCACCTCCAATATATTTATCTTTACATAAATATAAATAGAAGTTCTAATATTTTCTTCCTGGACCCCAATGGATCGTCTTGTGCATACCCCACTTTGGAGACCACTGGTCTAAGGTGTCACCCTGCCCTGTTTGCCTAGTTTCAGGCTAACTTGCCTAACAACCTCTCTAATTTGTACATGGCATTGTGTTTGGATTTAAAATGCCTCTTTCATTTCTCTGGTGAGCCATGTTCACCAGCACGGCTTGAAGCAGGGCTCAGACTGAATTGAGGCTGTTAAATGATCTGGCAGTCTCAGCTATTTTTTTAACAAATGCATCATTGGCAGGTGACTGCAGGGAAAATATCAAGCATATGAATGTGCATAATCAATGCAGTAAGTCAAAATGAGTTTGAAATAAAAGCTGTGAGAGGTAGAAACCACTCCAATCTTGATAGTGAGGAGCTAGCACAGATGCCCAACAATGCTAGTTTAAATACAACTGTCAACTATTTCATTCCTAATGTTAAGAGGAGGAAAGCTGAAAATTCTGCCAAGTTTTCTCATTCTGGTAGCTGGGAAGTGAGTTTGGGAGTGTTAGTTTGGCCAAATCTCATTATATTCTCTTTTAAGTTGAGTTTCTAGAACTAAGTGCGATGTCAGATCCTCAGCTTTCATTAACAACTCAAGCTCTGTGTTTCTAACCCTTGGTGTAGAGAGCAATTAAAGACGCTGGTAAACCAGATGCAAATGAAGAACCCCCAAAAGTTATTTTAAAAAAAAAATTCACAACTTTAGGTTACTCATTTGGAAGGTCTAATTCATATTTTTAGATGGCTAGACATTGACAACATGTATTACGTAAGCTTGGAAATCATACATGTGTATGTTTTGAATACCTAAATAACCTACTTTGAAGCTTTAATGAAAATTGCCAGTTCTTCCTTTTCAAATAAACCCAAGGCTTTGAGATTCCCAAGCTGATTTTGTGACAGCTAGAGGGAAGCGCTCTAGTGAACACTGCTAAGAGAAAAATCTGTAACTTTCAACCTCGAGGAAGTTGGAAAAAAAAGAAAGGAGTAATAGGCTTCATAATCAGTCAGTATGAAGAAACTGCATGGCTGCTTTCCGTTAAAAAGCTACCTTGTATCATAAGCACAGAGCCATAAAACCTGAAGAATGCTTAATACTTAAAAGGTTAAGGGACATACATTTGCAAAATAACTTTGACATGGTTCTACTCTAAATTTTCCTAGAAAAACAATAATAAAGGTAAGACACGTCTAGAAATAATTGACAGACCACTTATTTCACCATAATCCCAGACCTCAGCTGCTCTGAAGTTGGGCAGCCCTGCTTCATAACATGTACTGGCAAATTTAGCTTTGATTCTGCATAGATGCAGGACGTTAGTAAGCATCACAGAAGGACAGCCCATAGATGTTTCGTGGAATGGTCTACCTTTGTCAAAGCTAATAGAAGCCAATAGGCAAACAAAGAAATTCCAGCTGCAAGGAAGGAATGTACTAAGGATGAAGCTGATAAGTAAGAAAAGGTAGGATCCTCCTGTGCCTTCCTTCAACAAGTAAAAAAAATCTACCACCAAATGCTGTTTTATAACAGAGGCATTTTAAATAGATGCACCAGAAATCTTAACATAGATAAAGACTATCTGCAAAATAGCTCTGCAAAACAGAACACCATACCTGATGCAAACACACTAACGTGTAGAATGCTTCTCCTGCTGCAGTTGTCATTTCTGTATTGTGCTTTTGCAGTACCAGCATGTCAAAGACCATCTGAAAAAAAACAAAACCACAAAACAAAATAGTTTCATTAACTAAAACACTGATTCTCAGTTACTGCTATAGATCAAAGTAGAAGGCACAATTTTATTTGGGAAATTAATGATCTGAGTTTAGGAAATCTCCATTCCATCTATCAGGTACTTTGCATTCAGGGGGCATGATGCTGTGACTGCAGTATATGCAGGTGTATCTTGCTTAGCTATGAACCAGTTGGCTCAGGTAAGTCTGGATAATTTTGCTGTCATGGCCTTGAATCCTGCTAGGGACCCTACATACTGTCTCAAGCAGCTGCCATCATATATCTTCACTGCACTCATTACCAGGACTAGTTAGACAGAAGCTAGCTTAAAGTTATGCATACGTATGGCACAACACCACTTTTGGTGGCAGTACAGATACACCTTTAAAACTTTAAAAGATCTGACAAAAACAAGAGTTCACAAGTAAAGACTTCTGGAAATATTTGCAACTAGTGCTTACAGAACTGGTCAAAAATAGAGCTATTATAGTGTTATGGAAACATGATCATTTGCAACAAGAAGGATATATTTACCCAGTTTGATCAGTTGAAATGATTTCTGGTTATAATACAAAATAGGAATTTTCAGGGCAGAGGATTTGATTAGAAAGAAAAACAAATTACATTGTACTGAATAAGTAGGAAAAGGAGGTTAGCTTCTGCTGTGATAATTCAGGTATTTGGAGATGCATTTGAGTTGCAAACAACAACATTTTACTAGGTACAAATTTTAAGATAATTCTGTTCCTGCCTTCACACATCAGAAATGAACATGCAATACTATCTTCATATGTTACCGCATGCGTGATTCTTTATTGGTGCATGCATGCTATGTTTAGAAAGGACATATTTACAATTCAACAATAGACCAAATACAATATATACGTGCAGTCACCTGAAACATGTTAAAAACCCCATGCAAAAAATTATAGGTGTTAGTTTTTCAGTTTTTGTAAAAAGTTACCAGTAAGGCAATATGTTGCTAGAAAAAACCTGCAGTATTACAGGGATAAAATAACACTGTTTACTAAGTAGTGGAGTTCTTTAAATATATTTTTTCCAGGGAGCCAGGCTTAAGATTCATGTCCCACAACAGGTGAACATCAAACCATTATAAATGTAGCCTTTTAGCTCACTACATGTGTCAATGGGCACTGTGGCTATGACAACAAAGGGAAAGATCGCCTCACCCGTAGTCCTTTCTTCAGGAACTGTGAAGAAACTGAAAGAAGGAAGAATGTGATTCTGCGGGGGACTAATACTTCATGAATTCCAGATATTTTAACTCAAGCAGTCTTTGTCATGGAAAGGATCTCTACAACAGGGTTGTCCAATATCTGGCCTGTGGAGCCCCATCATCTTCTCCCAGGTCTCAGAGTTGACCCAGACGATGCATGCAAGTCCCACCCTGGCTAGTCCAAGGACCTGCACTGCACACAACACTTGCCCAGGACCCACACTGCACTGGTCCCAGACTGGCTGGAGCAAGCACCATGTGTTGTGCACATCCCAAACCAGCCAGAGCAGGCACTGATTACAGCATGCATGGGGTGGAGGGTGTGGGAGTCCATGGGCCCCGATCAACACTGTGGACTGGCCCCATGCCACTCATCTGACCTGTGGGTGAGTTTACACCCCTGCTCTACAGACTTCCATTCTTGGAAATGGGCAACCAGTACAGAGAGTCTCGGTGGAGGAAACTTGAGAAGCAACCCTAACCAATCTGCTTTATTAATATGGATATTGGATCTAGTTTTTAGTAATTGGAAACTGTCTAGGCCTTTTTCTAAAGATGGATGCTTGAACAAGCACTGAGATCTCCCAGTGGAGAGAACTTACATATACAGCAGATTTCAAATCCCTATTTATCTATGTATGGTCAGTCTCTGGGGGGGGAAACGTCTCAGACTTTTCTCCAAAAACCACATCTCTATAAGAGAAAGACTTAAATGAATGGGTTGTTTCTCAAGAATAACATTAGGAGGCTACCAATCAGGTTTGTCAAGTGCTGTTTTCAGATCATTATAATGCTCAAAGAAATAGAAGGATAGTGGGGAAGGGAAATCAGAGAATTTAAGACAAAGTCAGCGAAGAGCGTGATAAACAAGTCTGTCCATTTGGAAGACTAAGATGGATAACGTATTAAGGCTTATTGTTCGTTCTCAGCCCAACTGACAGAGTTATCAAAGATGTCATGAGCAATCCCTAAGAAGGTCAGATGTTAGCAAGTGTGCTGTAAGAAAACTGAGGCCCAAGCAAGACTTAGGTCTGCACTGGAAGAGAACAGCAAAATAGACTTTTAATTAAACATTTAAACGGGATGATCACACAAGTTTTCTGAACTCACTCCTGCCTGGTAGCAACTGACCGTTTCATTAAGACCCACCTGAATAAAAAGTTGAGCAGGTTGCTCAGAAGGGTTTACCCTGAATCTGCTTGGCTAAAAACCATGTCGTTTCTTTAAATAAGAAATCAGAATAAGAAAACTTTATTTTTTTCTGTTTTAAGAATCAGTCATTCTCTCTCCATCCTATTCCTGTTACTTCTAAGTTGAAGAATGGATAGATGAAGATGAAGCAGCAGGCTTCTCTACACTGGTCTAGTTCTGAGTTAAGTATTCAGCAGACTTCACTGATATTTAATAAAAACCTTTAAATGAATTCCAAAGTCAAATTTACAGAAGTAAAATATGAGTTGAAGACTGAAAAGTTCCAGGTCTCCATCAAAGCTGGCAGGTAGCTGCACACATGCCACTACCCCTTTCTACCTTCTTTTCCCCTTGCCTGTCTCTATTTATATTAAGTTCTGGAGGCAGGAACTACTTCTTACAATGAATGTGTACAGTGCGTAACTTAATGGAGGCACTGGACCCATCATCACTCTGTATATTTTTAATTAAGCACAATAGCAGTGTGACGTAATTAGGTATCTTACCTTAAGAAAGTGCCTTGTTGCTAGAAAGAGGGATGAATCGGTTTCTTGTGCTTTTGCACATTGTTCTGCTAATGGTGTTAGAGCTTCTAGACAAAGCTGGCACACTTCAGAACTCATTCTGATATTAAGTATTAAAGAAAAAGAAATGTGTGACTTAGTTGTGGTAAATTTCTCAATAGCTTCATTAGCAAGTGTTTTAGTGAGCACACATCCTTGGATCTCATTTTCACTACAGTGCTCTTTAATAAAAAGAAATATTTGTTGCCTTCTTTTCTTAGCTACACACTCTAATGTAATACAACCCTCTGTGACATAACATTTTCAGAAAGAGTCCCTTATGGTCAAGCTTCTCATCTGTTTATGGCACGTGCCACAGATTAGTGAAAATGGCCCTCCCATTATAAAAGGGAAAACCCATTGGCAACATGACAGGAAATACTCTGGAGGCAGCCCAGTAGAACAGCAGTAGTGTTTTGCATTGCCAGCTGAGTAACTAATTCAGGAATGGCTTTGGGATACCAGCTGAAGGGCTTATGAAGTTACAGACACTATAAACTGAAGCAACAGTAGACAGTGTCTGCAAGAACATAACACATCAAGCCATTTACAAGCTGTATTAAAGGAATGCTATGGGTCAGGAGAAACTCAGGGAAAACTAAAACCTCAGTGAATGCTACTGCTTCAGCAACTTTTAATAATAAACCGAATGCAGATGTTAACTTCAGAATGAATATTAACTATGGCAGAACAATTATAAATACAGAGCTTTATCAGAGAGAATGTGAACCAGGAAAGTATCGGTTTTAAAGATTTCTTCATTAAAGCACTTTTCATTTTTTCCCACCCTTTTGGCTGTGCACCCATACAGTGTTAAGGATACGATGACATCCCTAACTCCAGTGAGTACATTAGGCTTTTAAACAAGTCTTCTGGAAGCTGTGGAATTTTCTCTGGGAATATTTCACAGATGAAGGTGATTAATTTGTAGTACTGATTACACAGAGATGGAAACTGTCAAAAGAAAAACACTGGTAATTTTAAACTCAAGACAGTTTATTTTTTTTACTAGTACTTGAATCTCTATGCAGCTGAAATTCTGATCTGGCCTATTTGCACCAGACAACAATAATTGCAAGTAAGGTAGAAACTTATAGGCTATGGACATTAATAGTGAGATGCATTTGATTTTTAAGGAAACCACACACACACACACACGCACGCACGCACGCACACTGTGTGTACATGACACAAACCTGTCATAACATTAACTTATTCAATATTGCCTTACTAAGAGATGCAAAAGTGATAATCAGTTACAAAAACACATAATATATATGTACTTGTCCAAATGTGAATAGTTTTAATTATTAAGAGCTAGGTAGCTGGTTCATGAACAGTTGACAAAGGTCACAGGAGAAGACATATGATGAAAAAGAAAATAATATCAGGAAAACAAGCAATGCAGACTACACCAGGTACATTACATTAATTTAATATACTATGTAACCCTATATATAGGCAAATATGGAATAAGGTTTTGAAGTAGTCCAGACATCTTACAGACAAATAACTTTTTTAGGGTATCTTCACATGTTACTAGGAAAATGCCTTGTATATAGAATAAACTTAAGTAACTCACTATTTTTATCTGCTGGATTAAAGTTAAAAATCAAGTAGAAGATACATTAAGTATATTTATTAAAATATGAGAACTTCTTACTTTGAGCAGATCCTGGGACATCAAAGGTAGAACTAAATTAACTCCATATAAAACAACATCTGCTGCTGAAACGGATCTATTTGCAGCTTGTCCTGGCTCATGTCCTCTAAATACTTCATCTATAGGAAAACACATGTACCTTTACTGTTAACATGTTAATATATTAAGGAGAGATTACATATATTGAAAGGAAGTATCATAAATTTATGCAAACCAGACTTTTTTTTAAATTACCTAATCTCAATCCTCTCTTCTCCTTACCCCAGGACTCCCAGCAACACTATGTAAAAACAAGAGTAATTAATGCTTGTTGAGGTTGCCATATGACTGTAAGCTAACTCCTTTTGTGCCTAAGCATCTCATAATACTATATTCCAAAGAAACTTCAACAACAGAAAAAAACCCAGATACATTTCTACTCAGCAACAGGATAACACAAAAACTAAAACATTGTTCACTTTGAGCTAAGGTTTCATTCTTGCATTTCCCATTACCAGTCAAACAAACATTCACATCCATACAAACTTCAATTCATCTCATGCCACCTAGCCATCATAACACATGAACATATTAAGTCTCTTAAGTTTTATGACCAACTCAATATTAATTCTTCCAGGTAACTAACTGCAACATGCCCATACAATTCCAGGTATCCCCAGCTCAAAAACCCAGTCTGAATCCTGATCTTCAACAAATAAAGTTACACTTGCCTATATACGTCTGCCTAATGATAAAGTTCATATCAATGTTATTTGTAGAATAAAAATATAGGATAGGGTTTAGGTTGTGCTTCTGTGAATGTAAAGAATTGAACACAGGCACTGAAGTTGACTGTACCTAGTTCTCACCTGGATGACTCAGAAGTATCGTGAGAGACATCTACAAAAATATCTGGCTAGACAGAGATCAGATTTCAAAGATTTCATAGATATTAGGGCTGGAAGAGACCTCACAAGATCATTGGGTCCAGCCCCTGCCCAAGGGGTAGGAAGTCAGCTGGGGTCAAAAGATCCCAGCAGCATAGGCATCCACGTGTTTCTTGAAAGTGTCCAGAGTATGTGCTTGCACCACCTCTGGGTGGAGTCTACTCCAGGCCCCAGGGACTTGGACAGTAAAGAAGTTTTTCCTTATATCCAGCCTAAAACAATCTTGCAGGAGTCTGTGACCAAGGGAAGACAAGGTCCAAAGGAAAATGTCTGTTCACCAGGGCACCCCCAGTTCCTTATGTACTTACAGGCTGCCACTAAGTGACCCCAGAGCCTACACTTCCCAGGCTGAAGAGTCCCATGGTTTTCCTCATAAGGCCTGCTCTCACGTCCTCTAATCATGTGCGTGGCTCTCCTTTGGACCCTCTCAAGCTTTGCCACATCCTTTCTGAATTGTGAAGCCCAAAACTGGATAGACCCTCACCAGGGCCAAGTAAGGCAGGAGGATGACTTGCTGGGTATTGCTTGAGATGCATCAGTAGATGCAAGCCAGAGTTTTGTTTGCTTTGCTGACTCTGGCATCACATTGGTGGCTCATGTTCATCTTGTGGTCCATCATGACCCCCAAGTCTCTTCCAGCTGTGGTGCTAATAATGAGCCCATAAGTCTGATGTGGCTTGTTTCTCCTGAGGTGGAGCACCTTGCATTTTTCAGTGCTGAACACCATCAGGTTTTGATCCGCCCACCTTGCAAACCTGTTGGAAACTGGCCTGGATTGCCGGCCTATCCTTTAAGGCAGTGGTCTTCAAACATTTAAAGTCGGAGATCACCTTTGGAACTTAAAAGGAACCCAGGTCTGTGTGGTAAAGGGAAGGGGAAAGGGCTGGGGTGGGGGCAGATCAAGGCTCCAGCCCTAGCTCCACTCCCTCCCTCACTGCATGGGCTTTGATCTGCCCCCACCCTCCTAACTGCAGTGAGGGAGGAAGTGGAGCCGGTGACAGAGCCACAAGCAGCTTGTCCAGGGGGTGCAGAGAGGGTAGGGGCATGCAGCCCAGGAGGGCACAGGGGGCGCATGCAGTGGGTGGCACTGCACTGTACCCAGTGGTGTTTGATTACACTGCACTCAGGCTGGGCAGCAGCGGTGCTGGGAGTAGGGGTTGGAAGAAGCTATGGCAAATTTTGGGGTGGCTGCAGCTCCTCTGCCATGGCCCTGCTCCCAACACCATCACCTGGCCTGAGTGTAGCATGACCAAACACCTCCACTGGGAACAGCATGACGCCATCCTGGCCCCAGCCTACAGCCTGCCCCACGTGCAGATCTGGGGGCATGTGCTCCCTGTGCCCTCCCAGGCTGCATGCCCTGGCCATGTGGGGCTTGCCTCTGCCCGTGCCCCACTCCTTTCCTCGCAGCTGCTACAGCCACCCGTGCTGCTCCATGTTTGGATGGGGCATGTGCCCCCTGCCCCCAATCCGTGCGTGGTGGAGGTGGCTGCTGCTGCGGGCTGGGCTTTGCGTCCCAAGTCCCGCTGCAGCTGGCCTGGGTGCGGCCCGATGCCACGAGTCCCACCCTGGGCTGAGCCTCATCTTCTGCCCACCCAGCAAATGGACCCATGTGGTGTTGGGCTGCTTCCAAGCTGGCTGCAGCGGGGCTTGCGGGGGTGAAGCCCAGCCTGGAGTGGCACCTGCCTCCACAGCGCACAGATGGGGTGGGGTGGGGAGGGAGGAGGGGCACGTGTCCCCTGGGGCCTCTGCCAGGGTGCACACAGTGGTGGGAGCCCCCTGTGCCCCTGGATTAGTCGCTCAAGCTCTATCTTTCCACCACTCACCCAGCTGGGGCCCCACTCACCTTACGGGCCTCTGCCGCACTCTGTCCCTCACTGCAGAGGCCTCGATCTGGCCCTCATCCCTTCCCTTTCCCCATTGTGGGGGGGGCCTCGATCTCACCCCCCGCCCCAGCTCAGCAAGAGGCTCTGGGATCCACCAGTTGACTGGCTGGTGACCACTGCTCTAGGGTGACCACACTTTCCCACAGGCTGGTGTCGTCAGCAAACCTACCCAGTCTGTTTTTGACACCAGAGTTTAGATCATTTATAAATACATTGAAGAGTACAGGTCTGAGAATGGAGTCCTGGGGGACACCATGTGCAACGTTGATTCGGTTTCATCATCTATCACTCTCTGGGTCCATCCATGGAGCCAGTTCCCCAGCCATCAGACCATAAGGTTGTCAAGGCTGCAGTTCCCTGATTTAACCATGAGGACATCATGGGACACCAGGTCAAAGGCTTTCCTTAAGTCCAAATATATTATATCAAGCACTTATCCTTTGTCCAGGTGATGCATCACCTGGTCATAGAAGGAAATGGGATTGGTCAGGCAAGATCCACAGCAACAAAGCCGTGGTGGCTCTCTCAAGAGTGTTGCCTTCTGTTAGCCTGTTGTTAATGGTTTCCTTAATGATTTTTTCCAAGATCTTTTCAGGTATTGAGGTCAAACTGATTGACTTGTAGTTTCCCAGATCTTCCTTCCTCCCTTTCTTGAAGATAGGCACCACACTGGCCCTCTCCCAATCTTCAGGTACACTGCCTGAGCGCCACAAGTTCTTGAATATCCTTGCTATTGGCTGTGCTATGATGTCAGCCAGTTCACAAGATCCATGCCAAGATCCAAGGGTATTTTCACCCTTTTCCTGGTGATCCTGCATCTTGCCAGGCAGGTTGATTCCTTTGGGCTGGTGGAAGACCGACACAAAGTAATTGTTAAGGAGACTGGCTTTTTCCTGGGTGTCGGTTATCAGCTGACCTATTTGGTTTAGCAAGGGTCCAATGTTGCCCTTGGTTTTTTTTCCCCCTGACTTCCCACGTATATGAAGAAGTACTTTTTATTGTCCTTGATTCATGTAGCCATTCTGAGCTGAGTTTCAGCCTCAGCCTTCCTAGTTCACTGCCTACAGGTGTAGGCCAGTGCTGGATACTCTTATTTGGTGGTGTTTCCCATCTTCCATCCTTTATTAGCTTCTCTTTTTAGACACAAGAAGTCCATGAGTTCCATACTGAGCCAAGGGGGTCACCCAGCCCTTTTGCTACTTGTTCTATGGGCTGGAATGGACTTCCCTTGTGCTTCAAGGTTCACATTGTTGAGAAGCAACTACTCATCGTGGACTCCCCTCCCTGTCAGATTATGGCCTCTCAGAGTCCCGACTACTAGCCTCGAGTTTGTGAAAGTCGGCTTTCCTAAAGTCGAAGGCCTTCGCATTGTTGACTGACTTGCAAGCTTTGCAGTGGATAGAGAAAACAATCAACTCGTGGTCACTGTTTCCCAGCTTCCTTTTGATTCTCAGGTTGCTTACTACATCATCCCCTTTGGCCAGTACCAGGTCCAGAAGCGCCTTGCCTCTTGTCGGCCTGGAGACCTCTTGAGACAAATAGAGCTCATTAATGCATGTGAGGAAGCACTGCGGCTGATCAGATTTGGCCAAGTGCTCTTCCAATGAGATGTCAGGGTAGTTGAAGTTTCCCCTGATAACCATCCACTGAGAGCATCCAGCCTCAGCCAGCTCCACAGCAAATTAGTGGTCAAGTTCTTGCTCCTGATTAGGAGGTCTGCAGTAGACTCCTACCATTATATTTCCTTCACTATGTTCCCCTTGTACTCTTACCCAAAGGGTCTCAAGTCTCCCTCCTTGGTTGCTGATCTCAGCCTGTAGGGAAGTGTACTGCTTCTTCACACAGACAGCTACATCCCTGCCTTTTCTTGCAACACGATCTCTCCTGTACAAGGTATAGCCATTTATACCTGTGGTCCAGTCATAGGTGGAGTCCCCACTAGGTCTCCGGTATCCCTATGAGATCGTAGTCATTTCTGTTTAACAGAAGGGCCAGTTCCTTCTGCTTGCTGCCCAGGCTCCTGGCATTTGTGTAGAGGCAAGCGAGCCTGCTATCATAGGCCCTAGGCTTCCCTGCACTCTAGAAGAGCCTTGTGCCTAGGGTAGGATAGGAATGAGTTCCCTTATTTAGCCTGACCTTCTGATTTTGTGGTTGAGGATTGGTGAGCTTGCACCGGTAGTTATTTTCTCATCCCCCAGTGAACTTAATTTAAAGGCCGGTCAAGCAGGTCAGCCATTCTGGCCAAGAAGAGCTTCTTCCCCATTCAAGTGAGGTGGAGGCCGTCCCTTCCCAACAAATGGCTGCCCCTCTCTCTGAAGTGCAAACTGTGGTTGTAGAAGCTGAAGTCTTCACAATAGCACCAGCGCCAGTCTTCTATTAACTTCTACAATTCCTCTCTCCCTCCTATGCCCGGTACCCACAACTGAAAAGATTGAGGAGAAAACCACCTGCACCCTGAACCCTCTAAGCCCCGCTCCCAGAGTCCTGTACTCATTCATGACCCAGCTGGGATTGCTGATCTGTGTCATTTGTGCCCACATGGATAAGGAGCATGGGGTAGTGGTTGGAAGAAAACTGATGCAGTCTTAAGCAGCAGAAATTGTGAAACTTGCCACACAAAGAAAACTAAACCCAAATACCTGCAACAGGGCTTATGGCTGCTTGTACATGTGATGGGGTCTTCATCCCCTAAACTGAAACGGTGGGTTTTTAATTGCAATGATTAAAAACCCACCGTTTCAGTTTAGGGGCTTCTGTCACCATTACGGTGTGGGGTCTGATCGCCTTTTTTTCCTTCTCCTGCAGAACATGCCCATCTCTCCCGCAGCTGGGGGGTGAGTTGTTGGCAGGTTGAACAGTCCGAGCTACAGGGGGCCCCAGTCCTTCCCTCTGTGGTGGTGGTGCCCCACAGGGCTGCTTAGGTAGGCTGCTGCCCGGGGGGCATCGCTGCAGTAAGGGGAAGGTCTGGGGCCCCCTGCAGCTCAGGACCTGCTGGCAGCTAACCCCCTGGCAGTGGGATAAGTAGACAGGCTCTGCAGGGGAGGGAAAAAAAAAAAAAAAGATCAGGCTCCTCAACACTTTATTTCCCCCACTTAGTGGAGCCTACTTGTGTAAGCTGCCACCGGGCTGCACAGTCCCTAAGCTGTGTGGGGGGGCCTGGTCCTTCCCTCCATGGCGGTGGCAACCCCTGGGCGGGATGCTAGCTGTGCAGGTGATGCCCCAGCTTGTATGCAGCATCTGCTGGATCCAACTCTTCCCTGAGCCTGTGCCACGGAAACCCACCAGGCATGGGGTTTTTTTGGTTTCCCCTCCCCACCCGCCAACAAAGCCTGCCTGTCTCTTCTGTAACTGGGGGGAGAGCTGCCGGTGGGCCCTAGATTTTCCTTCCGTGGCAGTGGCATCCCCCAGGTGGGCAGCTAGCAGGCGGATGCTGCCCCATCTCACAGGCAGCACCTAGCCCGATCCTGAGATCGAAGAGAAAACCACCTGTGTGCCTATCTTACCAGTGGGTGGACATGGAAGACGGCATGCAACATGCATTGCGGAGACCAACTGGCGGCTTTGGGAATGGTGTCTTGAGGCGGGCTTTGGCTTTCTCAACCATGACCGGCACATCACGACAAGAGACATGCTCGGATGGGATGGGCTCCACCTTTCCCCTAAAGGTAAGCGTGTGTTTTCTTCTAGGTTGGCGGACCTCCTCCGGCGGGCTTTAAACTAGGCTTGTTGGGGGAAGGGGAAGATGAGGGTGGAGGAATCACTGGACTGCCAGACCAAGCAACACCCACAAGTACAGCCCAGCCTAGACTGACGAGCAAAACATATACACAGGTAAGCGACAGAGGACAGAGCAATGCTGTGATTAGGGGGCCAGTACACACATCTACAAGAGGCCTCAAATGCCTCTACACAAACGCTCATAGTATTGTAAACAAGCAGGAGGAACTCACCCTCCTGCTAGCTGACACCAACCCGGACATAGTGGAGATCACTGAAACGTGGTGGGACTCAATGCATGACTGGGTGGTGAATGTCAAGGGCTATAGGCTGTACAGGAGGGACAGGATAGGAAGGAAAGGTGGAGGCGTGGCACCCTATTAAGGAGGAATACCCATCCTCATCAATTAACAAAGAATCAGAGGAAGGGCACTCTGAAGTGCTTTGGGTTAGAATACAAGGCAGTTGA
>NW_017728906.1:171234139-171274209 GCF_001723895.1 Crocodylus porosus | reverse complement strand
CTCTCCTGTGGCGGGGAGAAAGGGGGTGGGGGTGAGCTATGAAAGACTGCAATGTTACAAATAGCTACACTGAAAACTAAACTACATGCAGATATGGTTTAATTTGCAACATAGCAAACTTATTTAAATCATAAGAAATCCCCATACGTATACAGTGTGATGCATCCAACAGCAAAAACGGCCAATTTCTGTTGCATGTAAAACTGCCCTTCCAGGCAAGTTTCTGAGCATTCTCTCATACAAATGAAAGTAAACAGACGTTAGAAAATAGAGTATATCACAGAATCAAGACCTGGTATTAGACAAAAGTGTATTTCTTTTCAATTAGTCCTTATTTTGAATTCACTGTGCTTGTTTTCTGATATCTAGAAGCAAAACAATGGCACTTTAGAGGCTCTGTCTGCTTCAGACCAAGTTATTCAGTACTGAATATAAAAGGGCATTTTGGAAGTGTTAAAAGAAATTATACGATATGAATTATACGATAAGTAGTGCTGAGATAAGTAGCTCTCACTCCATGATATTTTTTGCTGATTAAAAAATTCATATGATTACTCATACCACCAAAGACAATTATTTTACAGGCCATAATTTCAGCTCAACACCACCCTATAGCTCACCAATTCTTAAAATCCCTTCTTACCTGTATCACTGAAATCTATAAATTCTTTTGACAGAAGGTTGGTAAGAAGCTCCATAATAAGAAGAAGATCCTGGTATTGGTCCTCTTCTGCTGTAACATCTATGCGCTGCCTACCTAAATTATTTTTGGAATACACTTGAAGCAAAGTTAGGCAGGCCTCATACAAATTCATGGCTTTGGCCTGCAACAGAGAAAAAATAGAAAGTAAAATCCTATATTCTAAAAGTAGAATATTTTAGGTTGGTGTTTAGCCTGGTTCTGCTTGGCTGACAGTATATCAATTATCTTAATTTCAGTTCTATTATTCATTACTATTTAGCATAATATAACTGACATTAAAAACATCAAAACAATAGATATTCTTTACATCATTCTTTATGACCCACCTTCAGACCTGGCCCGTGGGGCTTCTCTCTGCAACCAGGGCTACTGTGTTGGCAACAGCAACCAAATAGTTAAAACCACAGCCAGGTCAACCCCCCTTGTCAAAGCTGCTATGCTGAAAGAGTCAGGGGGGTTAAGTGATAGTGGCAGTGTTTAGCTCCTTCACTTTTGGCACTGACACAGAGGCTCCTTCACTGTTGGCAGCCATAGTGAGAAGCCCCATAGGTTGAATGTGGGCTGGATCTGGCCTTCAAGTCATATATTGGACACCCCCCTGCCCCAAGTAATAATATAAATACAGGTTTCCCCCACTTTATGCTGTACATGCATTCCTGGAAAATGGTGCATAACTCAAATTCACATAAAGGGAACCCACTTGACAATGTAACAAATAGGGATATGTTCCAAGACCTCGACTGTACTGACACCTAGACCCATTTCAACCACTTTTACAAAACAATTTTGGTGCTCACCAACAGCAGACAGTATACACAAGCACAGGGCACCATTATAATGGGGATGGCAACTAAAGAAACACGTGTCACAGACTAGTGAGGAGCACAGATCCACATAGGAGACTATATTTTGGTGCACGTCACTCCCACAAATGTGCCATACAAAGCAGCTGACTGCAGGCTTCCACCACACTGATTGCCTAAGAGCAAATTTACCTCGCATATAATGAATTTTTGGTATAAAAAGGGTTATTACATAAGCGCAAATTTTCACACACAGAACCTGCATAAAAACGAGGGAAACCTGTATCATGCCCATTTATTAATTTTTTACCACCTATGATAGAAATAGGTAGCTGGTCAAGTTAGTCTGAAGTCAGGCAGAAGGCAAGGCAAGATGGCATCTTAGAGGCCAATAAAGAGGTACATAAGCTTTCACAGGAACAGCATACCATCGTCAAATGCTGTGACAAAATAGGCTGTTGCCTATAAAAGCTTATGCACCTCTGAATGAGTCAAGTCTCTAAGGCGCCACCCTGACGTGTCTTCCAACACTAAAATAATATAACCTTGCCTTTGGCAGGTTCTTTAGATGTAACAAGATTATAAATTAAGAATCTACCTACATAGAATAGTTTGGAACAGGCCAACATTTCTTGTCATATCATGAAACAGCTTATAATATTCTCTCAAAAGCTAAAGAGTGTGTTGATACAAGCATTTTGTAGCTATAACCATATTAGTGCAGATCTAACAGTAATAACTACAGTTTATCTATATCAGAGAATTTGCATTGCACTGATCCAACTTTCCTGGTACCTTACTAGTGTAGCGCCAATACAATGGGTCTATGTTATGGATTTGCATCAGTGGAAAAAGCAGTGAAAGTTTCCCTTAGATCAGGGGTGGGCAAAATGCAGCCCGTGGACTGGATGTGGCCCACCAGGCCATTCTATTCGGCCTGTGGGGCCCCTAAAAAAAGGGAGAAAATTAATATTTATCTGCCCCGGCTGCCTGTCATGCGGCCCTCAATGGTTTGCCAAAACTCAGTAAGCGGCCCTCCACCCGCAATAATTGCCTACCCGTGCCCTAGATTAATCTCTAGAAAAAATTAAATGTGGTATAACATTTTTTAAAAGAAACCACACACATACCAGCCTGCTCTGCACTTCAGTTTCATTATTAGTCCAGCTCCACAACTGATGAAATTATGGCCGATTTTAGTAGGATATGCCCTATCCTGTTAGATTACTTTTGCAGAGACAATGCACATACACATTTCCCCTGACTAGAAAATGTGAATTTAATATATCAAATGTTTTGTGCATTATGCCCTCCATTTTCCTTGTCTGTAGTCAATGTGCTTAGGTTTTATTATAGTGGAAACCTGTAACTGGATGTCCTTGTTGCACTGAATATGTCTTCCTTTAAAGATACTTATCACTTTTTAGAGTATAAACATTGTGGTATGCTCCTTAGCAGATTACATTTGGATATATATCAAAATTAAAAATTAGTAGATGCATTCTTTTAAAAGATCAGAAGGTTGTTTTAATCTCTTGGGGAATGTTTACACATGTCCATTCTTCTACAGGTATTCAAGAGAGCTCAGCTGTACAACTTTTCTTCCAACACAGCATCTAAAAAAACATTCAGGCTTACTATGTTCAGAGAATGATTATTTTACACTTTCCCTTTCCTCCCCTCTTTGGCAGTATTTACCTCTCCAAGATAGCATATTTGTTTATGTGCAACTTCAACAAAGACTTCTATTATGAGGTTAACAGTCTCTGGTGTGTTTTTGTACACCTCCATTAATCCAATACAATTGTTGAGGAAGTCCATTAGAAAATTAAAGAGGATTGCTACATTGTCAATTTGGGTAGCCTCAGCAATGCCACAAAGTGCTTCTAGTGTGGCAGTGATTTCCTGTTTCACCTCTTCTTCCTGACAGATCTGTTGAAAGTTTTCTTGATTTATCACATTCAAGAATCGCTGTTGAAGTGGCTGAAGAACCTATAGAATAAAATTTTTTTAAAGTATAAGTGTATTCTTCCAGTTTTACACACACTTAGTCAAATACCAGAGAAAATGGATATCTCCCAAATTCAGTATAATCCACAGATTTTTCTCTCTGATACAGATCATTAAGGAAACAAAGATGAGTCTTCATTATATTAGTCATACCACCTGTAATATACTACAACCTGTCATTACCTTTCATTTAGTCTCACTGTTCATGTTCAAGCTATAAGCCAGTGTTCATAACTAAACTAATCTGAACTGGTTTTGGAAGTAAGCACATATCACTGCAATCATAGTTTTAAATCAGTGAAAATTTTCAAATGGGGACATCTTGATTTAAGATGTGCAAGCTTGAAAAATATGTCAGTATCCCATTTGTTATTTTACTGTCCTTGTTTTTTAAAGCTGATAAAACATGCAACTGCATATTTCATCATAACAATCATAAAAGTAACAATCATAACAGAAAATATTTAAAGCTCTCAAAGATGTTCAAAATATAAATCTCCATGCACCACAGCAAAGCTGAATTCAGAAGAGATGCTTTAAATTCAGTTTTATTACCTGCTGAAAGACATGCGACAGAAGTCTTACCTCAGTCCAATACTGTTGTTTTGTCTCTGTGTCCATATGAGCAAAACCTCCCAAAACTAATGCTTTCATTAGTGTTCTTTGCACAGAACTAGACAAGTAATGGAGAGGTGGGCTTCGCCTTGCAAACTGCTTAGCTAAATTCCACCAATTTTCACACTGAATTACTAGATTTGCCCTAAATGAAAAAGAAATTGTTTAATCATATAACATTTTATAAACACATACAAGCCAAGTGCTTCTCCCAACTATCCTTGCTACCAACTTGTTTAAGTTTTTGTACTTTTTCTAGAATTTATATTCTTCCTTACTCTCTTAATTTCATCTTATTTGCATATTATTTTTAGACAGCTACAAACATTTACTCTGAGTGTTCTTCTACAGATGTTGAACCAAGGAATGGGAAAATACTTTGTAGATTAACATGAATCGCTTTATTACACATATTGCATGCATCAAAATCAAAATGTCGCACATTATGTGATGAGAGAACTAAGCAGCAGTTTGTTCCTGCTTCTGTTCTTCCTCTGAAAGGCACTCTGAGCCTTGAATGTAAGAGGATTCACAAATGTCTCCAATTATGTGAAACAAAACCCTATTTATTCACATGTGCTGTTTAGCCAAAAGGAAATATCAGCAAGGTCTCTTGTGGCATTCCCTTATGATCTGATTTGTAAATATCAAAAACAACAGGACATCTCATATACATGCAAGACTCTTCAGGCAGGCTCCTGGACAACAAACTTCTGTCATTTCTGTTCAGAGTACCCCACTGTACTCACAGCCTCTGGGATGGATCTGGTCCACTTAGGAGTGACTCTAGCCTCCAGTTTATTTATCATGCACAAATTCCCTATTGCCCCCCCCAGCCATCCAATCTGTTCCACATTTTGCTAAAGGCATGCCAAACCCCTGCTGCCAGTCCCCTTCTCTATGTGGAGGGCTGGTGTCACCCTCCTTGTGCAGCCTATTTACCAACCCACTGAATGAACTGCTCCAAATCATTCTTTACTATGATTTTCAGCAGCATGTTTTTCAGCAGAGGCTACATTCATAGGGTGGAGGTGAGGGGCAGGCAGCCTTCTACATAGATATGGGAGGGCTGGGGTGGCAGTCAGGAACTGGCAACTTGCAGTAAATGCTGGGTTGCAAATGCTGACCCCCCATTAATAAAACCCTGCCTTAGAGTCTACTGTGCATAGCTGCCTCTGCTCAAGGACAAATTCCTAACAGAGTTAGATTAAGATAAAGCACAGCCTAGGAAGACACCTTTGCATGAGGCCCTCTTGCATTATGGTCTTTTTCCTTCTCTGACCAGCAGTAGTTGCCAATATAAAAAGCTATTTTTTGGATTAATGGGAGCCACCACTACTTCTCTGCAAGAACTGAGTGTAAACTACTGTATTCACTTGAATACAAGATGAATATAACCCGCAATCAACTTGATTTGAATATAATCACCAATCAATATGGGGAAAAAAGCCCTTTGGTCTTACATTCACATACAAGGAAACTGCATTATACACATTGCCTATCTTTGAACTGCTGCTAAAGATAGCATGTGCTCTAGTAATGAAAAGTAACTATGAAGTTGGTTAAAATGTAGCCAACACTGAGCATGACTATAAAGTACATGGCCCATATGAGGCAAACATCCTCTGTGGCCCTTAAAATAAATAAATAAATCAGCAGTTGCTCTCCCAGGAAGGAACAGGCACTCAGCCTGGAGATACTGCAACACTAGGCCAGAAATTGAAAAGACTAGAGTAAGCACTGACACCTTTACCTGGTGCCAAAAAGGCTGACAGAACCTTTTTTTTTTTTTTTTTTTGCACTGGTCCTAGAAGCACTGGAATACTAGTCAATGCATGGAGTGGATGGAGCAAGCTCCAGTTTCACCACCCAACACCAAAAAGAATCTGCTCAATATAGACCTCCAATGAAGGACATATCAGAGACAATCACCTGCCCTGGAAAAACCACCTGATTGATCATGGTGTCTCCCCTGCCCGGCTACGTGGTCACAGTCTTTTTTTTTTTTCCAAGGTTGAAGATAGGTCACCTGGCCCATCTGACTAAGATGTGGTAATGACTATTGAGCATAGTCCCCCCACAGTGCCAACTCCTTTTAAAGGCATGGTGAGCCATTACATTGCATACAGTGACTTTCTCTTCACTCCCACATCCAGGCTGCACCTGTCTTTTCCATGTCCAATGACTCCTGTTTCTTCACCAGTCTTAACCGTTTTGCAAACATCACCTAACAGGGCCCCAAACAGTTCATCCTGAATCCCTCTGTCAGCCGTTCTCCCAGCCTCTTGCATATGTTTAGTGTGGCCCCACCCTCCATGAAGTGAAAGCAGACCAGGTTGCCCTGCATCTCATCTCCACCTAAATTTCTGGAGGCCCCCAGGACTCATGACAAGATCACCTGGTCCTAATTATGAGTGGGGTTATACTGAGATAATTAACACATGGATCCTTTGCGGGGGGGGGGGTTTATCTGAGGTACACACGCATACTGAGCAGCGCTGAGCCGTGCGGTCACTATGGCTTGAAATGCTGGAGAAGCACAGCCCAATGAACTGTATGATAAATCATGAGCCTTCTGGCTTTGAACTAATGTCATGTATAGTTTGTACTCTAAGTAGGTGCTAAGCACTACTTAAGTGTGTTTATGGAGTATCTGTACTAAAACTTGCAGCAGCAGCTTCAAAAAAGGTAAAACGCATCGTTTCTGGGTGAACTAATTCTACGGGTATTATATGTAAATTGCCACAGCTATATTTATTTCAAGGCCCATTTTTTCAAATTTTTCCTCACTTCCATGTGCTCAGGGAGAGGAGGGTCTGATAGTAAGAAGGGGGAAAGGGGCTGCAGGGGAAAGAAGTTGGTGGTTTGGGGGTAGAGGGCAAAGGGGCTACCTGACCCCCCAGATTTATTTTCCCTGCTATAACAGTGGGAGGTTGCAAATGCAAGACAAGCCTTCAATAATTAGATTTTATACCTGGAAAATAATATAAAAAACTTACACATTTTCTATATACAGAATCTGATTATTGGGGGACTGTCTTATAATCAGGACCATCTAATATTCAAGTAAATATGGTAAGTCTTTCCTGTGGTTGAAGCCTGGTCACCTAAAGACCAGTAGAAGTGGCCCAGAAATGAACAAAGTTCAAACAATGAGAAGGAAGTTCATTTCTGAGCCACTTCTACTGGTCTTCAGGTAAGCATGCTTCAACCACAGGAAAGACTCAATCTAAATCTAAATCTCATGAGAGGACACAGTATGACCACTCCAGCCAACCTATAACAGGAGGTGGTCCTTCTGTTGCATCTAATACTTGTGTGTATAGAAAGATTAAGTACTGAATCTCATATTTCAAATCTTCTAGTGCAACTCCTGCCACAACCATTATCTCACTTCTGTCACTCTACCCACTCCTTCCTTCCAGACCCCCCCTTCAATACTGCTTCCTTTTTTTTCCAAGCTCACTCTCCCTTTCTCTCATTCAAACTTTTATTAAACCTGGGCTTACAGCCATTTAGAAAATGAGCAAGTTATATACACACACATAAAACTTCCATTTAAAGAATATTTTTTGAGTACTTGTTACCTAAAAGTAAGGAAACGTAAACAATTAGTCACCTGTCCAATATGAGTGCCTGACTTGAGACCCTGGCACATCTATGGAACTGCTGACAAATCACAGCAGTAATTTTGATCTGTGCTTTGAACATATTAAGTGTAATAAGCTAGACTAGGGGTAGGCAACCCCTGGCATAGGTGCCAGAATGTAGTATGCAAAGACATTTTGTTTGGCATGCATGCAGCATGCCTCAAGGCAGACAGTGGGGGAAGGGGCCAGGGATGCACTGCCACCCCTCGTGGTTCCCCAACTGTCTGCCCCTGATATGCCAAGTCAAGGTTTCATAGATGTTAGGGTCAGAAGGGACCCATTAGATCATCGAGTCTGACCCCCTGCCCTGGTGCCTGTCCAATCTCCTTTTAAATACCTTCAAGGAAGGGGACAGCACCACCTCCCTTGGAATCTTATTCCATATTTTGGCAACCCTCACCATAAAGGATTTCTTCCTGATATCCAATCTGAATTTGCTCTCTTCCAGTTTGTGACCATTATTTCTAGTTACTTCGACAGGCACCCTGGTAAACATTTCTTGCTGGCCCCCCCCCCGATGAGTTTGTAGGCCCCCCTGATGAGTTTGTAAAGTGCAGATGATATCAATATACTATCTGCAAGGCATGGGGCGTGGTAAGGGATGGTTGGAACCATGTATCTAGCCCATAAGGCTTAGGTGTTTTTGGCACTCTGCCCAGAAACGTTGCTGACCACTGTGCTAGGCCTCAGGTGTCACTGATGTTGGAAAACGACCATTAGTAGATACGTTAGTGCCTCTGTGCCTCAAATTTCTCATTTGTAAAGTATGAATAACATGCCCACCCCATTTTTACAGTGCTCCTGTAAAATAAGTTAGTTACAATTTCTGAAGTGTTCAGATTCTACAGTGATAAGCACAAAAGAAAACCCCACTGTTATACTAGCTTTATACTTGTAACACTCCACTTACATCAGTTGAGTTAGAGAAGCATAAAGCTGGTAACAAATTAATGTAACCTGGGAGGTGCTTATTACTTGAAAACTAGGGAACACAAGGCAAGCTGTTTGGTTTGTATGAACGTGTGTACATTTGTTCATAAAAATCTACATTATATGCTTATGAATTTCTAATGCTTTAATTCTCAAAAGAAAGTGCAAGTTATCTCAGTTGTAGAAGCACAACCATAAATACCCTGTAAGAGATACTGCATTTGTCTTATTTTTGGCCCAATATAATTTTAAAAGATGCAAAAAGAAAAGTCTGGGCTTGGATAGATCTTCAACCTACCGCTCTCTCCTTTCCACCAATGTTACTAGCAGTTGCACAGTGTCATTTGCAAGATCCTGTTCAGAACTCCATACTGCCAGGTTACTGATTACTTTTTCTAACAGATAACCCACAATCCATTGTGAACCCTCGGTATCTGCACCAAATGCTGTATTAAATGGCAGACTTATCTACAAGAAAAAGAATTAAATAAATGAAGTTTACAATATGCAAAATGACATATATAGCAACCAAACAGC
Organism: Crocodylus porosus; assembly: GCF_001723895.1. NCBI lineage: Eukaryota > Metazoa > Chordata > Crocodylia > Crocodylidae > Crocodylus > Crocodylus porosus. Next base: position 171,264,961 of record NW_017728906.1, on the reverse strand, counting down.
AACCTGTTTTCAGACCTTCCCTCTTTCCTTAAAACACAAAATTCTTGCTGATAACGTTTTTTTTTTAAAAAATGGGCTACAAACGAGACCTACTTTTAAGTGCAATGGCAAAAAGCAGAAAACAATTTCAACTTTATTACAATAATCAACTTTACATGTCTAACATCTAGCTTTCACCCTACCAATATTTGTTCAACACTTAAAAAAAGAATTCCATAAGCACTTTAAGAAAAATTCCTGAGGACTGAAGAATCTGATAGCAGCAAGCCGAGCAGTTCTAGAGTTTTCAGCCAAAGGGAGCCTTGCAAGATATCGCACTATCACATAGACTGCTTACAAACAGGAAAACACAAAAACCAAACAATGCTTTACTTTCAGCCTGGCACACCCCCACACTGAGCGCAGTGCATGCCTAGAAGAGGCAATGAGTTAGTTTGCCCCAGCTTGCCCAACGTCTGTATAGATTGCACATTTTAGCAGGGCTTTTTGTTGCTTTTATCCAATAGCTGATTCAATCAAGGAACACATGCAAGCTGTGATAAAAGCACCAAAATGCCACGCTGAAGTGTGCCATCTATATAGACATTGGGTGAGCCAAGTCAAACTGATGCAATGCCTGTTCTGGTAAAGCGTTGGGTTATTTTGGGGTTTTTTTCCACATCTGTCATGGCTGTAGTGAATATTTTCTGTAGCTGGTCCCTGGAATTTGTTCCATATGCAATATTCTGGGGAAGGATTTTATCCTTAGACTTGGATATGTTAATATCTGTTTCTTCTGAAAATTCCAGGTAAATAAAAATTCTTGTTCTTTACAAAATAAATTCCTTAAAAACTGAGTCTCAGGAATTTGATTATAACTTTTTGCAGGAAACTCTATATCAGTACACTGTGAGCATGCTCAATTTCAAATTTCCTGTTATTTTCATCATATAAAACTATATGATCACAAAAAATGATGGTAGAAATATTCTTGGTAATCTTTATTTTATTATTTTATATAATTTACTGAGAGCATCTATTCTTCTTCATATTTCGGTTATATTATGATTATTTCCAGATGTCCAAATTGTGTTAAATTTGCACTGTACTCAGTACTGTGCTAGCAGCATAAGAGACTACCCCTACACCACAGATTTTTGCAACTGAAATAGCAGCAGTGCATGACATGTAAGTATAGAACACAATAAATGAGACAAGAAAATGATAACAATATAAGGTAACATCTATTAGCTAAGAGAATTATTTCAAATTTTAATGGATTTTTTTGGTCCACCTAACCCTTCTTCATTTAAAATACATAAAAATGTTGAAAGACATTAAAGAATCACTGTCAAACTCCCTCCCTAGCCATTGTATTACCAGGCAATGTACCACAATCACTGCACTACAGATGACATCACAGATTGAAAGACAGGATCATGATTGCCAAAACTTTGGCAAAAAATATGTTCTACCTATGGAACCACACAGCAGAAATTTTTCCATGTCAAACCCTATACAATTACATTTAAAACAAAAAACAAAACAAAACAAAAAACCCACCAGTGTGGACATTTACTATTTAATTTTTTTCCTTGGGAAAAGGGCCCACTTTTCAGACTACAAATGTGTATGTTGAGTTTTAAAAATAAACAACTATTTGCATGTTATAAACCCCTGACACTTGAGGTTTAAAATACACATCAACATCTACTTTCATTAAAGAGTATTACTGCCTATTATTTAGTCAATTATTGCAATCACAACTGCAATTCTGTTCTTACCTGGTCATACAGCTTTTCATCCACTAGGAGATAGGTCTTTGCCCAGCGCTTAAGAAACCAGACAATATCTTTTCCCATTTGTGGGCTCAGAAGGTGTGTTAGATTTGCCCTTATTGCTCGAGATTCTACTTCTGAAACTCTTAGGATGGCAGATAATAACCTGCAGATATGAAGTACAATTAAGATACATGACTGATTTTGGATGTTTTTTTCCCTTTAAGTAGGGTCAATTTCCCCAACATTGCATTGTCTCAAAGTTTTCTGTTCTTCATGGAATACAGTGAAAAAAAATTATGAAGCCCAAATATTTATGCCTCAATACAGTCATGCAAACACTCTGGCTACTTACAAATGTTAAGAAATGCCTCACTGGAATAACCAGTGTGTTGGTTTGGCCCAGTTCTGCAGCATCTGCATAGATCAGATGCTTCAGCAGGGCTTTCTGGTCACTTTTATCTAAAGCTATTTCAATCAGCTATTAGATAAAACTACCAAAAAAGCCCCACAATCTAGACAGATGTTGAGTGAATCCAACTAATGTGATGCCTCTTCTGGGCATGCGCTGGGTTCAGTGTGGGGGTGCACAGAGTTTAAAGTAAAGTGTTGGGGAGCTTTTCTTGGTTTGTTTCTTTTTACATCTGTAAGCAGTCTCTATGAATAGTCTCTCTTTACACAGGAGGATGGGGATGGGACAGAAATAGTTTAAGACTGAAGTCAAGGTGGCAAAGGGGAACAGCTCTGACTTTGAAATTAGACTCCAAAATTATTGCAGTACACAGAATGCTCTCCAATGCTCTGACATCAGGGGAAATAGGAAGCTGTCCAACTGGAATGATGCCAAGTACTCTACAGACAGGATACCTTTCCCTTTCTTCCCCTTCCCCCACTTAACCTTAGCTACAAACTTTTGGCAGTCTTAGGTGTACAGTTTTTGCAGCCTGGTACAAACTGCAACACAAATGCAGAGCAGTAAACAGTTTCTTCTTATTTTGATTGCTATAAGAGTAACACACCTCCCTCCATCCCAATTCTCAACAAACCTCCAAACTCTCCCCATTTAGCCCAGATTCTCTCCCCACTACAGAATGCTGGAGTAGAAAATATTGCTTTCATTGCCTCTTATCAGCTACGTGGAAAAATTATCACTGAAAAACAGAGTGCTCTTTTGTTGTACAGGGACTAAGTATAATGTTGCCATATAACTTGTGCACCTGACAATCCAGGGAACTGATGGAGACAAAAAGCCATCTCTAGCTTCCTGGTTAAGATTAACATAAGACAGAAATTAAAACAAAACAAAACAAAACTAGGGTACAGCATCTTTCACAGCCATTAGAGTATAATGTGCCATGCCTTACTTTTAATTTCCAACATTTGGGACCCTGGTTTATGGGTATCATCCTCCTTCTAAAAATGGACAGAAGTTTCTTTTGTAGCTCTCATACTGTTCCTTAAAATAGGCCAGTTACTGTGCACGTACAAGTGACAACATTCTTTCTGCACTCAGGGCCAACTGAGCTACTCTTGCAGCAATCACAAGTACTGGTTATTCTTGTTAGAGAAGCCCATTTTATAATTTGGAAACTACTTGTTTTGTTACTGTTCTATAGAAGGCATTACACAGTTAATTCAGTTACACAATTCTATCTTCACACTTCAAATAAGATTTATTCTTGTACACTATGATAATTCAAGGAAAGAAAACATTTGTATTGGATCTTTGTATTTACTAGCAAAGGCACTTGTAGCACCAAAATCCACCCATCTCTGCTGAAATCTAATTGTATCTCTCTCCAATCATTTGTCTGGTCTCTTCCTCATGATTCTTTATTTACTCATCCGCTGACTTCAGCTCTCCAACTTTAGCACTCCAAGTTTCACTGATGCTTGTGTTGCTCCATTTTTCATCGTTTCCAGAACAAATTTTTTCTAGACCACTGAATTGCCTTTAGCTTCAAATTTAATCACAAAACAATCTTATTTATTTTATCCTACAATTCTTACCACCTTTTTACCCCTTCTATAGCATTCCTTACAATCCATTTGTTATAACCAGTCTGATAAACCATTACCCATTCTAAATTTCATGCAAAATAAATCTCTTTTCTGTTCCAGTGTTAATACATCTACTCTCCTTTCTACATCTGAAGCCATCAATATTCAAGATTTGTTTCTGTCTATGTAAATTTGTGGGATAATTTATGCTAACAGACTGTAATACATTCTTACCTAATGACAGAATCGGTTCTGTTGTATCCTGGGATGGAAGAGGCCTTTTCTCCTGGAGATCCCAAAATTTGAAGTGTTGTATTGATGTCAACCTCAGTTGAATGCTTAATGGAATATTCCATTACTTCTGGAGGTATTAACGGAGTCTCTCCCTGAGTATCATTAGCTAAGAGGTAGCCTTAAGAGATACAGAAGGTAAGTCACCAAAAGCTCACTAACCTAGGTTAAGTTTTTGTTGGATTCTCTTCTGACTTTATAGCAGATATTACAAGTCACTGACATAAAATCTGTATAAACCCTAACATTAACTAGTAAGTACCTTAATATTAATTATACACATCAATTTTCTGTGTATAAATGGAAGCAGCAGCCCTAAAATTATAAATAAAAAACCAGGTTGAAAGCGTAATGACCAAATAAAATACAGAAATAGTGCCCCATTCAGCAGCAGATGCTATAGCTTATGTCTACAAATGAGTCAGACTTTATATATGACTAAATTGCTTGCTTTGTTCAGCTTTCTTCATGTGAAAAATATGATTTTACAGCTATAATTCATTTGCATTCCACTTGTTAATCCACAGTTGGAATTTCTGCATTGCTAACTTTCTACGCCTCTAAGCAGTTTTTAAAAGCACAGCAAACAAACTAGGAAAAACCAGTGTTTCCTTATTTCCTTTGCAAATGTACATCAAGTAGACAAAGGCATTTTTAAAGCACTTATCTGTTGTCCAGGAAAAAGCATATTCACTCCTGGTTTTATCACAGTTTGAGTTTGATACCATACCCATCAGACCTAGAGATACACACTTAATCCTATGGGATTAATGTATGGTTACACAAGTAGTATCAATACACTTGTATCAAGAGCTGGAATTATTAAGAGGTAAAATATTTAAAATGATAAAACCCTGTTTTATTTTTTTAAATATGTTTTTATTCCATTATTTCTGCCATTGGGACACAGGCAGAGTAAGTAAAGCAATTTGGATTCATGAACAGATATGAAAGACAACACTAATGAGAGTAAAAATGTACAAACCTACTTAGCATCAGGCACAATGCAGATGCCATTTTAGTTGCATCAGTATTTCACTGGAACTCTATATAGGATGCCCAGCATAACTTGCTCAGGTTTTTGCCATTCATGACTTATGTAGCCATACCAAATCCTTTGTATCACATACTCACAAGCAGTCTCAGTTCCTGTTTTTTTAATGCTAACGAGTTAAGTATTTTAGCTGAATATTTTTCAGAATGAATCAGTCAAAAACATATGATAAAAACAGGAGTTAACAAAAAACATGTAGTATCTTCTGTTAAAAGGTTGCTTAGCATGTCTTTAAGAAAAAATACCCCCATGACTGTTAACATAAAGGAAATAAGATGAAGAATGAAAGTTATCTGTCTAGCTACAGCACAAAGAATACGCTCATTTGTTCTAGTGTGAAAAGAATACATGCAATGAAAAATAACCATAAAAAACCATAATGACCATATTCTCAATTACAAGGATTAGCTATACAGGCTGATGGACACGCAAGCAGGTCTGGTTGAGGAACTCCAGTTTCAGGAGCTGTATCTGAGTGTTTTGTGTTTAAAACTTACTACTAACCTGTGACTAAAATAAGCCAATGAATATCCTCATACAGGTCATCAAGCACTTTATTGTCAATTGAGCCTGATCCTGGTGAGGCAAGTAACTGCTGCTGATGCCTTTGTAACTGACCATGGAGCCTCGTCACTCGGTCTTCTAATAAACTGAAAAAAGACAATAACAAAATTAATGCAGCTGCCTTAACTAAACAAAAACTTTGTTTAACACGAGACTTTAATCAGATTATTTAAGCAAAAGTATACGAGCTCTATTAATTACTCTGTACCTTGTAAGAAGAGGTATACAGTGTTCTGCAGCAATTCTTCCCAGCATGCCAACACTTGCTAGCTGGTCAGAAAACTGGTCTCTGTCATCTTCCTGCAGTTCGCTTATTTCTTCTTCCTCACGAGAGGCTACACCATTGGCAGTCTGGTTTCATTTTAAAGAAGTTAGAAGTAATCAATTAGCATTGTACTCATTTCAATCTTGTCAGGAATACTATTAAAAATCTCTTTTCTGTTATTTATTTTAAGGTGTTCTAGGAGAAAGGCCACAAGTAGAAACAATTTAAATGTACCAATATCTTTATTAGGTATTTGAGATGGTCTAATAAAAGATATTGGATTTACCCAAAAAACCTTGCCTGCCTATGTCCTTAAACCAACACAGTTACATCCTATACCCCAGGATGTGTGTCAAATAATTAAGAGAAGAATTGGTAAATTAATAAAATATGTACTCCAATATACAATATAAAAACTCCAAAGTCCCAACTTCACTGAACAACACACACATTTTCATTTTAACTTCAGATCTCTTTCAACTTGAGAAACTGCATTGTTTGAGAAAGGACGCATACTCCTAAAAAACTGAAGCTGTTAATCTATATAAGAACAGCCTTGACGGAAGCAAACTGACTTCTTCACACTCCTCTGTTTTAAACCCTGTTAAGGAGTATTACTTCTTAGAGGTAAAAAAAATAGTTCAGTCTTTATGAGGGTTTATAAATACAATTTGTGACTGACTGAATGGTTACACTGGCTGTCAAATTCAAGCAAAGAAGGACTACAAGAGCTAAAAACTATATTCTGTACCAGGGTGGGCAAAGTCCCGCCCATGGGCCAGATCCAGCCAGCAGCAAACTCCATTTCCCAGCGGCCCCTGCCTGCATGGCGGTGGCTGCTCACCACGGAGACCCCAGCCGCAGTGATAGTGCAAGGCTGGCCCCAGCTTCACTGACAGGGCATGTGGCAGGGCAGGGGGCTGCTCCAGAGCCGCTGGGAACTTGTGGTGAGGGAAGCCTGGTTGGGGCCAAGGCAGAGCTGTTATCTGCAGCCTGCATGCTCTGGGCAGGGGCGTGCAGGCAGTGGATCACGGCTCTGTCCCTGCTCTGAACCAGGCTGTCATCGCTGCAAGGAGCTGGGGCAGAGCTACGATCTGCAACCTGCACGTCCCTGCCCAGAACGCTGCAGATTGCAGCTCTGCCCAGCTCCTTACTGAACTGAACACTAAGGGCTCAAAACCTAGAAGGCAAAAACAAAAACCCACTTAAATTTTTATTTTAGATTTCATGATTTCAATCACTCTTGATTTTTAAATGTATGGTAGCAATACTATGAAATCAGTTGAATATCATAACTTATTTCCACAATCAGGCATGCTAAAATGCTGAGAAAATTAATTTCAAAGTTTAAAGGAGGAAAAATAAATATCTTTTTCATTAAGATCATGGAAGGGAACACAGGAATTCATAAGTTAAATATGAAACTGTGTTAGTGGATTAGAAAGGAATAGCCAACTTTTTGCAGTTTTCTATAAGGGGATTGAGATATTGAATCCAAACCTTAATTCCTTCCAAAGTGCTTTCAAGCCCCTCCTTTCTTTATCTAAACCAGCAAATAATTCTCCTTTGGCAACTTCAAAGCTGCAGCTGCTTAATGAAGAGTGCTTCTCTATTTGAAAGTTCCAGGCACTGCTTTGATACCGAACAAGAAGCATTCTGAAATGCCAGCTGTGGCTTTTACAAGGTTACCCATGGGATAAATGACTTATCTCACAGAAGGACATGTATTAACCTGTGTATACAAGTTATGTCAAGACTGCATGATATGAATTCAAGGGTCTCTTGAAATGTTTTTCTCTATTTTGGCATTCTTATTACCACCTGTTACCTATCTAAGAGATAAGAGTTAGGTTTTACATGGTACTTTTCAGAGTTGAAGCGTCTCAGTACCTTACATACTATCAAGTTAGATATTGTTGTATTGTTGATACAACAAAAACCGGACAGTCATTAACACGCTCAACGTTTATTTCCGACTTTCTATTTCAGAATTTGTTGTAGTATAATGTTGAAAAAGAGGCTCCCCCCATCCTTAAAAGTGCCTTGGCCACTGAGCCACAAAGTCAGAATAGACCTTGGTTTACACCATGTTATCCAAAAGAATAGATTAAACACCACCACATTTTCTTCTAGTTTGAGCCCAATCCCGCCACATCTTACAAGTTTATATATGTTTTTTATGCAACAAAAGGGCACAGTGAATTAGAATTTGCAGTTAATACACAAAAAGCATTAGCAGCTGCATTAAAGTCAGAATTTCACTGAAGAATTTTGGTCATAGTAAACTGTTTAGCGACTGAAACCAAAGTAGTAACAAAGGATATAAGTAAAATTTGAACTTATGGTCTATTATATAATTAAATAAGGCTGTGTGAAATTTTGCCAGGTGTTTCGTGTCGAAGCTGTTTCAACAAGTTTCGAGCTCGAAACAGCAAGATGGAAATGAAACAGAAGGCTTTGAAAAAGCTTTGAAACAAAATGAGGGCTGGTCTTGCTTGCAGCTAAACAGTAACTAAGGAGACAAAGGGGGAAGAGGGGGGAAGGACTGCTCTGATATTGACACCTAGCTCCCTGTTCAATTCCCCAGCCCTCTGATTGCTTCCCCCAGCTCTTCCCAGGGGGCGCATGATGCAGGATGACAGCAGGCTGCCATTGCCAGCTGGGGATTGGGGTGGCTCTGGGCTATTTCCCCAGCTGGCAGCAGCAGCCTGCTGAAACCCTGCACGCAGATCCAGGGGCCCAGACCCTCTGGGAGGGCTGCAGGGATGTGCCAGACTCCTCCTGAGGGATGCGGACCACTGGATGTCCACACAGGATGACAGCAGGCTGCTGCTGCTGCTGGCTGCGGCCAGCACTTGGTGCAGCCCATGCTAAGTGCCAGGAAGACTGGTGCTGCCACTGGTCCCAGCCAGTGGCAGCAGCCTGCTGTCATCCTGTGTGCACATCTGGGGACCTGCACCCCTTGGGAGGGCTGAGGGGCTGTCCACACTTTTCCCAGGGGGCCTGGGCCCCTGGATCTGCACACAGGATGACAACATGGTGCTGCTGCCAGCACCAGCACTGAGTTCTTCTTGGCACTCGGCACAGGCTGCACCAAGCAGACTCAGGTGCTGGTGCTGGCCTCAGCCGGCAGCAACAGCAAGCTGCCATCCTGTGCACACATCCGGGGGCCCGCACTCCCCCAGGAAGAATCCAGCAAAGCCCCACAGACCTCCTGGGGAGCGTGGGATGACAGCAGGCTGCTGCTGCTGGCAAGTGATAAGTGTTTTGCTTCAAATAGTTTGAGGTTCAGTTTCCTAGAAGCCCCTGTGCTTGACAGGATTCATGCCCTCAGAAGGGGCTACCATCCCTGCGATTTTTATCCAAATCAAGCAAGAAATGACAGTTATAGGCATTTTCATGATTCCCCCTTATACCCAATGGGTGAAACGTCAAAATGCGTCAGAACAGTGAAACAAAATGGAACAGTGGTTTGAAACAGCAAAATGAAACACCTGTCCCTTCAAAACAGAAGTCAAAATGAAATGGTGCTGTTTCACACAGCTTTAATTTTTAAAAGCATTCTTCAACCAGTCTCCTTCCTTTCTTTTCAAGAGAAGCAAACAGGCTGGGAAAAAGATTTTCCTTATGAAAACACAGCAAGATACATGTTCCCTCCCCTCACCCCGATGCTACTGCTAACCAATTGAATTAAAATTCTGTGCGAGTTCCGCCAAAGCTAATTAAGTATCATATATTAAAGCAATGTTTATTTATGTATATACTTGGACTAGAGACAGAAATTCCACATAAATCAGTACAAGTGATCAGAAACCAGTTCAAATCTGTAACACAACACAAGTTCAGTGCACATAAACCACTTTCCAAATGGCTGAAACCAGTTTAAGATAAACCTAGAAGGATGTAGTATCAAACTTAACTGAGTTAGATTAAATTAGTTTATTGAACTTCTGTCCCTGATCCCCTCCAGATTCAAGTTAACCCAGAATCCCCCAACATGCCAGGATGCTTTGCACCTCCTCTGCAAACCCCCCATCATAGGGTGGGTGGGCTAGCTTTGTTCCAAGCCTGTCTATTCCAGCTGAGCAGGGAGGCATGTTCTAGTGCCCCCTGCAGGCATGTGGCTGTTTCCAGAATCAAAAGCAAACGTCTGTTCACTTGCTTATTGGTGCAATCTATGTAGCTTAAATTAAACTGCAAAGATTGAATCAATTTAGACTTGGGCTTTTTGACTGTCTGTACTTAACCTAACAGACTACTCATTCTTGCCCCCAAAATAACTTAGGTTAAGAGCTTACCAAATTCCTTGTACCATCAGGAGCAGCTAGGTGGCACTGAATATAAGAGTTAAAAACCTGAACAGCATGTTGGGTAAAGAAGCCTTTATGGAAATGTTTGTCATCTTGTACCAAAGTAAGCCAGGACTCCAGCAACTTATCATATGCTTCCATGTATACCATGTCATCTTTGTCAAGCTGTAAGAGGAGAAAAAAGGGATGGTGTCAAACTGAAAACTAAGACTAAACAAAGCAGCAGTAGGAAACATAGGACTGGAAGGGTCCTTGACGTGACACCCGCCCCTCACTGAACACAGCCACGCACCCCTCCCCCCTGCAATATGCTGCAGAACAGAATGAGAAATGAGGGTACCGCCAAAATCTTGGCTAGGAGTTCATTTGGACCAGCTTCCATACTCTAAAAATGCAAAAACCCCTCAAATAATTCTTGCCAAACTGACTTGGAGGGAGGGCCAGGCACACTCCTTCCTGACCCCAAATCTCACAATCAAGTTTAACTGCAAGCATGTGAACAAGACCTACCACATGAAATTTTAATAGATATGCTGTGTGGTTTTTTTAGCAAGCTGAATTCAGTTGCAATTACTATGAAAGAGATAAGAACGTAATTAAATTGAAATGATCTTGTAAGTTTTTAGAAAACTGCTCCCTACACCTGATGTCTGAACAACAAAAGCCTCTTCTGAAATTTTATGTTTAAAAGGCTTATTATTGAGGCCAAGGTGTTTAGAGCACAGGTGTCAAAACCTAGGCACCTAAATTAAAATTCCCATTACATACAAGCACAGCAAGGCCTCAACCTTACAAATTAAAAACATAAAAGGATTATACCTTAAAACAAAGGTATCAAACTTATGTGGCTGGGAGCCCTTTGGGCTGCATCACACTCCTGTGTGCCCCTCACCTCCCCTTCACTGCTGCACCATTAGCCCATACCCACCCCACCACTGTACAGCGTGCCTTTGCCCTCCTCTCCAACTGCTGTACCACACATCCAACCAGGCTTTACTCTTCATTCCTACAGCATATACCCATGTGGCTCCAGGCTCACTCTCAGCTCCCCAGCTGTGCCACACTGCACTGCTGCACCCCCAGGGGCTGGCAGCCAAAATCAAAAAAGGGAAGGGGAGCCTAGAAACTCTGGCTGCTCTTTCAGTTGGAGCAATTAAGTGGGGGAGGAGGGTGGAGCGGTACCTGGGGAAAGATCCTGGGGGCTGATTCTCACAGGCTGCCAGCTGCAGAGCCATAAGTGCACATTAGCCAACTGTAAGTGCATGTAATGTGTACACACCTCAAAAAGTAAGCACTCAGAATAGCCAAGTGTCATTTCTAATTATCCATAAGTGCCATGCAGAGATGGAAAAAAAGTAGAAGGAAACAAATTTCTAGCTGGCAGAACGACTAAGCAGCCCCTTTCCCAAATTAAAAAAAAAAAAAGTTGTCTTAACATTGTTGGCCTAAATCGTGAGTATTTCAAGGTTGAATTTACAAGCAGGCTACAAAATGTGTATAATCTCATACAGCCACTCTGCCAAGGTCTAAATCAGGAAAAAAAAAAAATCATTCTGCATCCAATAGGCTTGAGCAGTAGGCTTGTATTAAATGAGACCAAAATGGTGCCTTGATAAAATAATGCATTGAGCTGACTAAGGCTATGTATAGATATTCAAGGAGGTTAGATTGCATTAAAAATAGCCACTCGATCTAAGGGGGAGGGCAGGCAGGGTCCATGGAACTGCTGGGGTCAGGGAGGGTTTGGCAGGATATGGGAACCTTGTGGGGTCTGCAGGGAGTTTGGGAAGGCTCTCTCCCCCACACCCTGGGGTTAGGGGCTATTTTTAGCCCCCTGACCCACCACTGTCAGACAAACAACCCCTCCCCAGTGAACACCCCCATCCCTCCTGCCCCTCTCCGCACCCCGATTTGTTCAGCTCCCAGTATCGGCGAACCGTGATAAAACCAGCATGGGGAGTGGCTTGCACGGATGTGGATGCTTGGTGAGTGAGGGACAGGGGTTGGTTGGTCCATGATGGGGTTGTCTGTCCCAGGATGGGAGGGGATGGACTGGGGGGGGCAGATGGGGGTCTAAGAATAGGCCGGTGCCAGAGTAGGGTAGGAAAAGTGCAGCCCCAGGGTAGGGCCAGCAGCTGGGCTTTCCTAGCCCTGGGACTGTAACTGGGAACTGTACAGAAGTTTAGTTAGATCAGTCTCACCAGACCTCAGCTAAGTAAGTCCTTCTCTGAGGTACACTTAGCTTAGATCGGGTCAGCCATTTTAGACCGATCTAACTGTCCTGAACTTCTGTACAGTTCATGTGTAGATCCACCTAACTAGTGTAAGGTATTCACCTGGGCAAACTAAGTTAGATCAGGTGGCCATTTTTAATGTGATCTAACCTTGCCCTAACCTCCCTGAACATCTGTACCCAACCTAAGGCTAAGTCTGCTCCAGATAAATGCCCAATGACCTTTTAAGATCTAACAGCAGATGGAAATGCAAGCAAAGGAAGGGAGGGGTGGGGAAGAAAGAATTGGCAAAAGGACTAAGCCGGAAATCTGCCACCATTTTGGAAACAAATATTTTAAAGACAATTTTAAAGCATCAGTCTCTGTAAAGTGAACATGTTTTCAAAATAAAATAAACAAAAATGAAACTCATAATATAACTATCAAAGGGGGAAAAAAAAAAAAAAAATCAAGAATAGAGGAAAACAAGACCAGGAGCAAGGAAAATATTATTTAATACAAAGAATAGAAGATAAACAGCATAGCATATTGTTATATAAGAGGACCTTGGAAAAATAGCTCAATACCTGGAAAGATACTGGAATAAATTATTAAACAATCAAGCTATAATCAATACCGTATCATCCTGTAGGTGAACAGCCAACATGGACTTATCAAGAACAAATCATATTTTAAAAAGTCTAATTTTCTTTTCTCATAAAATAGCTGATAAGATAACAGGGAAGCATATCTTTATTAAATCTTTTGACACCATCTTAAATTATATTCTCCTATGTAATCATGGCCTTAATGCACTCATCACAACCTGCAGTCAAAGTGTAGCTTTTGCATTGCTGTCAAACGTGAGGGCATTTTCCTCACAACCTTTTATATGACTCTGACCTAGTTTTGATTTTAGGCAATGTTTTCATTAGCTATTTGGACAAAGGGCAAGGGTACACACAAATTTTGTGAACAAATTAGTAGGGAATACAACCACTCTGCATGGCAGGATCAGACATCAAAACAATCTTGAAAAATTGGAGAAAGTAGTCCAAAATCAACAAGATGAAATGCAGTGAAAAGAAATAGGCAGTCCTTCGCTTAGGAAGGAGAAACCAAACGCAGTTAAAAATGCTGAACAATTGGCTAGGCGGGAAAAGAGGAGCTAGTGATTAAAACGAGGCACAAGCTAAGTAGGAATAAACCATCCAGTGCCAGTAAAAGGTAAAAAGTCATACTGGGATATATTAAAGGGAGTGAGACATCAGATATAGAAAGCAATTATTTTGCTCTGGTTAGCACTGGGAGGCCTCCGACAGAACAGTGTCTCAAGTTTTGGTCAACACACAAAGAAAGACAGTCAAGCTGCAGTGTATCGAGAAGAAAACAGTGAGGAAGATGAAAGGTTTGGACAACAGGACCTGTGAGGAAAGGCTATGGAAACCAGATCTGTATTCTCTAGAAACAGACAGCAAGGGGAAGGAACCTAATAAACAAGCACTGCACAGCATTAAAGGTTCTTCTGGAAAAGATGGTGCTTAAATGTTCCCTGTGTCCACTGCAGGCAGGATGAGAAAAACAAAACACCACAACAGCAAACACAAAACAGTCTTAATTTGCAGAAAAGAAAAAAAGTGTTAGAAATTAGGAAAAAATCTCTTTGGAATAAGAGCAGTAAAGAACTGGAATAGGCTACTTGGGACGTTTTTGAGACAACATGGAAAAAAAAAAAGCTTCCATTAAGGTATGGTCTAGTTGAGTGTTTTTCAACTAGTTTCAGAGTTTGGGGGTTCTGGGTAATGGCTGAACAGGCTGGGAGGCAGTGTGCCACCACTGCCAGACTTGCTCACCTAGCTCTGCAGCCTCTCTTTAAGTAGTGGCAAGGATTCTGCAGCAGAAGTAATGATATGAAAGGGTTTTATGATTTTACAAAGTTTAAAAACCAGTGGTCTAGTTAAACTGGATCCTGGATCTGTATAGGGTAGATGGTCTAGCTGATTTCTTATATGTTACTTTAAGCCTTCTGGCTTCTTTGATTCCATAGCCAGTCATAGCCTGAGGCTGGGGCTGGTCCTCAACAATTACTCTTCTCACAAAACAGTTTATCCCATCCCTTTTTAAAAGAAAATAGTTGAGAAGGATTGCTTATTGAAGGCATCACTATACATTTATACAGTTTGATTTCCCTTGCATTAATTTTCTTTCCTATTCTTTTCACCTCTCCTCCACCCTCACAAACTTTTAATATATACACTTCTTCCAAGCCATTTCCTCTTTAACATTGTACAACATGTAATAACTGTTCTATTTCCTCCCAACCACATTGCTTTTCAAGTTCCACTGCTCCTTCTTCCTATCCTCCACACACACTTCTACATTTCGATGCTGGCAGAGATTTTTTTACTGTCAAAAGTGTCATCCACAAAAAAAGTAATATTTGTAGATGGACTGGTGTCCCTGCTGCTACCTTCTAAGTATTGCTTGGTGTAGATTTTCTTGTAATTAGTTTGTAGGGTATGGGTTTTTTTTAATAGGTGTCTTAATAGTCACTGAGTAAACGAAAGCACCTAAATCCATCTTACTTTTCACTCTAAACAGAAGCCATAGTCAAGATTTATTGGGCTGGATTCTGTTCTTTGAAAACAGAGCAAATTGATTTCCATACACAAGTCTTCAACAAAATTAAATATTTGCTTGATTAAAGTGACAACCCATAGCATTTTTGGTATGCTGAAAAAGTTCCTGGGACATCATGCTAATACACTACTAAAGCCAAGACATCACTCTTTGGAAACTTTATAATAAGCTCAATTAACTACTACGGCCTGAAACTTACTCACCGAATCTCAACACTGAATGCCAACACAAAAATAACCACCGCAAGAAATGCAAATTCATAGGTATAGAATAATTTTTCAAGGGTCCCCTAGTACGAGGGCTTTGCCTACCTGCACTACACTTATTTCCTTTTTCTGATAGATAGATAAATGACTATTAGGACTCTGTTAGTGACACATTTCCCAGCCTCACACCTACAGAATTCTGACGGCACAGTCCTGTCTATTCAGGTTGACTACCTGCATATGAATACTGGACATGCAGGCACAAATACTGAATATTAGGATATGCATAAGAATATTACGATATGTAGCCACAGATATTGCACACTTGTAAACATGCTGTACCAAAACAAACTCCAAACTGGTAGTGACATTCCTCTATTGGAAGTGGTCAGCACCTGTAAGAGTACGAACATACATCACAAAATGAAGCAGACTGGCTGTGGCACTATGTGTCCAATGTGCTTCATTGGGCAAAACATGTTGCCCATTGTCCCACATCAGGCAGGGGCCCAATCCTGCAGAACAACAGATGACATGTTCCATACTTAAGAGATGCACCTTGAAGAGTCCCCTGGGGCACTTCTCTACAAAAGAGAAAAGCCAGGGTTCCCCACTTGCAGAGACATGCCCTGCGCAATCTCTGGAGTATGCCTCCACAAATGTGGACAGGGAACATCCTGGAGAAATTTCCAAGGTGTATCTTTATAAGCAGGGAAAGCCAGGCTGGTGCTCCTTGGGCTTGAGGGGGCTGATCCTGTATAGGAAATCCTGGGGAGGTGTCTGGAGAGCATGAGCAGCTGTGGACTGACCACACTTTCCCACCATAAACTTAACACACATCTGCTGCAACAGAGTGGCACAAATTGATACCACCTATGAAGTGGCCACAATTTTGAGGCATTTGTGGCATGACAAGGGGTATGAACATTTATTTTGATTGAAGCACAAATGCAGCATCTGTTCTACCCCAAGTTCCACAATGGAGTCTGTAAGACAGAAGTTTTCCTAGACAGTATGCTTTTTCACCAAATAAAAACTGAACACTTCTAAGATCCAGGTGCCTGCAGCCTCCTGCTGTCATGGATATCATCAAACCTCTATAATATACTGCCTTTCCTTTTCACCTGATGGCAATGTGTTACTTCAAATTTAAAATTTCTTGCCATCTCTCTTCCTGATGCTGCTTCACTTGACAAAATTTAAGGGGAATACTTTGATAGAATTTTCCTGAAACAATTCTGAAATCCAGTCAGGCTGCCAATGATTCATGTACTCTGGGTAACCCAGGTCATTGGCGTATGAGGTTACTTAGTCTCTCCTTCCAATAAGGCAGGAGTTTCTGAGGTAAGAACTGGTACAAACTGAGAATTTACTGCTGCTTGTTATTGAGAAATGGAGTGTTCAACTCCTGTGTATACTAAGCACCCCTGAAACCAGATCAGAATATGTAAGCTGAATTCAGGACATCCCCCTGTGAGATGATGATACTTGCGGAACAAAAAATTAGTGACTTCAGCCCCTTTGCATTGTTTGATACAATACCCTCATCTTTTCTCCAAAAAGGTTCACTGTTGCATGACATGCTTATCATTTGTACAGTCAGGCAGGTAGCCAAGCCTGTTAGCAGCACAAGCATCAACTGCATCTAGTTTCCCTGTGCTGTTACACAGTATGCAAAGTGAAGTACAGGTGAAATCTGAGAAAATGCAGTATTTAAGATTTATGCAGTCATAGATATGCAAACGTCACCTTAATTTTTTAGAGATTAGGGAATAGAGAGCCTCAGAAAGATTAAGTCCCTCACCTAGATAATGCTGTGGCTAATGCAGTAGCAGTCAAGACACAGTTTCTAACACACTGATATGCTGCCTGACTGGCCCCCTTCGCGTGGTGCCAGGACACAACCGTAGCAGATCAGCTCCACGTAATGGATCCAGTGCATGGGGCTAGTCTACAGGCCTAATTTGGCCCATGGACTGGCTCTGTGCCGCTCATCTGGTGCACAGGGCCAGATGAGTTTGACACCTCTGCAGTAAACAGCAGAAAAAACGCCTCTGGGTTGCCTGACTAGCCAGATACATTAAAATGTCACCTGAACTGAGTCAACTGTTACAACATACTTAAAAATGGCCACTAAAATAGTACAGGGTCAGTGATAGGAAACATAATAGCTGCATTCATTTAAACAGAAGTCAAGCTTCAGAAACCCCAACAGCAGTAAGTTAATTTGCCCATATGTTCACAAAGCCATTCCAAGCTTTCAGATCTGTATCTCATTAAGTGTTTATAAACATTTCTCATTCAGGCATATTTGCTAGCAAAACTAAGTAGTTAAGATGGTTAGTTTGACAAGTATTTTGGCCAACATTTTAATTAAAGTTTGATTAAAGTATAAATAGATAATTATTTATAGAACGGTGCGTAATGTTAATTTTGTTGTTCTGAGTAGCAGACATGCCTCTCTTGCGAGATTAGAATAAGATCTAAAAGTTAACAATCCCTCTTCTCTCTCAAACAAACAATGCTAATCACATACATCACAGAATAAGTAACAAATATCCAAGCTTAACTAAGTCATGATAAGTCTGTTAAGGTCTCACTTCATTCAAGGTATGCTTTTTCAGAGTACGGCAAAATTAAATGTCATAAATTATCCAAAAATCAACTGTAGTTTGAGAACAGGTACTCACCACTTCTTCCAATGCAGCACTTCTCCCAAAAGAACAGGTCAGGTGTGTGAGGCAGTTAACAAATGAAGAGAAAAGTTCACTTGGAATGGCAGTTAAAATATTGCGAGGAAACACGGTTATCAGATTGCTGATAATACTAGAAATTCCCACTGCTTCAGAGTCCTCTATTTCAATTCTATAAAAGGAAACAGCAGTTACCTCTTTTATCATTCAGAAATACCACCAAGAAGCTGGAATATTTTATTGATGGATTTTCTGCATTGAATAAGCTAAAAGACACTTTTCTATGTGCTTTATATTCTTCTTTCTGCATTTTAATAATACAACTCCAAACACACAAGGCAAAAAGCTATTCTGGCTCTCCCTGCTCACCACTTCACTCCTCTCCAGACCAAAAGATTAAAAGAAGATGCCACCTAAATTTAAAGGGCAAGCATACATACCCATTGATAGTATTCAATAATCCCTCAATGAAGTGTGCCAGGTAATCAACTTGTGAGCCTTCATCAGGAAAGACTGGCCCATGTAGAGAGGCTAGCTGTGCTAGGCACTGTAGTGAGTCTTGTGCCATATCTGTATCTTCTCTGATTTTTCGATGTACCTTTCAGGGAGTGAGACAGTTAATACATGGAAAAATAGGGTGTTCTTACAACAGTCACATGGCTCTCTGAAAGAGCATACACCAAAAAAAGCTTACTATAATTTCCATTCAATCTGAAATAAGGTGGCATATGCAGCTCTCTAAACCACAGCAAGCTTCAATATTGCTCCTCAGATTACTAATTCCATGAGCCAGGAATTAACCCACTAAAATTAAAGGTTTAACAGAGTCCTACCTACATTTTGAAAATTGAACTGTCTTCAACACATTATGTCTTAAAGAGAGAAACAGATGCCAGCCAGCCAGACATGCTGCTCCTTCTAAAAACAGCAATAATGACAGTCATTTGTATTATGCTAACTATGCCTAGGCTATAGCGTCTTGCTAAAGTTAGTTGACAAGTTCAATCAAGATAGTACGGATGCTTCTTTAGCAGAGGTAAACACTGAAGACAAAAAACAAGCACCATCTGACCCTTGGCAACACCTTTATATTTACCTAAGACTACTAGTAAAATCTTTTCCCATTTCTGTGAGCTAAGTAGTACATCATTACTTGTAAAGTTACACAAGTGTTTTAGAGGAAAAAGTCAAATATTTCAATAAAATGCATTTTAAAATAGATGCTTACTATTTATTGTGGACTTTACATTTTTTTGAGTAAGCATTTTGTTTCTTCATACAAGGGTAATAAAAGTAAGTATAGTTTAAAGAACATCTTTAGAGTCCTTTAAGTAAAATTGTGCTTTCGATGAAAGCAAAGTTAAATCTCCAACTGCATTTCAAATTTCATCCCGTTGAAAAGCTATAGAGCTATTCTGAACCTCTAAGTTACACAGATGCACAGGTTACAAAATATTTAAATTGTTGAGAAAACCATACCACATTAAATTATCTGGGAAAAATAGTATTAAAAATCAATCCTAACCTCCAACTTCAAATTATAATAAAAGTTGTTAGGTCTAGTCATGCAATTACAACTATGAGCATTTTTTTTTTTTTTGTATTTGAACAAGAATTTTCCTAAAGAGGAAAATGATGCATTACTTCAGTTGAAAAAATTAAAGCATCAAGACTCAACCATTGCAAATCAGGAGTTTGAAAACAAAAGTAACATTCTGCCTGGTGTCCTTTTGCAAATAAATTTTTAAAAATTAAGTATTCTTTAATTATCATTAATATGCATTTTATTTAGTCTTCTTCATGCCATTGGTAAATGTTGATTTTTAAGTAACAATCAATTATCTCAAGAACAATCCAGAAGCCAGAAATTTAACTCAAAGACTTCTTAGTACAATTAAACTAGAAAGGGTTAACCTGCAAACCCAAACGGTATTTGCATGAGGAGATTCACAGCTGACAGTAGCAACTGTCTGGGTCATCTAGACAGCTGTTCAGATTGTGTGTGGCTGTTAAGAGTTTTGCCAGCAAGTTTTTTACCTTTCCAAAAAAATGCTGAAGCAAAATATATTTTCAAACAAGTAAATCTCCTTTGTAAAAAGCTGAACTTCAAAGTGCATCCACATTCCCACGTCAGAAAATTCTAAAATAGTACAAGAGATTTATACAAACAGTTTGTCTAGTAATCACCTTGGCAGTAATTTCTGTTCTGCACAAGGGACCTCTGCCTGGAAGAACGCTGAGCTCTAGGATCCCAGGATGCAATATAAAACAAAATTAGCATAACTAATTTACATATATTCTGTGAATGTTGCTGTTATGCTAATTTATTAAAAAAATTAAAATAGTAAATAACTAGTTTTAAGCCAACTTTAATATGAGATTTTAAAAGTTACATAAAACAGGCCATGTGTTTCTGAGGATTCCCCCCTCCCTCCCAAGTTTGTAGACCTACTATTGATCTATTAGGTTTACATCCAGTTGGTGCATATGTAGGGATATGGGGGAGGGAAGATTTATATGCTGAAATCAGCTGGAAAAAAATGCAAAGATACTTCTGTTTTCAATTATTTTTGAGCTACATTCTACAGCAGCAATGAAAACCTGTCACTCAGTTATTTAAAGAACTGCAACACCTTAACTGAAAATGATACTTTGCACTGTTCAATAAGCTCAGTTGCATCTGAAGATGTTGGTTCACAGTATGAAAAACATATATACACTGATAATTACTAAGATCAAAAGATAAAAGGCACTTCATATGCACTGTACACCTTGAGCACTTAGGAAAAATGCAGTAATTCTTCAGATCAGAACTCTGATTAATGCAGTAAATCCTACCTGATACCCAGGAAGAATCCAACAATAAATTTTTACAAGACGGTGGAGCTGCTCCCCTGTGGTTTATACTAGGAAAGCTGAAGAAGAATGAAACTTACTGTAAAGAAAAGCTCCATAACTCTGCTGTCCAGAAGGGTCTCACGCCAGGACTCTGTTGGCTTTAGCATCACATTTTGTGAGGATTCAAACATAGCTATATAATGTCTGCCCAGTTATCTGGTGTCAAGGTCAACAATAACATTCCTACTTGGCTTTAAAAAAAATCCTAGATACAACAGGATCCATTCAGAAAGAATGCAATGGAAACAAACTTTAAGCCTCTTGACATACACAGCATAATTCATGCATGAGGCCAAGGAATAAAAGGTATTAAGTATTGAAAAAAAGAATGTTTCAGGAATGTCAGATAACAGTTTGATCATAATTATGAGACATACCATAGTGATACGATCACTTTGATAACCAGGGTGTCTAATGTGACAGTGGGAGAAGGGAAAAAACCCACTGCAATTAACAGGTGTTAAAATTTACACAAAATGGGAAATCATTTTCTAAAAATTTTTTCCTGGCAGCTTTTATAAAGGCTGTACGAGAGCTAAAGATAGCTCTTTGAAACCTATATCCTATTTTTCTAAATAGCCAAATATGCTGCATAGAATGAAGATATGTTAGCCCTGTATTAATCTAAATTTTTTATCATGCTGTGAAGAACAAAGGCTCAAGGCAACACAAGTGATTGTCATATAAAACATATGTTGCTAAAGGAGAAACATAAGGACCTGCACGCATTTCACCAATGTATTCACTGAAGATATCATTAGACCCCCCGCATCTTTTAACCTTAAATTATTGAAAAATATATAGCTTTGAAGTTTGCAAATGATCTACAGCTAGAGAACCAGAAATGTGAGAAACCATTTAACAAACATACAAATCCCAGCATTCTGTGTCAGTTTATAACCTAGAATGCATTTTTATGCATGTTTTTTGTGTACCGTGCATACCACTGCATTGATTAAAGTAATCAAATATATGGCTTTTAGTTCATCAGGTTAAATCAATTTCTAGTCAATAAATGCTGTTTATTACTATACTATACAAGTCAGTAAGTTCCACCCGACTCATGCAATTAATGGAATGAGTAAGTAACTGAAGATCTTTTTTTTTTTAAAAACCAAAAACCCCTCAAATACAGTAGTATATGCAACAGTGTAAGGGTAACTAAAGAATGGACTATTTTATTTTATTGCCACTTCTCTAAGGAAGGCTCATGAGTGCTGCAGTGAACCAAAATACAACTCAGCACCAACTGCACATAGTAAAACTCTGTTACAGTGAAGTCATTTTTTCCGCAGGACAGCCTTATTGCAAGCTGGAGGTGTCCTATAACCAGGGCTGCAAACAACACTGTAAAGGACTTTCATTCTACTTCAATCAAAATTTACCAATGTGTACATGAACATTACTGGATTACTAAAGATGTACTGTCGTACAGTAAGCATGAAATAAGGTTTCTGCTTAATCTTTGTGTGAGATATTGATGTTTAAAGTATCTTTAAGTGCTTCAGTTTTTCCTGGTGAAAATAAAATATAGACATAAATTATTATTATAAGCAAGCATCCCTCACCAAAACTTCATATTGCAGAGAAAGTTATATGCTTAGTGTATTTCATTGCATCTTGTAGAAGCCTAAACTGCACGTTAAAGGTTTTGCTTTCCTCTGATGACAATCTTATAGAAATACAGCAAGATTCCTTTACTTGTTGTACTTACTCACTTAGAGAACCCTTCTTAATCAGATGTAAAATATAAAGAGGAGAGGATCAGTAATGTATTATGGTCTTTGTATATCAATTTGCTCTTAATTAGATTTAATTTACAAATGAGACCTGCTACATAATACACCTCAGGGGAGGTCATTTACTGTCACTATTTTAACAAGCCTCAGTATTTAGCAGACATATCCTGTTATTTTTAGTATTGAAACTCACACTAATGGACTGATGACACACATGACAACAAAAGATTTGTAGGAAAACCATTTATGTTCACTAAACAATACAGAACAGAACTGTATCCGCACCACTGTTTTTCCAGGAGAGGCAATACTAAATTGGTTTGTACAGGTGCAATTCCTATTGTGTTCATATATGCTCAACACTACGTACAAGCTAATGACATCTTTGTCATCTGTAGCATCTTTAGCCTTTCATACTTCCTAGCACTGGTCCAGGTACACACACATGCTGAGAAATGTGCCCTAAATTTGTGATCTGAAGACTGTCAAAACTCTTAAAAAATAAGAAGCAGTATGTACTGGCACAGAAGGTTTTCCAGAAGTTCAGGCTGCAATACAGCAAAGATTAAAAAGAGCAGAACAGCATCACCACTACATAATACTGCAGGGAAACTATATCTTTAAAGCATCCATTCCTACCACCACCAGAGACAGGATACTGGGCTAAATGGATGAGTGGTCTGACCCAGCATGATGCTTCTTATGCTCTTATCACAGTTTCTTTAAGTGACAGCAATATAAGAGACAATTCATTCTGAGAAGAACAAACAACTCCTATCCAACGACAACTTTCTTTATTTCTAATGAAGGTCATTTGTAACCCAACAGAAACACATATTTAAAGAAACATCAATATGACATTAACAACTGAAGTTCAGAAGCTGTCCAGAGAAATTTTAAAGGAAGAATCTGCTTGAATCTTGAAAGACTGATATGTAGAGTGTAGTAACAGACATTTCATTCATGGCATGATGTCAAGACTCACCTTTTCACCACAGCTTTTTGCCTGAGGGTACAACAGCAGGCTGTATTGAAGTATTATTTAGGAAGTGCTTATCTATTCTTCATAGTTTCTTTTAAATGTCATGTATAACACCCGAAAGTTATGGCGCTCTCATATGTTACTGAACAGTAGTAGATTATAAAATTTTATATTTGCATCTACATAACAGTTAGTGGGGCTAATCCTCCAGATGCATACTCAGGAGATAAGTGCCAGCCTTCTCCTCAGATAGCCACCTGACCTCACCCCACCTCCACAAAAGGCACTCCATAGTCCTGAGGACAATGACTGGGAAAGGGCATAAAACATGCTGTTGCGTCTCCAACCATGCAAAAGAGGGCTTCATTATCTTTTTCACCAAGTTTCTTTGCAAGTACCAGGGCTGCTGTTAGGGATTAAAGTTAGTGTTGCAGCTCAGGATGTTCTAGAGACCTCCACAGTTTGGGGCTGGGCCCCATAGTCCCTTCTTCTGGGTTAGCAAAGCCTCTTCCCCCATGAACCAGTGTGGTAAGAATAAACAATGAAGCCTCATTTATTTTCTCAAGAGCTGACCCCCCTAACCCAACCCTCACACCTCCTCCCATGGAAGGGATGATTTGGCTTGGATTGTGGTATTTGTTTCAAAGGTCAGTATAACTGAGTTGTATTTGAAAGGAGTATTTCTCCAAGTATAATACAGGCACTCCGGAAGTATTCCGATACTTGCATTTTATTAGCAATAAAAAATAAAAGAAGATTTAACACCATGGAAATCTTCTGCATAACATTACACTAGCACACAAAAAATATTTAGATTTTAAGACTGGTTCCTGGCTTGCTTCTTTGCCAAGCACGAGGCCAGGGTCAAATAACTACTTGCTAATATTGAGGCACGTGTCTACTGAAAATGGCCCCCAGGGGAAAGAGAATCTCATCCTATACAGGATTTCACAATCCCTCAGTAAAAAGTTATTCTCTGTGGATTTAGATTTGACTACTTTTTGGTTAATAAAGGAGCAAAAGCCTCTGTTTGCAAGCTTGGCAGCTGTTTAAAAAATAAAGTAAATATTAAATGTTTAATTCGTGAACTTATTGCATAGCTACATTATTAACTGTTAAGACAAAATGTTGATTACCCTGTGTTTTAAGCACTTAACAGTGACGGAAGATATACATGAAGGTATGACTCAGGTATTGCTAACAGTGTTATTACTGGAGCTTGCAGCTCCACAAATACTAGCTCTCAAATATTTACTTGGGTTGTCAGGCAGATTTTGCATCCCACAGTAAGCAATGTGCTACCACAGCCTCGTTGCTCAACATGTCCAAGCTAGGTAGCTTCAAACTGTATTCCTACTGCAGCCCCACCAGTACACGTACACCAAGATTCAGAACACTGATGCTCAGTTATGTTGGCTGTCACCTAAAAGACCAGGTTTCAGGAGGTGTCAGTACCATTAGGAACTGGGTTGGGGCGGGGGGGAAAATCAGGACATTGTTCCATCTTCATTCTTATGCAAAATGAAAACAGTAATTTGCTTTTCAGGAGTTGTAAACTCAGTTAATGTTTGTGAAATATTGTGAAACTAATACATTGTCACACAATTTGAAACAAGATGTATAGAAAAAATTCATATGATGAAACAAATTGGAGGTGATTTCAGTCTCAGCTACATGGTGTCCACATTTTGTTTAGTTACATTCTTCAAATGACCAATCCCAATCTTTTTGTCAATCTGTTTAGCATTTTTAGGCCATTATTAAAGGATTAACTCTCAAAAAGAATACAAAACAACACCTGGCTGAACCGAGAAAAGTTTTCACATCTCCTGAAAAGTCAGCTCTAAATGCATACTTCCAGCTCAGAAGTCAGGTCACCTTTTACCTGAGGATAAGAAGACTGGCAATCTCTTCCTTCAAGAATTTCTTTTGTACTTCCTTACATACAACCTCCGTAGTTCTGGCTAAACACTATTTACAGCCCAGCAGTATAATCTAGATAGCATCGAGTCTTATCTCAGATGTGAAGTCTGGAAAAGTGATTTCATCTGGATCAAGATTTCTAGAATATCTATTTGCTCCAAGCGCTGCTTCCATAGATGCAATGAGAAATAATTTCAGGTTGAATTTGAATCCAATCCAGGGGCACAGGTATGTTTTACACTCCTAAACTGAACTGTCCCAAAGAGACAAGTCATAAGACAAATAAGTTGACTCTTGATATTGCTTCTGGTGACCTTCCTCATCCCTCCTACAGGGAGTCACATACCTTGACTTGAAAGCTATCAACAAGAGAAAAATCATAGAGGCAGTCCATTCTTTTGGGAATTATTCAGACATCAAAAGTTCTTAAACAGAGCAAAAGATGTTTTCTGCTACTCCCAATCCAATTTTTCTTCCAAAATCAGTCAATGAGTGAAGTTATGAAATCAAGCAATCATCAAGTCTTTTGATTTAACACAAAGATTATTAACAATTTTGTGTACTTAGTTTCAGGGTATTGATTAGCTTCAGCATTAGCTTTTATTTGGGGTATTTTATCTTCCCTTCTGGGAGGCTTTGGAGTTTCGCCATGTTACTGGGTTTAAGGCACAGGCATGATGAGTAAATAGTTAAACAGCGGGAGTCCCATGGGCCTTATGTTAGACTCCCCTAGCTTAGCTGCATGCGGTAAGGTGTATTATGGAGTATTATAAACCAACAATATGCATTTCAAAATGTAGATGCAGTATGTAACTGCAGGTATAAGATCTGCATAGATGAATTTATACAGGAGATATATAATATCTATATTATATATAGATATATAATCTCTTAGTCCAGTCTCTCAGAAGGTCTATTTATCAAAAAAGGGATCAAAACCAGCTTGATCCAACTGAACAACATTAAACAATGTTGTAAAAGTACTGAAAAAAGAAACACACTAGAAGCCAACATACCAGAGCACTGTCATACATTCTTAGTGCAAAATAGGAAATCTATGCTATTGTTATTTACAATTAGTACTGCCAAAACCTCTGAAACATTCATAAACACCAGGTGAACTAGCAATTAACAGAGGTAATGGATAAAAATAACAATTGATGTTACATGCATGTTATAAAGTGGGATGCGCATGTTTTAAAGTGAGCTGAAAGAAGTCGCATCTTTCATACCAGCTCCTGCCACCACTGAAAGTGCATGCTAGATTTTAATACAATGCTGCCACCTGTATAGTTGATGTTTTGTGAGACACTGCACTTAGATGAGTAAATTAGCAAGCTCCCCTACTACAATACAAGACCTCTTTAGTAATGTCTTGCCTTAATATAATCCTCAAAATTTAATGCTCTCAGTTAGCTCTTTTCAAGCAGCATGTAAGAATTTTCAATAAGAATTTTAAAGTGCATACACTTTCGCTACTCACTTTACTTCAAGATATACAAAACCTGTTATAAGTCATTACAGAAATTTAATGCAAATTAATAATACTCTGTCAACAGCTCCATGACCTGAAACACTATTTTGTGATGGAAATGTCTGAAATGTAATAGAAAAATCCATGCAGCACGATTGATTGAAAAAAATGTACTTTAATTCTGAGAATGAATAGAGCACCTAATATTAAAATAAAAAACAAAAATTATTTCAAGTATGCAATATATTTTGATGCTTTAGAAGTGCACCCATGTCTAATGCTCTAGCAACTGTATAAGCCTTTTAAAATACAGATAAATGGGGCCTCACCTTTTAAGAATTAAGATCAATTGTCACAATTTCTATTCAAAATTAATAAAATTGCTGCATTTACTTGATTAAGAAATGTGCTTTTTTCCCATTTAACTATTTTACAATCAAGCATGAGACCATTGGACCTGTATTCTTCAACATCTTCATCAGTGACTTGGATGTGGGCGTGAAGCGTGCTCTGTCCAAGTTTGCAGACAATGTTAAATTGTAGGGTAAAGTGCACACTCTGGAGGGTAGGGAACGATTGCAGGCAGACCTGGACAGGTTAGAAAAGTGGGCAGTACACAACAAGATGCACTACAACAAGGACAAGTGCAGTGTGTTGTACCTAGGGCGCAAAAATATCCAGCACACCTACCGGCTGGGAAGCTACCCTCTCAGCAGCACAGACACGGAAAGGGATCTTGGAGTCATAGTGGACTCCAAGATGAACACAAGTCACCAGTGTAACGAAATCATCAGCAAAGCTAACTCCACTTTATCAAATACAACCAAGGAGGTGATATTTCCCCTCTACGCAGCATTGGTCAGACTGCAGTTGGAGTACTGAGCCCAGTTTTGGGCACCACACTGCAAGAAGGATGTTGATAGACTAGAGAGGGTCCAGAGGACAGCCACTCATATGGTTAGAGGCTTACAGGACAAGCCCTATGAGGAGAGACTGAGGGACCTGGACCTCTTCAGCTCCTGCAAGAGAAGGCTGAGAGGTGATCTTGTGGCCGCCTACAAATTCATTAGGGGGATGCAGCAAAGGATCAGAAATGCTCTGTTCACCAGGGCACCTCTTGGCGTAACAAGGAACAATGGTTAAACTGAGAGAGAGAGAACAGATTTAAGCTAGATATCAGGAAAAATATCTTCACGGTAAGGGTGGCCAAAATTTGGAATGGGCTTCCAAGGGAGGTGGTGCTCTCCCCTACCTTGGGGGTCTTTGAGAGAAGGCTGGATTGGCATCTGGCTGGGGTCATCTGACCCCAGACACTCTTTCCTGCCTAGGCAGGGGGTCAGGCTTAATAATCTTAACGTCCCTTCCGATCCTAGCATCTATGAATCTAAACTAGGGGGAGATTAGGCGGTAGAGGGGAACAGGCAGTTGCTACAGCTGCAGCCTCAACCTGGGGTTGGGGCTGGAGCCACAGGTGCCACCAGCCCCTCCCCACCCCTGCTGCTTCTATACATCCCACCACTCCTCCCTGCAGCCCCCTATCTTTTCCCAAGCTGTTTCTCCCTCTGCTGTACTCCTCCTTGTTTTTGTTCCATGCTGGCAGGCTCCATTCTTGGTGCACAGAGCATGGCTCCAGCCTCACCCAGCAGTCACAGAGGTAGGGACCTGCCGCTGCCGCTATGGGGCCAACATGAAACAGCAGTGCCAGCTTCCTGTCGCTGCTATGGAGCCAGACTGGACTGATGCTCCATGCCCCAGGCTGCAGCAGGGACAAAGTATAACAGTATACCAGTGTGGAGCAAAAGTAAGGGGGAAAGGGGTAGAGATGGGAGGAAGGTGGGGCAGAGACCTAAGGCTACACGTGACAGAGGCAGCATGAAGATGGGGGAACAGGGGAAGGGGGAATCAGGGCAGCCTGAGGATGGGGGTCGGGAGGGGAGAAGTTAGTTGGGTAGGGGGGTGGCCACATCAGAAGAGAGCAAGCTGCCTCCCTCTCGCTGCCTGCCTCACCACCTCTACACAGCCTGCTCCCTACCACCTGCTTCCCTCACTCTGTCCCATTACTGACCCCCTCATCACCTTTCCCCCCACCTCCTGCACCAGCAGTGGGGAGGGAATTTAAGATAATCCTCCTAATAATTAGATTCAATACATGGAAATTATAATAAATTTATACTTTTTATGTATGTAGGATCTAATTATTGGGGGGTTATCTTACATTCACAGTTCCCTTGTATTTGGGTAAATTAGTGACATTATGTAAAGTTTGTTTGATGAGTTTGAGATGCACAAAATATATCTCTGGTCTTACCATTAGGAAAAGATTAAAAATATTGTTTACTAGATATTGTATCCTGAAAGTGACTGACAACATCATTAACATTAATACACTGGAGAGGCTCATTTATCCATTTCAATTAACACCTAATTTTCTTGCATAGAGCAAGCCAGTTGCTGACTACGTACAAATATAACAGGCCGTGCAAACAGGCGCGCTCTTCAGGGGTACGCCAGAGTTTGCAGGGCAGTGGGAGCGGGGGAGGGCTGGACTGGAGGGTTGCAGACCCCTCAGGGAAGGGGCTACTTACTGGGTGACCCCAGGTTCAGGGAAGTTCCTGGGGCAGAGTCCTCAGGGGGAGGGGCTGCCAGCTGCTGGAGGGCTCTTCTGCACAGGGACAAGCCACACCTGCACAGTCCAGCCCAGGCAGCTGTTGCTAAGCATGGGAAATTCAAACTGTGCCAGTCGGGTTTGGATGCTGGAGCAGATGCGCATGTGCGGCAGTGCACCCCGCTCTCCCATGAGGGAGTCTGTAAGAGGGGTGGTGACTTGCAGTGCAATCAGGGACCCTGCCCCGATGCTGCCTACCTCTCGGGGCTCCTCTGAGGCCTCTACCCAGACGGAGCCATTGGGTAGGTCGGCGGCACCCAGGCCCCCTGCCTGCAGGGTCCTCAAGGTCCTGGGGGTCCCTCACCTGTCCCATATGTGCCCTGCTTGAGGTCCTGTGGGGGCAGGTGAGGGACCTCCAGGCAGAGGTGGGCAGGCTGCAGGGAATCAGGGCAACTGAGGAAGAGATTGATGGGTAGTTCCATTTTCCGCAGAACCACACACCTGGAGGGGATTGATACGGCCAGATGGCAGATAGTTACCTCAAGGACTAGACATCACATTGCCCGGGGCACCTCCCTCAGTGCAGCTGGAGAACAGATACAAGTCCCTGGTGTCACTACCAGAGAGCACAGCAGTGGAGGCCACACCCACAGCCACCACTACACAAGCTGTGGGACAACCATGCAGCCGGAAGAGAAGATGATGATGGGTAATCATGGTGGGTGACTTCCCCCCTGAGAGGAGTGGAGGGAGACATCTGCTGCCCAGATCCCATGGTACAGGAGATATGATGCCTGCCCGGATTCCAGATTCAAGATGTCACAAAGATCCCAGACCTGATTAGGCCCTCCCACTACTATCCCACGGTCCTCATCCATGTGGGAACAAATGACGCATCCCAGAGTAGCCCAGGCAGGGTCGTATGTGACTACATGGTGCTGGGAGCCAGGCTCAGAGGTTTGGAGGCACAGGTGGTCTTCTTATCCATCCTCCTGGTCAGCAGTCATGGACGGTACCACAGCAACTGTGTTAGAGAGGTCAACTCATAGCTTTGGAGCTGGTGCCATTGTGTGGGGTTTGGATTCCTTGACCATGACCTGTATTGGATGCTTCAGAGTAAATTGGATGCTTATCTTGCTGGGATCCTATGACCCCAGCTGACTTCCTGCCCTTTGGGCAGGGGGCTGGACTCGATCTCCCGAGGTCC
>NW_017728906.1:171224257-171233834 GCF_001723895.1 Crocodylus porosus | reverse complement strand
GGGGGGAGAGAGTGGGGGAGTGCATTGCTCTCTCCATTAAGGAGCAATATACATCTTCTGTAGTTAAGCTGGGCCTACAGAAGAAGGGCAAACTGAGGTACTATGGGTCAGATTACAGGGGGGTCAGGGAGAAAGGGACTTGGTAGTGGGGGTCTATTACAGACCCCCACACCAGGGAGACGAGTTAGACCTAGAATTCGAGACAGCTCTCAGAGGCAGTGTGCTCAAAGGACCTGGTTGTCATGGGTGACCTGAACTTCCCACACATCTGCTGGGAGGAACAGGCAGCCAGGTCTCCCCTTCACGTACGTTTCTAACCTGCTTACAGGACCTCTACCTAAGACAGGATTTAAGTGTTCCCACTAGGGGAAATACCTTACTAGACCTGGTACTGGCCACACGAGTTGACTTGGTAGGGGATCTGCAGCTACACGGTAACCTAGGGGATAGCAACCACCTATCAAAAGAGTTCCCTATACAGCAAAAGGTGGGAAAGATAACTAGTAGGGCTAAAGTGCTAGACTTCAGGGAGGCCAACTTCAACAAGGTCAGGAGATTAGTTAGGGAGGGACTGACAGGCAAAAGCATAGGAGAGATGGGAGTCCAGGAAGGTGCACGTTTCTCAAGGGACTGATCCTGCAAGCACAGAAAGGGACCATCCCAGTACACATAAAGGGGGGCAAAAGAGCAAAGAAACCCTCTTGGTTGAGCAGGAAAATCCAGGAGAGCCTGGAGGGGAAAAGAGAGGCTTACAGGCTGTGGAGGGAGGGGGCAGCCACCAAGAAGGAGTATACCTGCTTGGCTCAAGCTTGCAGGGAAGCAGTGAGGAGGACCAAAGCGGAAACGGAGCTTAGGCTGGCAGCAAAAGTTAAGGATAACAAAAAGTCATTTTTTAAATACATAGGAAGCAAAAAGAAAGAGCAGGGTAACATAGGGCCCCTTCAAGATGGACTAGGGCAACTGGTAACAGATGGGATGGCCAAAGCGGAGCTCCTAAAAGATTTCTTTGCATCTGTGTTTCTGGACACAGATACAAGCATGCATCCCAATGGGGCTTTAGGTAAGCGTGAGGTAGATCCCAACCCACCAACTGTTAGTGCTGACCTAGTAATGGGGCACGTGGAGGGGTTTGATATATTTAAGTCAACAGGCCCTGATGATCTTCATCCTAAGGTACTTAGGGAATTAGCTGGAGTCACAGTGGAACCCCTGGTGTGACTGTTTGTGAACTCATGGCGCTCAGGACAGTTCCCAGAGGCCAGGAAAAGGGCCAACATGGTCCCTATTTTCAAGAAGGGGAGGAAGGAGAAACCAGGTAACTATAGGTAGGTTAGCCTCACCTCTATCCTTGGTAAGAACTTTGAGAAAATTGTTAGGGATCATATTTGTGGGGGACCAGCAGGTAAAATAACGCTAAGGGGCAACAAAAGCATGGGTTCATAGCAGGCAGATCCTGCCTGACTAACCTGGTTTCTTTTTACAACCAGGTCACAAAATGCTTGGATGAAGGGATAGAAGTAGATGTTATTTACTTCGATTTTAAAAAGGTCTTTGACAGTGTCACACCCAATTCTTAAAAATAAACTAAACAGTTGCAAATGTAGATTATTACGCAGTCCAGTGGGTGGAAAATTGGCTTATGGGATGGGATGCACCTAGAGTGGTAGTGGATGGGTCAGTTTCTACCTGGAGAACTGTAGGGAGTGGAGTCTCCCAAGGCTCTGTCCTGGGACTGGTACTGCTCAATATCTTCGTTAGTGACTTGGCTAAATGTGTAAAAAGCACCCTGTCCAAGTCTGCTGATGACACCAAACTATATGAGGTAAACAAATTAGAAGGCAGGGAGTGAATCCAGGCAGATTTGGGCCAGCTGGGGAAGTGGGAGGAACAGAATAGGATACAGTTTAACAAAAGATAAGTGCATGTATTGCACCTGGGGAGGAAGAATCATCAACACCCCTATAGCCTGGGAGGTACCATTCTAAGTAGCACAACTGCGGAAAGGGATCTCGGAGTTGGAGTCAATTCCAAAACAAACATGAGTCGCCAATATGACGACGTAATAAGTAAAGCTAACCAGACTCTTTCTTGCATCAGTAGGTGCATCACAAACACGTCTAGGGAGGTGATACTTCCCCCCTATGCAGCATTGGTCAGGCCGCAGCTGAAGTACTGCGTCCAGTTTTGAGTGCCGCACTTAAGAGGAACGTAGAGAACCTGGAAAGGGTTCAGAGTCTGGTTAAAGTCCTACAGGAAAACCCTATGAGGACAAATTGAGGGACCTGAATCTCTTCAGTCTCCGCAACAGAGGGCTGAGAGGTGATCTTCTGGCTGTCTACAAACTCATCAGGGGGGCAACAGGAAATAGGGGATATGATGTTTACCAGGGCACCCATCAGGGTAACTAGAAACAATGGCCACAAACTGAAGGACAGCAAATTTAGACTGGACATCAGGAAAAAATTCTTTACAGTGAGGGCTGCCAAAATATGGAATACACTTCCAAGGGAAATGGTGCTAGCCCCTCCCTTGGAGGTATTTAAGAAGAGATTGGACAAACACCTGGCTGGGGTCATCTGACCCCAGCACTCTTTCCTGCCTGGGGCAGGGGGTCAGACTCGATGATCTAATAGCTCCCTTCTGCCCTAAAAATCTATGAAATGGAAGATAGGACTCCAATTCAGTTTCTCATATTTTCTTTTCATCAACTTAGGTGCATCACTGCAAACTCCTAATGTATGTGTAGCTTACACTGCTACAACTTACCACTGTTCCAAACCATGGCACAATGCGTCCTTGTTAAGGTTGCTGCAAAAGTAGAGCCAAATCAGTAGAAACCACCTCTTCCTGCACAAGTACCTTTCTGCTTAGAGTGAACACTAATCAGATTAAAACAGGCAACTGCGAAAGGTATTCCAACATTCTGCAAATCCAAATTCTTGTTTGCACATGATCAGCAGCACATCCATCCCATTAGCCATTGGCATTCGTCTTCAAAGAACATGAACCAAATTCAGATCTGAAATAATTTCACTTTGGATGAGGTGCACCAACCATGAGTAATATGGCCTATTATTCTAGTCTTAATTTAATGCAATGCATTTCAAGAGTATAGTACAAGGAGGTTTCACTTATAATTTAAGTCCTTTCCCTAAAAATAAGTCAAAATATGTACACTTTGCCTTCTAGATGTGAAGAATGTCAGTTTTCAAGCATGTAAATCTCACTTTTGGTACCTGCCAAGTCAGTGGAAACACACCAAAAACAGCCCAGACAATGTTTTGTGATCGCCCACTACTAGGGTATGTCTGGAAGCGATATCAAGTCCCTGTACATAATCCAGAATTTACATTCAAGTTCTCTGAATGCGTATCAGTGATAAATTAAATTTAAAAAAACAAAGCTAACTTTACGTCCCTTGTTCATAAGCAGTGCTCAGGATTCGTTGACACCACCTCTTGAGGAGAATGAATCTCTTCCATCCTTTGCTTAATCCAATATAACATTAAAATGTTTAATTGTAGCATTGGCACTTAACTCTGCTGGATAAATGCAAAATCTAGTATAACAGGTGTGCACTGATTTACTTCTCCTTTACTTTTTCTAGTTCATTTTTTGCACTGGATATTTTGATATCTTTACCTGTCTTCTCTCATTCCTTCTCTCTTCTTCCAAGACTCTTACTTTTTATGTCTATGTATTATATTCCTTCCTTTTTCCTCTACTCTTTTCAATCTCTTTCCAGTTCTTTAGGTTCACAGAAATCAACACACTTCACAAAAAGGAATGAAAGGCAGAGAGAAAGAGGAGAAAAGGGGCATTAAGGAACCTGTAGGTTAGCAGGAGGAAGAGGTGTGCCACCTGCAGTCTTTTTCCTACTGGCAAACTCCTTTCTTCCTGCGATCCCTGCCTAAGGAAGCAGTAGTATAGGTAGGTCTCTCAGTTCCCAGAGAAGTCAAATGAAAGACTAGTTCTTGGAAGGTGTTTCTTCAACCTTGCCTCTTGTCAGTGAAGAGAAGGCAAGTGATAGCAGACTCACTGTTAAGTTCTACAAGCAAAGTAAGAAAAAGCTCTGAACAACTCTCTGCTGGTTCAGTTTGGTCTCGCATTAAAGCTCCCCCCTGCTTTGCACCATCCAGACATATACCATATAGTCCAACAGCCCACAACTTTTTCCCTTAGTTGAAATGCTTACAGCTTAAATGCAAATCAACAGCGACTTGAAAAGGTAAAGAGTACTGTGACCAGCAAAGCACAATGCAACAAGTTACAAACTATCCCCACTAAGAACTAAAGGTTTTATATTTTTCAAAGGCCCCACGTGAATCGACTCATCTGAAGTAAAGTTCAGATATTACAAAGGATATAATTTGGAGGAAGAAAGTTCCAACTTAAGACCTGATTGGCTAGTGCAAGATAACGCTGAAACACCGAAGACATCTGAGCATTGAGGTTTTCACGTCTGCTGAATTCCTGAAGTACCTCTACTGTAAGCATGAAGATTTGCCGGAGATCATCCTCCTATAATCACAACAAGCGTATGTGATTAAATGAATTTTCTCAAATCACATACTAGATTCTTGATCAGAAAAGGTTCAAGAGAGGAAGGAAAATTCTTCTCTTTAGAAAGTCTGTTTATTCATTAAAATACATGAAATATTATGAAAGACCCTACTTTTTTTTCTGAGTCTATAAAACAAGATTTAAAAACAGTTTAAGCCTGATTTTTCAGGAACAACAGTAATTAAGAGAAAAACATAAAAATACCTCTAAAAATTAACAGAGAAGGGAATTTGGTCTTAGCTTATCAATGTTTTTGTACCAATTTCACAGCAATCAAAGAATTTAAAGCAAATCTTTCACAAAAACATTTCTCCATAGCCAAACAATACATCTGAGACAACCAGACCACACCATCTGCAATAATATTTTTAAATACATGGCACTCCTTGGCTTTAAACCAAAGCTATATTTAAGTCTATCATTGTTCCACAGAGCATTAGTTTTATCTGCAGAGGATTAAGAGTACTACTACTGTATAAAGATCCAGAGATCGAGGTTCATAAAGAGGTTTAAAAATGTTACATGGTCCTGAAACAAATATTTTTAAAAAATTGCCAAGATGTTTTCTAAAATAAGGAATTAATATATGGGTTATAACAGAGTTCTTATGCATACATTTTTATTGAATACATATGTTGGTACATGCGAACTATTTTAATAAAGTTAAATAGTCTGCATTAATACACATTGTTTTACCTGAAATATACGTTTACAGTTACCATGGAACTCCATGCTTAATCCAATGTTGCTGGTTTTACTTGAACTTGAAAACTCACTCAACAAAGCCGTTAAAATAGAACAGGCCAAAGTTTGCTATAAAAAAAATAAAAGGAATTACAAAGAAGTTCAATAAAATAATGATGTTTAATTATATTTTAAATTACTTTATTAAAATATTCTTAGAAGCTGGCTGAAAAAGTAGTCAAACTAGAACACTGGCTCACCACCTTTCCTCAGATCATGAAGCACATTAGAGTCCATTTATTGGGCAAGCATCTCCCCTTATCTAAAGGATTTTGGTATTTGGGCAATATGAAAAATTAACTTTAGTAGAGTATAACATCATGAAAATGCATTTGCTTTACCTACAGATTTACCTGGAAACCATAAACTAATTTCACTAGCCATATTATTTATTTCTTCTCCCTGTGTCTGGGGTTTTACATTTATTACTACTAGGGAATATTCTGCTTCCAGCATCCTCCATTGGTCATATCTGTTCAAATAATTTGAAGTTTATTTGGGCACTCTGTTCCATTTGCTACATTTACCATATTGGTGTCTAATCATGATTAAGTCACCCCAACGCAAAGCTTGTAAAAAACAAACAAACAAACAAACAAACAAACAAACAAAAACCAACCCCCTCCCCCCCAAAAAAACCCTAGAATCACCACCAAAAAAAGCAGAAACCTTGGCAAGATTTAAAAGAAAGCATCATTGCTTGAAGACACAAGCAAGCATACAAGCCATTAGAAAGCACTTTACCAACTATACTATGAGAATTATAAGTCCAGTGAGTTTGTATAAAATGTGGAAGACAATCATTTACAGTGAGGTGGGCACTGTCAGCTCCTAACTAACTGAAGCTGAGTAAACCTTCATATTCACAAAACTTAAGGCAATGATCAGGACACATTAAAAGTTTTTATACAAAAGAGCTTTTCTGTAACACCCCCCCCCCCCCCAAAAAAAAACAACATACAAAAACAACATCCTCCATTCCTGCCCTCAACACAACACAACCCATGTCTTCAAATACAATTTTAAATTGGACTCTTTTCCCCATATACACTGCAAAATTAACACTCTTACCAAAGCAAGCTTTTCTTCAGATATAACATCCCATGAGCAACCTTTCTGAGTTTCTATTTTCCCTAGTTTATTGCAACTGACTTTGCACACAAAAGCAGCAAATATTTTGTACTGAGGTGACTAAAATCCATAAATGTTTCATATACTACAAAAAAGTGCAACAGAAACCACATATTGAAAAAAATGAAAGTATTTTACTGGCCTTACTCCTAGACTGTTTGGAGCCAAGGTGCCAAGGATGGCCAGAGGGGCAGGAATTGTTAAGGGGTCATGCATGCTGGCAAATACCCAGGGGTTAAATAGAAATATGCACACTACCTCTGAACACCCGAAAGATTAAAGTTGAGATGATACTATTTATGCAAGCTCATACAACAGCTGAGAGCAGTGCCATCCACCCACCAACTGCAACATCTTTGTTCTAAAATGCCTCTGATGTCAGTACCTTGACCCTACAGACAACTAGTTGTCTTAGCTAGTACGCATTAAATTAACATTCTTACTTGCTAAATAAATCTCAGACAGATCCAGCAAACATGGTCATGCTATGTTTATTTGTGGGTGCAATTTCCTTACGTATGTTAAAAGAGTGTACAGTATGTCAGCTTACCATAACTGAGTGCTAAATCCAAAAGTTCCTATTCAAATATAATTATTAATTTCAATTCTACTTGGAATAGCCTTTGTTCACTACGATGATAAATTGGGAAGATTTTTTTTTGACACTGAAAAACACCAAAAAACTTTAAAGTGCTTGAACATCAGTTTGGTCTTTCTAGTACACATTACGTTAATTTTATGATTCCCAAAGCACTATGGGCATTTCTGGCTAGTTACATTTCCAGAAACAAATTCAGAATTCAGCCAATAATGAAAGCAAACATTTGAATTAAACATCAAAAATGAGTCTCCCATAAAAAAAACTAGAGTTTAGAAAAAGTAAAACTTTTATTAGCCACTTTTTAGAGCCATGCATCTTGCATGTCCTTACAAGTAATCTTTTTAAAACAGCAGAATTGACCAAAGAGGTTATACAGTTTCATATGTTACATACTGATAATAAAAATTACACAGGGTTCCATAAATGCTTCACCAAGTCACCAATATTTTTATTATATTTTTATGTTATATCACAATGTTAACAGCACAATAATTAAATCATATCTGCCTATCAAACAAAGATCTGATGGCCCTCTTAACATGTTCACTACAGAAAACAATATGGCAACCAGAGCACTGATATAAGATGGCAACCATCTACAGAAGGGGTGTCAAACATACAATCCATTCCATCTGGCCAGGTAGTAGTTCACCACAATACCAGAAGCTGGGAGGAACAGCCTGCCACAGTATTCAGGGTCCCTGGACTTCGATGGACATCCCCCTGGCAGTGCCCTGGACTTACGCTACTGCCAGAACACAGCCCTGCACTGCTGTCCAGTCAGCCCAAAAGCAAATGTTGCTGGCCCCACGGATCCAGCCTGGAATGAGCCCCTGTGGTTTAGATAAGCCTGGAGCTGGAGGCAGGTTTGACACCCTTGATTTACTGAGTCCAAATGCAGCAGTGCCTGGTACTTACTGCACCTCCTTTGCTTACATATAAACCAGCTAAACTTAGTCCAAAATACAGGATCTTTCCAAATTAGATCATTCCAGCCAGAGCTTTATCAAGCTGTGCCTTAAAAGCCTCCAAGGATGGAGATTCCACCACTTCTCTAGGTAACCTGTTCCAGTGCTTCACCACCCTCCTAGTGAGGAAGTTTTTCCTAATATCCAACTTAAACTTCCCTTGATGCAACTTGAGACCATTTCTCCTTGTTCTGTCATCTGCCACCACTGAGAGCCTAGCTCTATCTTCTTTGTACCCTCCCCCCACTTCAGGTAGTTAAAGACTGCTATAAAATCGCCCCTCAGTCTTCCCTTCTCCAAACTAAATGAGCCCAGTTTCCTCAGCTTCTTTCTCCATAGGTCATGTGCCCCAGCCTCCAAACCATTTTGTTGCCCTCTGCTGGACTCTCTCCAACTTGTCCACATCCTTTCTGTAGTGGGGGGGACCCAACACTGGACACAGTACTCCAGACGTGGCCTCAGTGCAGAACAGAGGGTAGCAATTACTTCTGTTGATCTGCTGGCAATGCTCCTACTAAAGCAGCCCAGTATGCTGCTGACCTTCTCTGCAACAATGACACACTGCCGACTCATATCCAGCTTATTGTCTGCTGTAACCCCCGGGTCATTTTCTGGAGACGTGCTGCTTAGCCAGTTGGTCCCAAGCCTGTAGTGATTCATGGGATTCTTTCATTCTAAGTGCAAGACTTTGCACTTGTCCTTGTTGAACCTCATGAGATTTTTTTTGGCCCAATCCCAATTTATATAGGTCACACTGAATCCTAGTCCTACCCTCCAACCCCTCTACTACTCCCCCCAGCTTGGTGTCATCCACAATCTTGCTGAGGGTGCACTCCATCCCATCTTTCAGATCATTAATGAAGATATTAAACAAATCCACGTCCAGGACTGTCCCCTGATCCAACCCATTGCTTCCATAGCTTACTTGCAAGAATGCTGAGAGACCATATCAAAAGCCTTGCTGAAGTCAAGATATAATCACACCCATTACTTTTCCTGCATCCACAGAGCCAGTCATCTCATCATAGAAGGCAATCAGTTTGGGCAGGCATGACATGCCCTTGGTGACTGTTCCTGATCACTTTCTTCTCCTCCAACTGCTTAGAAATGGATTATATTAGGACCTGCTCGTGTTCAGTTTAAAGCATGATACAAATGAGCCAAAGATGTTACACCTTGTATGTGGAATAAACATGTGGCTCATTTACCATACTATTATGGCTTAAAATTGACTTGAAATATGGCTGGGTTACTATTTAAGGTGAGATTAACATGTTAATGGCACCTTAAATATAACGTGTCAGGGGCCTTAGAGTCAGATTTAGGGTCCTGGTACAATTCCTTTAATGATTACCCGTAAGGCACAAAATTAAGATGCAGTTACAGTTCCCTTAATTAATTATCACCACCCATATCAGAAGCAAAGAAGCAGGTCTACAGCCTGCCTTTTTATTGTCACACCACAAAAGCAAACACTTAATCCAATGCCCATGTAGCTACTCACAACAGAATAACTGAGATTTTCACCTATACCAGCTGAGGATTCTCAGGAGAGAGGTAGCATGCAGAC
>NW_017728906.1:171219990-171224157 GCF_001723895.1 Crocodylus porosus | reverse complement strand
GGTAGCAATTACTCCTGTTGATCTGCTGGCAATGCTCCTACTAAAGCAGCCCAGTATGCTGCTGACCTTCTCTGCAACAATGACACACTGCCGACTCATATCCAGCTTATTGTCTGCTGTAACCCCCGGGTCATTTTCTGGAGACGTGCTGCTTAGCCAGTTGGTCCCAAGCCTGTAGTGATTCATGGGATTCTTTCATTCTAAGTGCAAGACTTTGCACTTGTCCTTGTTGAACCTCATGAGATTTTTTTTGGCCCAATCCCAATTTATATAGGTCACACTGAATCCTAGTCCTACCCTCCAACCCCTCTACTACTCCCCCCAGCTTGGTGTCATCCACAATCTTGCTGAGGGTGCACTCCATCCCATCTTTCAGATCATTAATGAAGATATTAAACAAATCCACGTCCAGGACTGTCCCCTGATCCAACCCATTGCTTCCATAGCTTACTTGCAAGAATGCTGAGAGACCATATCAAAAGCCTTGCTGAAGTCAAGATATAATCACACCCATTACTTTTCCTGCATCCACAGAGCCAGTCATCTCATCATAGAAGGCAATCAGTTTGGGCAGGCATGACATGCCCTTGGTGACTGTTCCTGATCACTTTCTTCTCCTCCAACTGCTTAGAAATGGATTATATTAGGACCTGCTCGTGTTCAGTTTAAAGCATGATACAAATGAGCCAAAGATGTTACACCTTGTATGTGGAATAAACATGTGGCTCATTTACCATACTATTATGGCTTAAAATTGACTTGAAATATGGCTGGGTTACTATTTAAGGTGAGATTAACATGTTAATGGCACCTTAAATATAACGTGTCAGGGGCCTTAGAGTCAGATTTAGGGTCCTGGTACAATTCCTTTAATGATTACCCGTAAGGCACAAAATTAAGATGCAGTTACAGTTCCCTTAATTAATTATCACCACCCATATCAGAAGCAAAGAAGCAGGTCTACAGCCTGCCTTTTTATTGTCACACCACAAAAGCAAACACTTAATCCAATGCCCATGTAGCTACTCACAACAGAATAACTGAGATTTTCACCTATACCAGCTGAGGATTCTCAGGAGAGAGGTAGCATGCAGACCGGCAGATCCTAAGTTTGTGAAGTTCCTTCAGTCTACCCTTTGTTTTTATAGATGGTTTGTTTTAATTTTTTAATAAACATCATCCAATTGATTTTA
The DNA here is from genome assembly GCF_001723895.1 of Crocodylus porosus. Classification (NCBI taxonomy): domain Eukaryota; kingdom Metazoa; phylum Chordata; order Crocodylia; family Crocodylidae; genus Crocodylus; species Crocodylus porosus. The sequence goes on along the minus strand of NW_017728906.1, from coordinate 171,222,964 downwards.
TTCCAATTTAATGTTTCCCTGAAACTTGTGGAACGGAACCAAACCCGTCCTCCTATAGCCTTGTGAAAGCTACAGTTCTGGAAGGGAGGATTTCTTATCTCTCCTCTCACCACCATGGAATGCTGCTTGACATCAGCCTGTTCTTTTTTCACCTTGGTTTACAGTTTTCATTGACAAGTCTTTCTTCTTCTTCTAACAACTTATCTAAGAAACTTCAAAACTGTATCAAATACACATTTAGTTACATCAATTGCTACTACTAATATTTTCAAATTGAAGTTACAATATAATGTATTTGTATTATCTGCTTTAAGGCCTTCTTTTATATCACTGTTCATTCTTTTTGCTGGATGTATTGTTTTCTTTGCTGACAAGGCTAGTTATGTCGGCAACAGTTAACCTCAGTCACTCAGAAACAGGCTTTTGGGGCCTCCTGCCTTAGCCTCCCTTCTATAGCTTTACATATGCCCTTTCAAAATGGCCAAGGCTGGCAATAAGTGATTATACGTCTGCCTTGCCATATTCAGTTAACAAAGACACATTATTTCTTCAATAGGATTCTAGCTGACTATATATTCAGTTCTCACCGAACAGCAAAATAGCCGTCGTTACTTTTAACTACTATTAAGTACTTTCCAAAAAGCAATTATTTGCACTTGGCCTAGCCAATATTAACAGTCCTGATTAACAGATTCTTATTCTACTTTCCCAAGTTAATGCTTATAGCTTAAATGCAAACAAACATATACTATCATAATTTAAGCAAATTCTAAATGCACTTGTGATGTTTCAGTTACTGACCATATCTGCAGCCTACATTATAGGATTCCCTTGCTTTATGCTGTACATGTGTTCCTGGAAAATGGCGCGCAACTCAAATCTGCATAAAGAGAATCCACTTTACAGAGTAACAAATAGGGATATGGTCCTAGACCTCAACTGTACAGACCCCCAGACCACTTTTCTACCACTCTTACAGGACAATTTTGGTGCTCACCAACAGCAGACAGTAGCACTAGTAGACACAAGCACAGGGCACTATCATAACAGAGATGGCAACTGCAGAAACACGTGTCGCAAACAAGTGAGGAGAACAGATCCACGCAGGAGACTATATTTTGGTGGGCATCACTCCCACAATGCACCGCACAAAGCAGCTGACTGCAGGCTCCGCCACACTGATCACATAAGAGTGAATTTACCTCGCATATAACGAATTTTTGGTTTAAAAAGGATCCCTTTCCCCTCTCCTTCCAGAAGCGGGGGCTCTGTCTGCCTCTCAATCTCCACTGAGGCAGGGTCCTTCAATTTCCCTCATGTCAACTGTATTCCCAATTGTTCCCATACCAGGGGTGTGTGATAAGGGAAGTGTTATGCTGGAAACTGAAAATGGGTATCAATCACTGAGTTACAAACAACTGCAGAGAAGACTGAAGCTGTGGTTGTCAAACCTAGAGATCCACATTTCCATCTTCCCCCTCTTGTCCTTCCCTTAAGTCAGTGGGGCACAACCTTTTTGGCAGGTATAGCACAAATTAAGTCCTGCACCTCCCCGAGGGCCACTGATCCTCTTCCCCTGCCTGGTCTGTTGCTCCGCTTTCTGTCCTATCTGCCACTATACTGCCTGCCCTTCCCCCCTTCCCCCCCCCCAATATGCCAAGTGCCATATCCAAAAGCTGCCCATGCCACATGTGTCAAAGGCTGGCCATCCCAGCTCTGGATCAATTAGGTACAACCAAAGGAATCTCAGAAATATTGGAACAGTCTGTAACAACTTTGAATAAACAGAGAAATGCCATCAAGTTGATCACAAGGCTCTAAACTCAGCCAATGAAGTTTTCCAAATTACAGGTGTGGATATGCAGTTGGTTTCTATTCACTGAATGCAGGTTCAGGAGCACTAAACTAGCACAGTGATTAGCATCATTTGTCTACCAGACCCACAGAGCACCAGTAACAAAAAAGCTGAAGTTGATAACACCATTTTTAACAAGCAGGAGCATTAGTGAGTCTGGTCCAGCTTCTCCTAAACTCACCTAAAAGCCCCCTTCTTAAAACAAGAAAAAGTAGGCAACGATTTTAAAAAACAGTCTGTATAGAACTTAGTACAATGGAATTATCATTCATATGATTAGAAATAAAAAGGTGACCATCCTCAGAACTCGGAGACAAAGGCAAGCTAATACAACACTATTTTAGCATCTTCTAGGACAGAAGTGACAAATTCAGCCAGCTCCCAAGATCGGATCCAGTTTGTGGGGCTCTTCAAAGGCTAGATCTGGATTTGGACCTGGTGGTGATGGGACAAGCAAGAACAGTGCAGGGGTTAATACAGCTATTGCTTGCTAACCATTGCCACCTTCCCTCCAACTGAAACATATCCCCAATGAGGCTCTGTTCCCAGGAATTCAGTGGTGGGCCCAACCTCAAATTCCTGGCCCCTCCAGGAGTCCCAAAAGCCAGGCAGAATGGCTCCAAAGGTTGTATCTTTGACCCAAGTACTCTAAGATCACAGCACAAGTCATTTTTTGCCATTTTGGTTCTGGGTGTTGTTTACATTGCTCTCCAACTTCCAGGAAATTTATCCCATAGTATTATTAATTTTTGTTAAAGACATTAGGCAAAGGAAGAATTCTGAAGAGAATTACTGGGGTGGCAAAACTTACCAGTATTTCAAGTACCAATGCTGCAGCTCTAAGCTAGCCTTCTTCTCCAACCCCAGCTTCTTTAAGAATTCTTGCCTTAGAAGTTCAACACTAAAAATGCTGCTACTACCGAACAAAAAGGTGTCAAAACTAAATAATTATTCCTGAATGTTATCAACGATGGCAATAATGCTACCCTCTTTGTACAAAAAGCAAAGACAAAATCCAACAATTTAAAGAAGGAATTCATACACAACCATCTACTTAACCTACCTTAGAAGATATTCACATTTTCAAGACTCTTCCAAGAAGCTCATTTGACAAACAAA
>NW_017728906.1:171217550-171219890 GCF_001723895.1 Crocodylus porosus | reverse complement strand
GTCCCAGAAGCACTTGCTTCTGCTTTTGTCCATAGACTTCTTTCTAAAGTCCAGGAACAGTTGTGCACAATTGCTGTAGGTTGGCAGACTAAGCCACTTGCAGAATTAGTCACCATTGCAAATCATTGTACAACCTGCCAGAAAAAGAAAAAGGAATCCACAGAAACTAAGCTAATATCATTAAAATTACAGATTTTAGGCAGGGGCAGAAGCCAAGGTTTCCATCAAGAACAGTTCAGAGGCAGGGGACGTGGTCAGCGGATGGGACGAGGAAGATTTCAGTCCCAAAATAATGACAGTTGTCATTATTGTGGCCAACCAGGACACTGGAAGGCTCAATGTCCTCACCGGCCTGGCCAGGCAGGGATGACGTTTAACCCACCACCACCTCCTCTCACTCAGTTCTCTGTCCCGAATCAGGGAGCCTCCTGTTAGGCCAGCCTGAGGAAAAGTAACATCATCACAGCCCCGCTTCTCCCACTTAATATGTTACACATGGGAATGCTCTGGCAGATTCCACTGCCAAAGCTGCGGCTATTTCCACTCCTCAGGCCACGCCTGTGTTTTTGTCTATTCCAACTGACCAGTCTCCATTGGCAAGTCTTCACAACATTGCCCTCCTCCAAGATCAGGCTCCAGAACCAGAGAAACACACATGGAAACTGGCTGGGTGTTTCTTACACCCTGACCATTTGTGGCGCTCCCCGGACAGCCGCCTGGTGGCCCCAATGGTCCTTCTTCCTCACCTTGCTTGCATACACTATGGCATGACACATGTGAGCAAAGGGTGGATGATAAAAGCTGTTAAGCTTGATTGGTTTGCTCCAACTTTTCCATCTGTGGCTCAACAGTACTGCCACACCTGTCCTATTTGCCAAGCCCATAATGTGGAAAAGCCTGTAAAAACAAAGAAGGCAGCACATCCCCCACCTTGGGGATCGTTTGTAAATTTACAAATAGATTTTATTCAAATGCAGAAATGTTGTTCTTATGAGTATGTTCTTGTTATTGTATGTATGTTTTCTGGATGGGTAGAAGCCTACCCACGTGCAAAAGCTGACACCATCACAGTTAGCAAAAAGTTGCTCAGAGACTTTATTCCAAGGTTTGGTACTCCTTCATCCCTAAACTCTGATAAAGGAACTCATTTTATTGGACAAATAATGAAAGAAATCTGCAAAGTCCTGCAGATCCAACAGAACTTTCATTGCCCATACCATCCAAAGGCCTCGGGCCAAGTAGAACGACAAAATAGCATTCTGAAAAATAAACTGGCCAAATTTGTGCTGAGACTCACCTAAAATGGCCAGACGCACTTCCCATAGCCCTTATGAGTATGAGATCTACTGCCAACCGAAAGGCGGGGCTTAGCCCAAATGAAATTCTAATGGGAAGACCCATGAGGCTCCCCACCTCGCCATCTGTTGCCTCCCACTTTTGCGATATACATTCACTTGATACTATTCTGAACTATTGTAAGGCACTAATAAGGCATGTTAAGGCTTTTCATTCACAGGAACAGGCAGCTCTCCCCAAAGAACCAGATGAGCCGTGCCATTCTATCCTGTCTAGAAATTGGGTCCATATAAAAATCCATCAACAAAAGTCGTCGCTGGAGCCTTGCTGGAAAGGCCCATTACTGGTACTCCTGACCACCAACACTGCAATAAAGTGTCAAGGACTCCAGACACAGATCCATGCTTCACAAAGTAAGAAAACATCAGCCCCGTTAGACCCAGAGTTTCCTCCATATTAATCTTGTAATCAGCTTCCACAGACCAGTAGTGAGCCTAGTGCCTGCCAGCAGGAGAGCTCAAGACCAATAGAGAGTCAAGCACCCACTGGCCAAGAGGATTTGCCATTACAGAGCAAAGAGGATGTGCCCCAATGATACCACTATGCCCTTCAGGACAGGAAAAAGGCCTCTACCTAGTTCCTGGTTCCCGAGGTGAAGTTGGTTAGTCGTAATTTGGGTACTTCTCAGTATTTCTTTTTGGGCCATCTTATATAAACTTGACTCATCAGGTATAAGAAATTCTGTAAACCAAACTACACTTCCACACTGACAAAGAAGATCATTTCATGAAAATATGTTCTTGTCTTTACTTAATCTAACTGGGATAGATTTAAATGCCTCTCATTGTTGGATATATAGTCATGTCCCTATCTATTCTACCAGAGGAATACCCATGATACCGGTACCCTTGAATGCAACTCAGATGTTAGCCCCTTACTATTCAGATTTTCATGGAAACGAAACTTGGCAGAATGTAAGTTGCAACTGGTCTGACTATGTACGATTAGCTTATGCCACCCCTGAAAAGACCTGTAATGGATCTC
>NW_017728906.1:171213069-171217539 GCF_001723895.1 Crocodylus porosus | reverse complement strand
TCATAACAGAGATGGCAACTGCAGAAACACGTGTCGCAAACAAGTGAGGAGAACAGATCCACGCAGGAGACTATATTTTGGTGGGCATCACTCCCACAATGCACCGCACAAAGCAGCTGACTGCAGGCTCCGCCACACTGATCACATAAGAGTGAATTTACCTCGCATATAACGAATTTTTGGTTTAAAAAGGATCCCTTTCCCCTCTCCTTCCAGAAGCGGGGGCTCTGTCTGCCTCTCAATCTCCACTGAGGCAGGGTCCTTCAATTTCCCTCATGTCAACTGTATTCCCAATTGTTCCCATACCAGGGGTGTGTGATAAGGGAAGTGTTATGCTGGAAACTGAAAATGGGTATCAATCACTGAGTTACAAACAACTGCAGAGAAGACTGAAGCTGTGGTTGTCAAACCTAGAGATCCACATTTCCATCTTCCCCCTCTTGTCCTTCCCTTAAGTCAGTGGGGCACAACCTTTTTGGCAGGTATAGCACAAATTAAGTCCTGCACCTCCCCGAGGGCCACTGATCCTCTTCCCCTGCCTGGTCTGTTGCTCCGCTTTCTGTCCTATCTGCCACTATACTGCCTGCCCTTCCCCCCTTCCCCCCCCCCAATATGCCAAGTGCCATATCCAAAAGCTGCCCATGCCACATGTGTCAAAGGCTGGCCATCCCAGCTCTGGATCAATTAGGTACAACCAAAGGAATCTCAGAAATATTGGAACAGTCTGTAACAACTTTGAATAAACAGAGAAATGCCATCAAGTTGATCACAAGGCTCTAAACTCAGCCAATGAAGTTTTCCAAATTACAGGTGTGGATATGCAGTTGGTTTCTATTCACTGAATGCAGGTTCAGGAGCACTAAACTAGCACAGTGATTAGCATCATTTGTCTACCAGACCCACAGAGCACCAGTAACAAAAAAGCTGAAGTTGATAACACCATTTTTAACAAGCAGGAGCATTAGTGAGTCTGGTCCAGCTTCTCCTAAACTCACCTAAAAGCCCCCTTCTTAAAACAAGAAAAAGTAGGCAACGATTTTAAAAAACAGTCTGTATAGAACTTAGTACAATGGAATTATCATTCATATGATTAGAAATAAAAAGGTGACCATCCTCAGAACTCGGAGACAAAGGCAAGCTAATACAACACTATTTTAGCATCTTCTAGGACAGAAGTGACAAATTCAGCCAGCTCCCAAGATCGGATCCAGTTTGTGGGGCTCTTCAAAGGCTAGATCTGGATTTGGACCTGGTGGTGATGGGACAAGCAAGAACAGTGCAGGGGTTAATACAGCTATTGCTTGCTAACCATTGCCACCTTCCCTCCAACTGAAACATATCCCCAATGAGGCTCTGTTCCCAGGAATTCAGTGGTGGGCCCAACCTCAAATTCCTGGCCCCTCCAGGAGTCCCAAAAGCCAGGCAGAATGGCTCCAAAGGTTGTATCTTTGACCCAAGTACTCTAAGATCACAGCACAAGTCATTTTTTGCCATTTTGGTTCTGGGTGTTGTTTACATTGCTCTCCAACTTCCAGGAAATTTATCCCATAGTATTATTAATTTTTGTTAAAGACATTAGGCAAAGGAAGAATTCTGAAGAGAATTACTGGGGTGGCAAAACTTACCAGTATTTCAAGTACCAATGCTGCAGCTCTAAGCTAGCCTTCTTCTCCAACCCCAGCTTCTTTAAGAATTCTTGCCTTAGAAGTTCAACACTAAAAATGCTGCTACTACCGAACAAAAAGGTGTCAAAACTAAATAATTATTCCTGAATGTTATCAACGATGGCAATAATGCTACCCTCTTTGTACAAAAAGCAAAGACAAAATCCAACAATTTAAAGAAGGAATTCATACACAACCATCTACTTAACCTACCTTAGAAGATATTCACATTTTCAAGACTCTTCCAAGAAGCTCATTTGACAAACAAACAAAAAGCTTAACCAAGATTCTGAAAGTATGTATTCCATACAGTGAGAACCTACAAAATACCTATATACCAGATACATAACTCTAAGCAAATCTCATGAAAATGCCTGCAGAATATCATTTAAAAATCAAACAAGTAAAGCATAAAATGTAACAATTTTTCCACTTTTTTTTTAAGATACCACAAAGCACAGATGAACAATCCATTTTAAGAATGACACACAGTAATGGTTAGAAAACACAAGTAAATCTTCTCATCATATGAGAAGTCAAATCCCAATGTTCTGTTCCCCAGTAACGTCATTAACTTCATACCAGTAAGAGTACACCTCATGAATTCATCCATTAGCTATTTCATTAGTTCTGTCACAAGTACATACCCAAACAATAACCCCATCTGACAAAATAAAATACTTCTCTTGTTCAGAGAGTGGTCTGTCTCTTAGAATAGCCTGGCACTTTCCCCAGTTAGCTTTATTACCAGGAATAAACTTTATGAAAAGTTGCTATACATAAAACAGACTCTCAGCTGCTCAAACAGAAGATCAATGAGACCTGCGATAAGAGATTAACTTGGCACTCAGACATCTAGTAGTAACATAGATTTAGTTCTCTCCCAGCATAGACCACACTAAGACAAAGGCACCAGATGATAAAACAAGTTCTGTTTCAATGCTATTTTGAAAAAGGGTACACAAATATTACTGCACAGAAACAAGCTCTTTAAAATAAACTAATTCCCTCAAATGGAACATCATTTCCAATGAAAGTTAAAACCATGTCTGAGGAAGGGAGAAGGGGGGCTAGGAGAGATTTCAGTTGTGTCTGGGCTCCTAATGGAATTAAGTGAACTGCTTTGCTTGAGTATAATTAGGTTAGAAATTTTTTTTTTAAAAGAAGCAGCTTTGAAACACGGCTTAGAAGAACAGGGCAAATGGATGCTACCCCTTAAGGCAAAAAAAACCAAACCAACCATAACAGAAAAGTTGTATCCACTCCCTAACTTCCATGCACAGATACAGCCACATTGAGAGGGGTTTGGCATAACCTAGCCAAACCTAGCTCAATTCAACTAAATTAATATCTCCACAGACTTTAAGTTACCAAAAAAGATCCCAAAAAGAAACTCTATATCTTATTTTTCTGAGCATCTGGTTAACTTTGTGTCATTCCTTTACAGGCACAATAAACTTATCTTCAGTTAGATTATGAAACCATTTTTGTTATCTTAAAACTTTGTTAGTTACTGACTTACTGGCAATTGATACAACTTGAGCTTTCTCCCTCATTTTATGCTGTTAACACAGCCATTGCTTGTTCCTTACTACCAACACCCAGGCCTAAAGAGGCTCCTCGTTCCAGATTTATGCATGCCTCACTCCCCAATTACCAGCCCCCCTCAGGAACCTTGCAGGCTAAGTGAAACAACTCTGCAGGCCAGATCTGCCCAGTGAGTCAGCCCATATGTTTGACATCCATGGTCAGGGCCATTCCTAGGGGGGACAAATTGGAGCAAGCACCCTGGGCCCTGCACTTTGGAGGCCCTGCAGAGCCAGTCAGAGCAGGCATGGTGACATTGAGCTGCTCACTACCCCCCCTGCAGCAGATAGCAGTGGCAGCTTCTTCACATCCAGGGCGCGGAACAGGGCCCCACGTGGGCTAATTTGCCCCAGGCTCAGGTCGGCTCTGCCCATGGTTTAACCAAATACAACATATTCAGTCCCAGTTTGTTTCCCATCACTTAGTAACAAAACACTGGTCATCAGTTAAATTAATAAAACTACTTAAATGTATATAAATTTTACTGAATGCAGAAGGCAATCTAGTAACAGATTATGTGGAGAAGACTGAAGTATTTAATGCCTGTTTTACTTCAGCCTTTACAAATAAGGTTGGCTACCAAATGATAAGTGCATTTGGCTGCCATGATAGGGAAGAAGACAAAAAGCCTAGAGTAGTAGAAGTGCAAATGCTGGAACAGTTTTGCTACATCTGTATAAGTCCTGGCTTAGCCTTGCATAACAATTAGAAGGTAGCAGCTGCTGCTTTTTTTTTTTTTTTTTTTTTTTTTTTTTTTACAGGGACACATGTCCATACCCTCAATGAAGCTGGATGTTTTCAAGTCAGAAGGGCAGGATGCATCCTAGAGTACTGAAGGAATTGGCAGAGGTAATTTCAGAGCTATTGCCAATCATCTCTGAGAAGCTGGAGAGAATGGGTGAGGTCCTGAAAGACTTAAAAGGGGCAAACAGGTTTATTTTTAAGAAAAGAAAGGAAGATTTGGGGACTTACAGACCAGTCATTCTGATCTCCATACCTGGAAACATTATGGAGCAGGTCATCAAGCAGTCTATTCCTAAGCATTTGAAGGAGAATTAAGGTGATGAGGAACAGCCAGTAGAGTCACCATAAGCAATTGTGCCTGACCAACTTGATTTCCTTCTATAAGTTGACATGCTTTGTGGGTGGTGGAGAGCAGTGGATGTGATGCACCTTGACTATCAAGATTTTTGACAGTTTCCTACATTCTTATTAACAT
>NW_017728906.1:171187317-171209937 GCF_001723895.1 Crocodylus porosus | reverse complement strand
AACAAAAACCCAAATTAGGGAATGTAGGAGTAAATTTAGTCGGGATTCTGACCTACTTGACTAGAAAAACAGACAGAAACCAGAAGCGCTGATTCTGCTTATTTCAGTTATATGTTCTGAGATAAGAAATCTTGCATGTCTTATTACCCTGTGCACAGATGTCCAATTAAGTAAACTTGTTTTAGTTTCTCCGAGGTCGTATTTTTTTTCCTCTATCTGTCTTAAGTATAAAAATGCTTGAAAACTTAGAAAAGGAGGATTCCTTTAAAACAGACAAGTGGGTGATTCCCATTGCTGTATGAAATCCTCCCTGTGATCACACCATAGCCCTAAATAAAGAAAAGCTGGCTCTGTCTGTTCTGATTCAACCACAATGAGAAGTTTGATTTCCTCCAAAACACACACTCTACAGAGCCTATATACACATTATAGAGCCTGCCCCAACCCTATCTATCTACCTACCTCCCTGTGTTTCATTTTAATTGTGGAAAAAAAATGCAGATTTTGGGGGGTTTAAATGAAGGAATTTGCATTTTTTTTTTTAAATCAGAGAACCTATGATTTTTAAACAGAGAAAACTAGGATTCCTGCTGATGTGGAGGATGCAACTGGGTGCATGTTTGCAAGTGGCATCAGGCTGGACAGTTACAGACACTCTAGAGCAGGCATGGGCAATTATTTTGGCCGGAGGGTCACTTAACCCTGAGTTTTGGTGAGCTGTCAAGGACCATAAGGGTACACTTGTCAGACTGCTAAGTTCCATCCCTTGACAGGTGCCCCATCACCCCCTGGCTGCCATCTTGAGAACAGAAGTCCCGCCTGTAAGCCCTGACCAACACCACCAGAAGTCCCTGCCCTTGCTCCAGAAGTACTCCTTTTGGGAGGGGGATTTGCCATCTTGGAACCAGAAATCCCACCCTGTGACATGGTTCACGTCATAAAAAGTTCCACCCACCCAACACCAAATTTTGCCCAGTTCACTTTCAACACTGCCATGTTGGTCTCAGAATTTCCTGCTCCTGTCACATGGTCCCCGACATCAGAATGTAAACACTGCCCTCCTATAGGACCTGCCCTCATGGTGCATGACCTGCCCCTGGGGTCCCAGAAGTTCTGCCCTCTAGGCCATGCCTGTGCCTCATGGCCTATCAGGTAGCGAGGGGTTGTGACCCCTCTAACAAATTGCCACATCACCCTCAACCAATCAGTGGAGGTTTCAGAAGCCTAAGACCTCCCCAAGAATGGTGCCAAACCAATCAAGTCAAGAGCCCCAAATAGAAACTTTTTCAAAACAGATCATTTTAACAAAGTATATTTAAAAAAAAAATCATACCCTTAAAATGTGTTTATAGTAGATGTTTGATTTTTATTTTATTCTTAAAAATACTGTTGTCCTGATTTGTATACAAGTTTGAGAGAGAGAGAGAACTACATAATAGCTCAAAATAAAGTCTTACTTTTGGATACTGTGGGGGTATATGGTAGGGGATTGCCCAAGCACTAGATCTTGGGAGCCACCCAGAGGTAGGTAGGGGAAGGGAAGAGCATGGGGCATGTGCAGCAGAGTTCGCCCAGGCAGTGCGGGTGCAGTCCACCCTTACCCTCCCCTCCAGCCCATAGCTGTTCCCCATCACTATGAATGAGGTCAAGCCCTATCCACTCCCACTCAGGGCAGCCAGGACTGGGCTCTTGCCTATACCTGCCCTGTGCTCCTGCCCAGCATGCATAACTTCCTGGCAAAGTCATCTTCCACCCACTCAGCAGCCCACAGGTGGCTGCTGATCACACTGGGTGGGCAGAGTGGGTAGAAGGTAAGGCAAGAGCTCCCAGCTGCAGCTTCACCCTCATCTGCTGCTGCTTCCCTTCCTTATCTGCTGCCCAGAGCACTGCAGTGGGGACAGGAGAAGCTGCTGGAGATGGAGGGAGCCGAGCAGAAGCAGCCCCACTGGGAAGCTATGCGTGCTAACCAGGGCCCTCCAACAGGAGAAGGAGAAAGCATAGTGTGCACTGCCCCGGGTGAAAGCAGGAGGGGCTCAGCCCCATCCACAGTGCAACAGTGGCAGCCATGAGACAGATACCAAGAATGGGTGTGTGTCTGACCACAAGCTGGATCCAAAATCAGCTGGCAGGCCATAATTTTGCCCACCCATACGGGCTGCGAGCAGCTGCAGCATGGAGCACCGGGGGGCCATTTTTCCCCATGCACACTAGGCAGCACAGAGGCAGCAGTGGCAGCCACACCACAGGCTGCCGTGGCATGAGCTCCAGGTGGACAGCAGCAGCAGCAGCAAACACTGCCCAGCACGGCAAGGGGAGGAGGGTGCTTTCTTCCACACCATGCAGCTGCTGTTGCTACAGTGCAGCCCAGACGGGTGAGCCCGGAGCCGGCACGGGACCCAGGCTGGCAACAGGTTACAAGCTGGTACTAAGCATGGGAAAAAGTGGCCTTGCTGGCACCCCGTGCTGCAGCTGCTCGCAACCCACATGGGGCTGCCTGTGCCTGCTCAGGACAGCCCTGTGCAGACTGCAGCAGGGAGCACCGTCCATGGGGCAGGGGAGGGGCCACTTTCCCCCCCACACTCAGCACCAGCTCGTTCCCTGATGGTGAGCACAGGGTCAGGGCTGCACGCTGCCCCCACCTGTGCCACAGAGCTGGGGAGGGGGGCAGCAGCATTGGAAGTGAACGGGTACGGGAGCCAGCAGGAGCACAGGGCCACAACAGTGTCTCGGGGCCAGCGCTGGCAGGGCCCAGAGCAAGGCAGCAGGAGTACAGGGTCCTGGCTGGCAGGGGCTCTATGGAGCTGGGCCAGCTCCCCCCTCTCCCTGGTGGTGCAGCCCAGCCCAGCTTCACAGACCCCTGACAGCCTGCACCCCACTCTGGATCCCACCAGTGCTGGCCTTGGGACACTGGTCCCAAGACATTGGGACATTGTTCCCAAGATGTTGACCAGGGGGCAGGGCTACACACGCAGCCTTTGACAGCTTGCCAAAACTGGGTAAGTGGCCCTCTGCACGAAATAATTGCCCACCCCTGCTTATGAGGATAGGCTTAAAGTATGAGAGTTATTTGGTTTGGAAACAAGACACCTGAGTGCAATTCAATAAGTCTTTAAATAGCTAAAAAGGCAGTTATATAGCCAGATTTGATAACAGTCTTCAGATACCTGAAGGATGGTTATATGGAAGATCGATATAAATTTGTCTTTGTTGCTGCACAGGAGAGAACAAGGAGCAATAGTCTCAAATTGCAACAGAAGAAAAAAATCGGGATGGATATATTTTGAAGAACTCTCTCATTAGGAGGGTGGTTAAGCTTTGGAACAAGTTACTCAGTGTGGCTGTGGAATCTCCATCCTTGGATGTTTTAAAGAACTTGTTTGACAAACAGGTGACGTGGGATGGTTTAGTCAGCGACTGATTCTGCCTTGAGCAGGGGGTTGGACTAGATGACCTCCCAAGGTCCTTTTCAACCCTGCTATGCTGTGATTCTATGATCTTTCAGCACCACTGTCTACTTCACAACTTAACTATACTCTGGTTAACTGCACAAGTCATTGCATCTGTATACTTTGTAAATTAACTGTGCTCAAACTGACCCAGAAAGAACAAACAGCTGTCAAAAGACTGCTCTAAGAATCACTGAAAATGAGGGGAGCCAGACAATTCTGAGGCTGTCAATACCACAGCACAGGGAGCACTGTACTCAAGAGGCACGGTTTACACTGTTAGGATAAGTGCATGGCACTTTTTGTCAGGCTATTCACTTAAACAAGGTACTTGCTGGTTGTGCTCATGTGAAGTAGACTAAAATTTGTTAATCTATCAAATTCATTTTCTCATCTTCCCAGATGACTTCCACTATTCCAAATGCATGCTGCAGCCCAAACATCCATTCCAGCTAACAAAGCATTAAGACAGTACCCCAGTTTTATACATCTGTTCGCTGTATTTTAGATAACACCCACATAAATACTTACCATTTTATTTATCATCTATTAGAGCAACAACAAGGTTGGGATAGACTTGGATAAACTTTCAGATGCAGTATATTCTTTTTCAAGTTGATCTAAGGGTGATACAAGCTTCTACTACCTAACCGTATCCAAGAAACTCTTTGGTTGCTTTTACTTTTCTATCTTCAGTAATGAAACTCCAAATCATTTTCTGGATTGTCTAATGAATCATGTATCACTCTAAGTTTGAAGAAAAATGAATTTACTGTTTGCTTAGTTGTGACCTTTCACAGTTCCTGTTCAGATGGTTTCATTATAAATGTACTAAAATTAAATGAATTAAAAAGGCAAAAGGCCTCTTACTCACTGAAGTCATTGGTTATAGGAATCCTGTAAATGTTTGATTTGTTTTTTTTTTTAACCAAGGGTACCCGGTATAAATGCAGCTGGAATTCCCTCAAGTAACTTGTAGGTCATACTCAGAGGGCAATAACAATTTTACTGCATGACCTACATTCTAGAGTCAATTAATACAACATCAAAAAGTTTATGCATGGATTATTAAGAAATACGGCATCTCAGGAGTCTCAACATTAAAATACAGGACCAAGAACCCAAGGATCTGGGCTTCTTTTAGAAGTCTGTTTTAAGTTACAACAAATCTAAACAAGTCCTTAAGTACGAATGGACTTCACACAAAAGCATGGTAACAATAAGAAGGGACAATCATCATGGGTCAGTACAACTGCTCCAACGTCAACCCTGGATGAAGCGGCTTTAAAGTTGGAGTGGTTTTGCTACATTTGAATTGTACTTGGCTCATTCACACAACAATGAGAACATAACAGCTGTTGCCCTTTTGAAATGTTCTGCTTTTGAAAGAGCTCCAAACTCCATATGTACATATGTCCATACCCACACAGAGTCCTTTGCATGAGAGAAGAGTTAAGGAGTTGCTCAGAAACAAAGTGCAACAAGACAGTCTAGTTGGCATTCAGACGTTTTGGACGTGAAACTAGGGGTGCATGGAGCCCTTGGCAGGTGAAATGGGCAGCTCAGCCTGCAGGAACTTAGTATGTGACACTGGAAACTGACAAACTTTTTCACCTTTCTTTTGTTATCTTCTGATAATGTAAATGCAGGAAACACTTTCTTCTGTTTGTGTTTAAAGAATGATAGACTGAAAAAAATGTACACACTCTAAGGAAACAGCATTAGTCTCTTGTGCTAATACAGGAATAGAAGTAAAGGATGAATACAAATATTCTCTTCCCCTGCCAGAGAAAATCATGCCTGTGCTGAGATGTACTATTAAAAAATGACACCAAGTACATCTTTCTTTAAGAAAGGGCATAGTCTCTATATCAGTAGTTCTTAACCTTTTTAGCCTTAAGGCACCCTTCCACAACTTTCTAAATGTTATGTCACCACAGTTAAAAATCAAATGTAGCTTGCTGGATTCAGGAAGAATGTGGAGGGGGGCCTTGGAGCTAAAAATGGTGAGAATCACCAATCTAGCTGATGTCAGTTAAGGGTCAAGAAGGCAGCACTTCGTCCTCCGTGACCTGTTCTTGCCACCATCTGCAACCTCCCAACCTCTGGTCTATACCTAAGGGAGCTACGGCAGCCCCAGCTACTGAGGCAGCTTCCAAAAGGTCCCACATGCCAGTAACCACCACCTCAGCCAGTCCTGCCAGCCCCAGGAGCACGGGAGAAGGAGGGGATGAGCTAAGCAGGTTCCATCTGTGTGTTCACTAGCCTGCTTGCAGCAAAGTGAGCTGCTGGGAGGGCTGGAGGGCATTACAGGAGCTGCCTGGGAATGGGGAAGGCAGCACCAATGGAGCAGTCCCCAGAGAAGCAGCCACAGGCATTGCTGGAGCAGCTGGGGCAGTCCCCCAAGGAGCCAGATGGGGGATGGAGAATATTTACCTCCTTGCACAGAAGAATCTCACAATACACTTCTGTCGCTCTCACAGCACACCCTTTGGGAACCACTGAAGGTAATAAACCTGTGTTCAGAGAGAATATGCTTTGGCTACAGCTCCACGTGAATGTTACTATGCTCATTATCATATTCTTTTTGCATAGAATATGCCCCCTCCCCCAAATAAAATATACACCTTTTTGACAGGCAGAATGAAAAGAAAAAAAAAAAATAAAAGATTTCTCTGAAGTTATGGATGCAGATAGCAGGGACAAAACCTAATCTTCAGATGACTAGGCCCAGAATGCACCATGAGCAATGGGCACTAGGTAGAACAAGCAGCCCAAAGTAAGCATAAAGACAGATCTGGGGCATTGCCTGTACAGCTGCTCACACCCCTCAGAGCAGGCAATTATTTCATCTGGAGGGCCACTTAAGGAGGTTTGGTGAGCTTTAGTTGCCCCACACCCAGGTCCCCATCTTGGGACCAGAAGTTGCACCCCTAACCCCTGACCTCTGGCACCAAAGTCCCTCCAATGCCCTCCAGAAATACCATTTTTTTTCCAGTATGGGGGGAGGGATTGCCATCTTAGAACCACAAAAAACCAAATCATACGCTAAGAAAGGCAAACACCTACTATAACATTTTAACTTTATTACAAAAAAATGTCATGATTTGTATCTGCATAGTGTATACGGAGGTGACTGCATAGTAACTCAAAAATAAATTCTTTGTCCTTTATATTGTGTGGAGCGAGAGGTGGGGGGTGTATAGCATTTGTGGGGTGTGACAGAGGATGGGGGACACCCCTACATGCACATGCGCGCATGCACACACACACACACACCCCTCCCATAGTGTGCAGCCCCAGCAGGCAGCTGCAGCAACAGCAGGCAGGGATGCTCCTGCCTGGTACACATGCTGCCATCCGGCAGCACACTGATTTAGGCAGCGCTGTCTAAATCGTGACATCACGGCAAGGAGTGAAGGGCCAGCCACCTCCATCGCCAGTGCTCCCCACCACGCACATGTGGCTTCCACACTCACACGCCACTAGAGGGAAGTCCCATGCACTGGAGTTGGCTGCCTTCACCTGTGGGGCAGGGAATGGTGCTGGAACTCCATGGGGAAAATGGCCTGGGGATCCCCTCCACTTTCAGTAGAGTCCCAGGACCCGTGCAGCATGGAGTGGCGAAGGCAGCCAGCTCCAGTACATGGGGCTTCCCTCCAGTGGTGCATGAGTGAGGAGGCTTCACATGCACAGAAGGGAGCCCTGGCAACTGAGGCAGCAGGCCAGGTTGCACTCCTCACTAGCATGTGCAGCGCTGGCCAAAGCAGCATGCCACTGGGTGACAGTGCCTGCATCATGTACAAGCACCCCCACCTGCTGCCACCTGTGGGGGCTGCATGCCATGGGGAGTGTTTGGGGGGTCCCCAGACATCCCCCCCCCCCCAAAAATCCTACCCACCTGAACTTTGTGCTGCTGCCGCCGCTCCATGCTGCCACCAGTCCCAGCCCCATGCTTCCACTCAGCTGCAGCTCCCCCTGCTCCTGCTGCTTCCCTACCTGCTGTCCAGAGCGAGCGGCACACCGGGGAAGCCAAGTAGGTCCCCCAGAGGCTGCAGCAGTGGCAGCAGCAGCCCCGCCCAGAAGCTGCATGCTGGCCAAGCTGGGCCCTTCTGCCCACAAGGGTGGGAGTGAGATGCAATAGGGTATGTTCGGAGAGGGTGTATATGTGTGTGCCTCTCTCCCACCCCCGTGAGAAGAAGGCTCTGGGTAGGGTAGAATTAGTTGGTGGGTGCCACGAGCTGGATGAAAATGCCTGGCAAGACAGAGTATTTTGCATGTTCCTGTCTACAAGTATACTCGCTTTACTTGCCTTACATCCCAGTCCTATCTTTGAAGCTACACGCACACCGAGATTAGCTCAGCAACTTCTACAATTACTATTTAAAACATTACACTGAAAATGAAAGTTCTATCAATTTGTTGTAATAGCTTCCTAAGATCTTGTTGTAATAGCTTCCTACTACATGAATTTGGTAAATTGGATTCACTTTCCCTTTCAAAAGTAAAAGAGAGAGAGGCCTACACAAGAGTGTCACACACACATTCTCATTGACACAAGCATTTAAATAGTATTATGTTAAGATTTTAATGTTTGTGCACTGTTAAGTAATTTCTACATTACTAGAATGCACTCCATTCATGGATCCAAATGTGTTCTTTAACTAAAGCATACAGCTTCTCTGTTTGCAGTCTTGGTTACAACTGTTTGGACCCATTTGCTTTTTCCACATTCTGGCAGAAATGCTGGCATGATGCATTCCAGCCTGATTCTGTTCATAGACAGCCAAATTCTCCTGCCCAGGCATTAGTGGTTAACTCCTTCCTTTCTTACTACAAGGACAAATACCCTGGCTATTGTCTGGTATGTAAATGTTTTTTTCCCTCCACAGTATACCAAGCACTAAATTACTCCTCTTTAGATGCACTAGGAAACTTTCCAAGAGGTCAGGACATATAGCTTGATCACACATTTTTAAAAATGCTTGAACAGATAAGCTAAAACATATACACACATAAAAAAAGCAGCAATCTGGAAAACTGCAGCTATACTGGCAGTTGGAGAACCAGCAAATTACTTGTGTTCAAGCCACAGCAAGGGAGAAGTCCTTGAGGTATGCAAAGTGTAAGTACACAGGAGTACAAGGCCAAGAAATTGAAGGCACGTATGGTTGAGAGGAACTTGGCCAGCACATTTCCCTAGAATCTTGAAATCAGGGATGGAAAACATCTATTTGGCAAGCTAAAATTACCCATGTGTTCTGAGACTTCTGCCAACTCTGTCCCACAGAAGTACAGACTACAGAGAAAAACACTGAAATTACTGGCAGAAGTACTGATACCATTTCTTGATGGCCAGAGGGAAAATATGACAGGATACAGAAGCAGGAGCCAGGAAAATAAAGGAGGCATTCCAAAACCCTCTCCTCAACTCCAGACTAAATAATCCCAGTTTTCCCTCTCATAAATCATGTTTCCCAGCCCTCCAATCATTTTTGTTGCTCTCCCATGGACTCTTCCCTGAAAGGTGGGGTCCAAACTAGAAACAAGGCTGCAGGTAAGGCCTCACAAGCATTGAACAGAATCACAGAATGATAAAATAATAGAAAATTAGGGTTGGAAGGGACCTCAGGAGGTCAGTTAGACCAACCCCCTCCCCACAACACACAAAGCAGGACCCATCCCCAACTAGATCATTCCAGCCAGGGCTTTGTCAAGCCAGAACTTAAAAACTTCCAACATGGAGATTCTACCACCTCTCCAGGTCACCTGCTCCAGTGCTTCACCACCCTCCAAGTTCTTCCTAATATCCTCAACCTTGTTCTGTCATCTGCCACCACTGCAAACAGTTTAGGAGAATAGAGCAGAAGAATAACTTCTCATGACTTGAAGCTGGGTGTATCAACTGGCTGATACAACCCAGTACACTACTGACTTGTTTTGCCAACAAACGCACACACTGTTGATTCATACTCAGCTTGCAGTCCACTATAAGCCCCAGGACCTTTTCTGCAATACTACAGCATAACTAAATGTTCCTCAGTCTGTATCTCTGCATATGATCTGTCTTAAAACAAATGCAGTCCTGCATATACCTGAAATTCATTCAAATAATTTTGAATCATTTTTCTGGTTTATCAAGCTACAACCTCAATATCCCATAATATCCATCAGATATTTTAGTTGATATGTAGTAAATTACACATACGGAAACTTTGAGACATACAAATCCCCAAAGCAACCATGTATTCATGCTGTACAACTTTTGTTCCAACTACCATTTCCACTGTCATAATCCTGGTTGCTTCCAATATCAGGGCCTGACAGTACACACACCCATAAGAATAACATTGAGATTGGGACCAATTTATGTCAAAGAGAACACCTATAACAAATGTGGCTATGGTAGTCTGATTGGGAGCCAAAGAGAAAGAAGAAACACACTCTTCCTCACCTACCTCTCACCCCCAAGAGAAATGAGTTCAGGTAGCTTACACAGGCAAAGAAAAAAAAAAAAAAAAGAGCAGAAACAGGGAAAGAGTAGTTTACTCAAAAAAATAACTGTGCTGATTGCAAATGGCTTAAGTTCAGAGCATGTTACACGAAAGGAGAACACTAGTCTCCCTCCTCATTCCCTCATGTCCTTATGCGCCTTTTTCTGGGACAGACAGAGGATCATTTTCTTATAGTGGTATTTGTTAGGGGTGCCTGATAGAGATTTTGGGGGCCAACAGCCAATATTTAAGGAGGCATATCAGCTGATACAGTATCCGACACAGCTGCCTTCAGGTGGTAAGTCTGTTGTGGTGGAAGAGAAGGGGAGAGGGAAGGGGCGTGGGGGGCAGACCAATGCCCCCAGAGTGAGGGAGGGGGCAGATGCTGCCCACAGGGGGCAGAACAAGATGGAGGCGCAGCTCGAGGTGGCAGCTCCTATCACTGCTTGCACCCTGGGATGGCAAGAGGAGGCTGTGTGCCCCCCCATCTGCACCAGGAGAGTGGGTGGGTTGAAGCCAAAGCTGCATGGGGCTCTTCTCAGTGGGGGCTGGGCTTGGAGTGGACACCAGCAATGCTGGGAAGATGCTGAAGCCACCCCAAATTTTGCCACAGCTCCGCTCCCAGCTCCACACCACCTGGCACAGCCCGGCTCCATGTCCTGCTTCCACCCAGGGGCTGGGAAGAGCTGAGGCTGGAGTTAGTGGTAGCGCTGGGAGCAAAGCTGCAGCAAAATCTGGGGTGGCTGCAGCCCCTTCCAGTGTCACCAGCACATGCTCTGAGCCCAGCCCCTGCCAAAAAGAGCCCTGTGCAGCACTGACTCCAGCCAGCCTGCCCACCCAGTGCAGATACAGTGGGGGCACCCCCCACCCACCCAGAGTGCAACCAGCAGTGGGAGCTGCCCCCCCCCCACAAGTCAAGCCTGTCCCACACCCCTGCCCCCCTGGGCAGCACCTGCCCCTGCTCCCTCCCTCACAGCGGGGGTGCTGATCTGCCCCTCCACACTCCTTCTTTCCCCCTTCCCTTTCCAACTTACCAGCTAGAAGCAGCTCTCCATGCTGCCTGCTCTGCTCCGTGCTGCACTGCAGCTGCGCACAGCACAGGCATTTATTGGACAAATTATCAGCCCCATTGGGCCGATATCCAATACAGTAAATTTTCTTTACATTAGTACTGATCCAATATTGGACTGATGTATTGATGCACCTCTAGTATTTGTTTACCCTTTAATGCTGTTTTTCCTCCTCTTTTCCTACTACTGCTTTGGCATGGCCCAGGCTATCACTTCAATACAATCATTTTCAGATTTTATATAAGAAAAACATTAACAATTTTAAAACATAAGACCAACCTATTGCCGAGTCCAGGCTGAGCGTCTGCAGTTGCTGGACTGAGCCATAGGTAGGAAGACAGATGGGTAGACCAGAAGGAAACATCATGGAGCAGAAATCTGGGAGGGACAGGGTCTAAACAGAGATCTAGGACTCACAAATGTATAACAGAACCATACTCCCCAGTTTCAGAATTCCAGAGGCTTTAGACAGGAAACAGAGGCAATAGGTAAAAAGAAGATATAAAATGGAAGTCAAAAGGCATCAAGAAGGCAGAGAGGGAGCAGAAACAAATTAAAGATCTCCCCCACCCCTACCCCCATATCCTAACCCCACTTCCCCTCCTCCCACCTGCCCAATTTGGTAGGAAGCCCAGTTTAACTGGTCTTCACAGTTCTGTTGGAGGATGGCCTCCTTCTTGAAAACTTTCAACTTGATTTAAAATAGTAACAAACTTTTTTTAAGGACCAAATTCTAAGTCTGTAAATGGAAAATTAATGATTCCAGCTGGTTCTTCGCTATCATATACACTTCATAATTTTACATTTTTATACTGGAATAACAAACACCCTAATGCCCCAGTCAGGATCAGGGTTGCTGTATTAAGTGCTATATAAAATAGCAGCAGATGGCTTGGTTCCTGACCAGCTTAGTATTTCTCATTTAATCTTAATTTTACCTTCTTGACTTGTTCTGTAATAGAAATGCACTGTGGGATGCATACAGATGAATTTATACCCTGTTTATTAATAGGCACTAAAGATTTCAAAAGTTCAAGACCATATTAAGCTGTGTCATTCCTCAAGTTCTAACTAATGTTTTTGTAGCAAGTAATACGTTTCAAAAGAACTGGAAAGATTTGCTTTTCATTATACACTCCTCATTAAATGGTGGTGTCGTTAATATAAGTGCAATTTAAGACTTGCAATTTTGTAATACATCTTGTAATCATACTTAAATACCAATAACATGCTTTTTTTTTTTTTGGTAGCAAGGAGCGTTGTTGCTCGTTACAATGTATTACAAATGGAAAGTCCTTAAATAGAAAATCTGATTTTCTAATCTATGGTTTATAAAAATCCTTCTTCAAAATTGAGTGTATATAGTTTTGTGGAACCATGCAGGGTCAAGTATTTGCGGGTGGGAGGGAGACAGCAGATGGGAAGGAAGAGATGAGTCAAAGCTGATCTGTATGTTTCAGATGTAGGAAGAATTTGGAAGAGGGAGCTGGAAGACTGCCACCTCTACTATGCAGCTAGTTTGTGGTGCATTCTGTATTGTGGTTGTGCTAGTAATGACTCTACAAATGGAAAAAGACTCTACACGTGGGAAAACTATTAGTAGCTTTAAAACTTAGGAAGTGTGTTACATGTATTACATGTAGGCCCAACTTTAAACGACAGACAATGCAATTTGTGTGTATAATCTTGAGCATAGCCTCAGTTTTGCCAATCTCTTGAATTTAAGAGCTAGCTCACAGACTCTTTGTTGACCTGAAGCTTTCTGCCAGCCCCATTTTAGCAGTCGAGTTAAAAATAAAAACTTCTTAAACATATGTATGTTTATACAAATAAACTTCTGGAAACCTCAACTACATGTATATTTTCAGGAAATATAATTTTCTTTTAAAATGTAGTAATGCATGTGTTCTATACAAACATGAATCTTCATCCAACTGCAGACTATGATAGGCTAAACATGCTTTAATGAACTAACAAATAGCTCAATAGTGCTTTTCACAGTCTTGAAAACAGAGCATTTTGTTGCCAAACAGGAAATCTGAGTTTAGAAGTGTGTTTCCATACACATGCGAGAAATCCATTAGATGCACTCAGAGAGGCTGACATACTATTTTTAGGATCATGACATGACCCGCATTATTTTCACTGAACTTCTTTGATCAGATGTTCAAGGTATTGGTCATCTAGTACTTCCACATACCTCAACTGTAGTTCTATGCGTTTCATAATCCTTAAAGTCAGGCCCTAGAATATTTGGATGCTTTAGTTGAATAGCACCAGGATTATACCTGCATTATCTAAAATTTGCAACTAGTGGGGGGTGGTGGGGGAAAATCAACTTTCCTTAATCTCTTGTTACATGCCTTCATTGTGACCTATTCTAATCTTATTTCCTGGCACAATAAATGGAATTAAACTAAGTAAAGATAGATACTGAATACCTTGTTTCTACTTTGCACTCAAAGCAGGCAACACTCACCCCTAGTACAATACTAAATCTAGAGAGAATAAGCTCTGTTCCCATTCCAGGTTTTACTTCCTCATCTCTCCTTTTCTTTACCCACCCATCTTCAGGGAACAGCAAGAGTCTAAGCCACTTGCTCAGAGGATGATTCCAACAGCTGAACTAAAACAGGGTGCAGCAATGGACAGATGCAAGTGAAACAAAGCATGTAGGGAACCACAACCAAAGAATGGAAAAATCCATTTTTATATCAAGCTGCCATTGCTCAAAGCAACCCTTAAAATGGAAACAATATACCTATTTTCAGTTAAGATGATATTTTACTAAATAAACAAACACACTGATATTAAAATAAAAAAGTTCAAAGCGCTTGTCAACACTTATGTCTTGAATGACAAAATTAAAATCTAAGTCTTTCTCTAGTACTCAGATTCATTTTGGAGTAAAATGCTATCTGTATAACAAACAACCCTATAACCCATTTTCATGAAAAAAATCCAAACAGATTTAACTATTCAAACAGCCATTTATTGTTATTAAACTTCAGAATTTTGGTTTCTACACATGAAATGAATCCAGCAAACTACAACATTTATGTAATATACAACTTGTAATGCTATTATAGCTGGTTAGATCTTAAACAAGAACTTACCACAGTGGGATTACCACTGCTTATCAACTGGCTGACTTCATGGAAAATGCTCTTGCAGTCAATTGATTTGTCTAAGGATCCTCGTTTCACTATGACTGCTACTGCTAACAGAATCTGCTCCCGAACGTACTTTTGAAGGCTGCAAACATAATAAAAATATTTAGTTCTTGCCATTAATTTGAACACCACAAGGTTCCTATAAAAACAGAATTTGAAAACTGATTCGTTTTTAAATGTACAATATGAAAACTTATATGAAAAAACGGGCTGCTAATGTCAACCAAGGATTAAGCAATTAGAAATCACTAGCACTGAAATGTTTTCTATCCGTTAGCAGAGGAAGATTAAAACAAAGGCAAATGAGATATATGCAGAAACTTATAGAGGTATTTTGGAGGCACTTTGTCAGTACGTACTTAGGCCTTTGTAAGACATAGGTTAGAAGGAATGTTCGCAGTGACTCGATGCTACTTTTTTCCAGGAGAATCCATTCTCTTACAACTGCTTCCATTATCGCTGTGGCAGCTTGAAAAAGGACATAGTCCACTTTACTAGTTTCTGTTAAGAAAACCAAAATCATTCAGTTACTGGATGATGTTATATGTTCACTGCTCACATTTGTTGAACTGAAAAAAACCTCTCAGATAAATGAACAGTCAGTTGTAGTTCTGTGAACTAATTTTGCTTCAAGAGTGAGGTTCTTCCCTAAAGGCACCTCAAATGTATAAGATCAATGACCACAAATTAGCAAATCATCACATATTATCCAAGGTAAGATTAGGACCTAAGAAGGCAACTGGCTGGACAAGAAAGCAGGGACTAGGATGAGGAGTAGGGATGGGAACAGACAGGACTGGGCAATGAATGAGAAAGCAGTTCTGTGGGAAAAATAGTATATGAACTTTACACTGAGTAAAGATTATTTCATAAGGGTACGTGCACAAGAAGCTGAACTGAAATTACTAAGAAAATTTTCACATTTCCTCTTCTGAATGCTTGACTTTGCAAACTTAATTTTAACATACTTGCGTGCATCTATGTCTATACCATGCAAAAGCTGTCAACCTTACCCCTGTAAGTTTAAGACTCAGTCCCACTTAGAAGTATTTAACAAGCATTTAAAGTAGAAATTTGTTTTGTGATTAGGGAGGAATAAATAGCATAGGATCATTTACATTACAAAATAATTTCAAACAAAAGACAGCATTGAAAGCTAATCATTTACTTAGCTGCCATGCATAGAGTACAAGCTTCCACATTTACCATGAAAGAACTAATCAAATCTCAATTTCCTGTTAAAGTGTAGGAGACACAGGCACTCAGGCATTAAAGCGATGAGGGTAATGTAAGTAAGAGACTAGACAGGAGGCTAATAAATTACTATGTGGCATAATTTGAAACAGAAAAAGAAAAAAAAACAACAAAATCTGAATTTAATCTGGTGTTAGCAGATCACTAACGTCAACGCCTATTTACCACTTAAAAAAAAATTCTGGATAGCACTAAGGAAAGAGCAGCATGGAGACGTGGTTATAGAATAGTGAGGGGACAGTAGCGAGCAAGCTCAGAGGCAGTAAGGAACTGCAAAAAAAACATGACTGTGCAAAGTTAGCTGCCAAAGCCAGAAATATGGGCTTGGTTAAGAGAATTGATGGTTTGAGAGGAGCACAGCTGATTAAGAAATAATTTTAAATCCTTACAATATTCAGACTTGCACTGTAGCATCCATTTAAGATTTAAATTGGTTTATCACTTTATGCTAAATCTATTGAGTTTAACTGGATAAAAGAGTATTAGATTATCATTAAAAACCAATGCACAAGCTTACACATAAGTGGCCCAAATTATAGTTTCAACATGCTAAATTTAAAAATTCTTTAATTTAAGAAAATATAAAGTTATTAAAAATAGAATCTTTTCCACAATGAACCAAAATTTAGCTGCAAAATTGGAGACATCAACAGGATTGAGACTTCCAGTTCTATAAGGCAGACATCCACAATGTAAGGCAAGTAAGTAACTGGTAGGAAAGTATGCTGTTATCCTCCTCTAGGCTAAGTACAGAAAGTCAAAAAACTTAAGGCAGAATCAGACTCAGTCTAGGCAGCTTCATCAAAGTTTCGTAGGTTGAACTGATACAAACAACTGAACTGACATTCAGAAAAGTTGGGAAAGGGAGGGGAGGCCTGCACTGACCATGACCCGTAGGCAGGGGGCGCTAGAGCACACCTTCAGCCAGCTGGCCATTGTCAGCCCAGCCCAAGTGTCCCCAGCTGGCTCCTCAGTACATGCCCACAACCTCTGCTGTTTCCCCACGCAGGGTTAAGAAGCCCCCTGTCCAGGTGCTGGGTTTCCCCCAGCCTGAGTCTCCAGGCCAGGCAGCCCTGGGGACCAGAGGGGAATGCCACCCCCCACCTTCCCAGCTTCCACAGGAGGGAGGGAAAAGAAGTCCTCCTGGCCAGATGCCTAGCCGTGCAGCCAAGCATTGGGACACCAGGAAGCCCCTGCTTTGGGGGGGCTTTCCACACTGCACCCCAAGGTCCCCCAGCCCAGGGCAGCCCCAGGGAGCCGAGGGGGATTCTTCCCCTCCCATACCTCAGAGGTGCTTGCCTCAGCCCCTGCCAGTATCAGGGCAGCCTCAGGGAGTGGAGGGAAATTCTTCTACTCCCCTGCAACTAGTTTTGCCTCAGACTCGCAGCGGCTGAGACAAAACTGACTGTGGAGGAATAGAATTTCCCTTCACTCCCTGCAACTTGCAGGGGCTGAGGCAAGCAGCTCTGGGGTTGGGGAGGGAAGAATTCCCCTCAGCTTCTGGGGCTGCCCCGGGCTGGGGGGCCCTGGGCTGCAGTGGGGGGAAGCCCAGGCAATGCAGTCCCTGTTCTGCTCAGACAGCACAGCCCAGGACTACAAAGCATGCTGGGATGCTGAAGGACTATGAGTTCCTTGAACCAGGAAGGGATCTGAGGCAGAAGTTCCGTAAACCAATTTACCCTAAACCAGTTAAGTCTGATGCTACATTCAACCAGGTTTACCTTAAACTAGTTTCAGCCATTTTGAAAGCAGCTTATGTGCACTGAACTTCTGTTGTGTTACAGGTTTACACCAGTTTCCAATCACTTAAACCAGTTTGTGTGCAACTTCTGCCCCTAGCCCTAGTGACAGCCCTTTGCCAGCAGGTTTCAGAGCTATTTGCTGATGTAAGAGGACTATTAAACTTTGAAGTGGTGAGTTTCTATTCCAGGTTTCATAAAGGTAACACTCAAGTGGCAAGAGCCTGTTTCTTCCTTCTCTCCTCTAATTCGTTCCATCCCTTACCTGGTTTCTTATCTGTTATGCCCACTCCTCTCCAGCCTTTGCAGAAGACCTGGGATGTGAATGTGGATAGTCCACCCAACGCACAGGAACTATATATGAGGATCTTGCATACCCCAGGCAGATGAAGTCTGAAGAATTTAGGTGTCAACCTAATGAATCTCTGCAAAGTTTGTAGAGGCAGTGATTGTTCAGAGCTTTCTAACCCATCTAATCTAAGCAACTTTTCACAGGGACAGCAGAAGACAAACTAGGGTGATCCCCTCTATTTCTACTAGCCTATCAAATTTCAGTCCTTGCTGTTAAGCATGGATCCCATAATGGAAAGTGTCAGGCGACCTTCATTATCTGTGGCAACATTAATAAACTCCAGAACTCTTACAGTATTCACTGTAAAGAGTGAAGCAGAAGGTAAGGCGGGGGGCACCTTAAAGACTGACTGGTTCAGAAAGCCTTGGGCAACAGCCTACTTCATCAGAAGTTATGAACAGACTTGAAGAGACCAGGGGCGTGCCCAAGAGCTGAATGTACAAGATCAGCTTCTAAATTATTTTAGAAATTAGATGGGCAAGGAAGCTGTACCAAAACTTTGTTTAGTTAATGCAACTATGAATACAAATAAGGCCAAAAAGCAGTGAAGGGAAATGGAGCTTTTGCACTGGAAGTCTTAGTTAAAGCATTCCAGCAACTCTGCAACCACATCAAAAAGTACCTAAAATAAATGGTTTAAAACATACTGTATTGTGCTAGTAATCTTACAGAGCTATTTTTCATTTACATTGTAAATTTGCTGCACACTTCACCTTTAAATTCACTTTCAGTACTGGCGTCGGAAGTAACACACTGTTTCAAACAAACTTCTTTTAATTAATCTAGTCAGCTAGGCATAATGAAACCAATTAGCACCAATTTAAAATGTTAGCACAGTCAGAGCACTGTACTGAAAATAAGATGGATCAGGAATAATTTAAAAGCAAACAGCTTAATTTTCACTTCCCAACTGCAAAAGACCTGCATCATCTGACAGCCATTACATTACTGTCATTCTAAATATCTCAATAAATGCATTAAAGACTTACCCAAAATATGCTTGCAAACAGCAAATGGCGATTTTGACTTTCTAAATGATAAGAATATGTGCTCGGCATGCTGGCGTTGTTCATTATTGACCATGGAAGGTGGTGCCTAAGAGAAAATAAAGTTTCCCTGCATTTTAGTAATCTGTAAAGTAACATTCTTATTGCATACGAGTAATTTCATGTTCCAGTAAATATTTGTCTCAGTGACTAATACCAAAAAAAGCGAAATTAAATCTGCCATGGTAAGGTACCTGTAATTTTTCTGGCACAGCCTTCCTATTAGTAGACTATCATGAATACCCACACCTACATCACAATGTAAATACATCTTTTTATGAATATTCACATTGCAAATCACCACGTTTTTCTGCATTGCTAATATTAAAACAAAAACGCACTGAAAAAAGAATGATAGATGGATATGAAGATTCTCCATGACTCCTCTTTGTCCTGGACTGACACAGCCCAAATCAAAACAGAGCTCAAATAAAAAACCCATCATCACCATCTAAAACATAACATGAACTACTGAAATGTCAATCAAGAGAAATGGAAATGTTGCTAATACAAGAAAGGTAGTACTTCTGCTAACTTTTTTTCCCCTGAAAGTTTCTATTTAGATTAGAAGTTGTAAAGAATATAGTATTTCTAAAAGGTGAAAGAAACTGGACATGTTAAGTTATCAGCAGTAACATACTACCCTCTAGTGCTGAACATTAGAACTGAGAATCTCGCCTATTTTTTAGTAGATGCTAAGCACTTATTCTCATCCGCACTCTTTCCCAATTATAGAAAAGAATGATAAATATCCTTTGCTGTCTACAAGCACTTTTCTACAAGTATATTCACCAGCTCCAAATATTAGCACTATCCTAACCAATGTATATGGTAAGAGTAATTCTCTATCATGCTTCAGTGCAAGCTTCTATTCTTTAATAATTATGCACCACCTCCATATCCAAATTAATCATTTCACTAACATTTTACATACATATATATAGCAAATAACAATAAAATGGATGAGTTTGTGCAATTTCATCTACAGCAGGGCTGTCCAACAGGGACAACTTCTAATCCAAATCCAAAGCCAGCACAGCTCACACACACACACCCTCAATACCAAAATAAGTGGCTTTTCCCCCACCTATGTTAAGTGAAGGGGGGAAAAAACAAACTCATCTTGAAATCAAGGTAATATGGTAATACGGTGTTGCAAACAAGATCAGCAACTGAAGGAAACCCAGCTTAGTGCTATACTGATAAGGTATCTAAAATTCATAGCTGCACAGGGGATATGCTGCCCTCAGATGTGACCCCTGCTAGCCTGGCCAGCAGGCTGTGCAGCTTCTGGCCACGTAGAAGTTGGACAGCACTGGTCTAAACAAAAAAACCCCATGTTTTATCCTTGCATTGTACAGTCACCAGAGGGAGCTTAAAATTCACCAGTCCTGTTAAGGTAATATCAGCATTACCAAGGCACAAAGAAGAGTCTAACTTTTCAATTAATTACATCAAAACTTTAAAAAAAAAAAAAAAAAAAAAGTCCACATTAAAAATGGACACAGGTTTAGTTCTAAGCTAGTCTCCAACTGTTCATTTGATCCAGTTTCAAACACCTTCATGCTACTCTTCACACACTACAGAAGAAAACTCCTTCTAACTGCAGAAGTACCTTATAAAGGCAACCCCTGCTTAATGCTGTTTCGCTTAGCACTATTTTGCTATAATGCTAATTTTAACTCGATACCTGATTTCACTTAGTGCTCAATGCGTTTTGCTATAATAATGCTCACAGCCACCATCTTGGGTCATCAAATACTTTTGGTTTCACCTAACGTTCAGTTTTTCAGAAACCAATTAAGAGCGCTAAGCAGGGATTGCCTGTACTGTAAGGCTTATAGGGTTGTTGGTTGTAGCTCTGTTGGTCTAAGGACATAGGTTCCTTAGACAAGGTTCTTTGGCTAAATGTGATATCTTTTATTACACCAACTAAAAGTTATCCTTCTTCCAACTCCGCACCCACCCCCTTAAGACACTTTTTAATGTAAAACCTAAAAAAAAACCAAACAAACTTTGACAAGACTGAGGCTGCCAGTGTGCTGCAATTACTGTCCATCATATGGACCTGTATCATCCTGTTTCTTGTTATCTTTTCTGTGCATTCAGCCATTATCTTTTTTGCCTTATAAATTCATTGTTAGCTTTCTTGGGCAGAAGCAATCTTTATGTTCTCCGTCTGTACAGCACCCAGCACAATGATGCCTCCACCTACAATTAGGGCCATGATGTGCTATAATATTTAAAATGGGCTTGTCCTTTTTATTCGATCGTTAGTTTCTCTTGGACACAGAAATAGGAAATGCTGATGGTGTCAACAACAGCACTGAATAATGCAGTCTAACCTAAGTGGGACTACACATATGAATAAGAATAATTATAAATAAGGATGATTATTCAAATGAAGGAAAGACGAGCCAAAAAAACATTTTTGCAGAGAAGTACAAAGACTATAAGCCTAGAGAGATTATCAGACAAAACATTACAATCCTAGTTTTGCAAGTCAGGTTTTCCAGAGAAGCTCTTCCTTCTCTGTCACATCCCACTAGCACTAGGTGGGAAACGCAAGGAGAGGATGAACTAATCAACTACAAATACCTGAAGTAAAACTGCACCAGGGCCAAGCAGCATGTGTTGGAGGATTTAATGTTCTGTCCAGACTGCAGAAATACCAGTTTTTCACAATCCTACACTAGGAAAATCCTGGACTGCTGCTAGGACTATTCAAGGAGCAAAAGGGGTGAAAGGAGAAAGAAAAGGACTTCTCTTTTTCCTCTTACCTTCACACAAATCATAATTCCTTCCAGTACTCATCCCTCCACAGGATATGCCATTCTGCTCGGGAATGGTTGCACAATAAAAGTTAACAGTTCCTCTCGGCAAAACAGCACAGTGCTCAACATAGAGCCACTTCAGGGGCCTGGACATCTTGTGGCTTCCCTCAGCACCACCACATGCATTGGCAAGCTCCCCAGAATGGCATAACCTCTCTCTCCTTTTCCAAGAGTTCAGTAGTGGCAAAAAGCTACAGAGCACACCTTTCCAGTGCCAGCCACAAGCTCATAATCACTACAAAAACTGTAACTCGATTATTATAACCAAAGTTAGAAATCTTCAACAGGCAATGGAGCTAAGAGCAAGGGAAACTATTTCAGGAATTCCAAAGATGAAGCTGGAATGACAAATCAGGACACAATGAGATTGGCAGTATAATAAGAACATAGGACTTGCTACACCAGATCCGACCTTAGTCATTCGAATCTGATGTCCTCACTCCTTCTGGGCAATGATAGATGCCTCTGAGGGCGGGGAGAAATCAGAACAAACTTACCATTAACAGTGATAAAAATAATATGCTCAGAAGGGGTTTTTTTAACCATAGGTTGCTGGCTTATACTCTCAAATGAGGGTTTACTTTTCTTATAGATACTTATGCCAGCTAGAACAGCTGTAGATTGTTCCTTATTCACATAAGGAAATCTTATTGTTTCTGGGATTCTACTACGTGTTTAAAAAAAAAATTTTAAGGGTAAAGACCAATGAGTTAACTATACATTACGTAACACATATCTTGCAAGTTGTTTTTCCAGTGTTATTGCATATGCCCTTCCTTTTATACTAAGACATAAAGTAAATAGAAGTACCCAATGCAATTAATCCTGTGGAAACATCACTTGTATATTTCCACCATGCTCTCACTTATCTGTTCCTCTCTAAATAGTCATAATTTTCCAGCATTCACCTCATATAATGGAAACTTTCCATATATAAGTTTAGGCAGGAGGCAGGGAAGGGCAGGGCAGCACCTTATGAACTAACTTGTTCAGAGACATGAGCTTTGATAAGCTACAGCCTACTTGGTCCAATGCTATGACCATGTAAGCTGTAGCCTATGAAAACTAATGCCTCTAAGTAAGTTAATTTATAAAGTGCCACCCTGCGCTACCTGCTGCCCAGCTTCAGCGTAACATGGCTAACTATCTCTCTCCATTCCTAAGTTTAATTGCCTGACCCTTTCTTCTGTTCCTAATAAAAAAAAAAAAAAA
>NW_017728906.1:171185157-171186942 GCF_001723895.1 Crocodylus porosus | reverse complement strand
GTGGATACCTAGCCTTACTGAAGTCAGTGGGAAAACACCTTTGATGGTACCATCAAGTCACTTCATATACACATTTAAGGTTATACATACTTCCCCTCCCCTCACTGATTCAATTCTGAAAGTGGATTTTAAGGCGCAAGAGGAGGGGAAAGAGTAGAAGTCTTGTATTTGATCCCTGCTTTACCTCCCTTTTTTTGCTATATGTCTATTAACAAAATTTTATCTGACCTGTGGTAGAAATATTTTTAGCTAATGAGCCACAACAATTTTGGATGATATGTTAACAGTGATACCAGCTTCTTTCTAGATGCACACAAATTTCAGCTCAGATGATATAACCTAGTGACCAAGTATACATCTAAAATTAACAATCCCTGAAAAGATATCACAACAGTTCTGTCTTCTTCCTAAGCAAAACTCAATGGAGAGTGACTTGGAGGGAAGCTACGAACATACTTACGTAGATCGGGGTGTCAAACTCCCTTATCTCAAGCCAGATCTGGCCTGCAGGGTTCCTTAGAAGACCGAATCCAACCCAACCTCCAGTGGTAGGGTGTAAAGCAGTGGCATTAACTACTGAGGGTTCCTGAGCCACAGGAATTGATGCAGCCATCACTCACCCCTCTGCCACCAACATGAACCTGCAATGGGGCTCCATACACCAGAATTCATCAGTATGCCCTACTCCTCAATTCCCATTCCTGCCTGGAGCCCCTCTGGCACCCCATAGATGCTCACAGCTTATACCCAAAAATGTGCTGTTATCCTATTGCTCTTTTATTATAGAAATGTTTTTGATATGCGGCTGAGCTAATGAACAAAAAATTAAGTTAAAATTAACAGTAGAACCATAGAATCCTAAAAAATTAGGGTTGGACAGGACCTCAAGAGATCATCTAGTCCAACCCTCAGCTCAAAGTAGGACCACCCCCAACTAAATCATCCCACCCAAGGCTTTGTCTGCTGGGGTCTTAAAAATCTGCAAGGATGGAGATCCCACCACCTCTCTGGGTAACCTGCT
This sequence comes from Crocodylus porosus, assembly GCF_001723895.1. NCBI lineage: Eukaryota > Metazoa > Chordata > Crocodylia > Crocodylidae > Crocodylus > Crocodylus porosus. Next base: position 171,185,921 of record NW_017728906.1, on the reverse strand, counting down.
CCAGTGTTTTACTACCCTCCTAGCGAGAATTTTTTTCCTAATATCCAACCTAAACTTCCCTTGATGCAATTTGAACCCATTGCTCCTTGTTCTGTCATCTGTCACCACCAAGATCAATCTGGCTCCATCCTCTTTGGAAACCCCCTTCAGGTAGCCAATGGCTGCTATTAAATCCCCCTTCAGTCTTCTCTTCTCCAGACTAAATAAGACCAGTGCCCTCAGTCTCTCCTCATAAGGCATGTGCCCCAGCGTCTGAACTATTTTTGTTGATCTCTGCTGGACTCTCTCCAATTTGTCAACATCCTTTTTGTAGTGGGGGGCCCAAAACTGTACACAGTACCCCAAATGTGGCCTCACCAGTGCCAAATAGAAGGGAATACTCACTTCCCTCAATCTGCTGGCAACACTGCTATCAATGCAGCCCAGTATGCCTTTAGGCTTCTTTGCAAGAAAGGCACACTGTTGACTCAGGCACACTGTTGACTCATATTCAGCTTATTGTCCACTGTAGCCCCCAAGTCCCTTTCTGTAGAGCTGCTGCCCAGCCAGTCAGTACTTAGTCTGTAACTAACATTTATTTTATTATTGATTCTAATAATTGTTTGGTCAAGTTTTTATTTAAGAAACTTGAGGTAGCCAGCCAGTAGAAATAAATATGTGCACGTGTGTGCACATAGATTCATAGATGCTAGGGTCGGAAGGGACCTCAATAGATCATCGAGTCCGACCCCCTGCATAAGCAGGAAAGAGTGCTGGGCCTACAT
>NW_017728906.1:171171323-171183857 GCF_001723895.1 Crocodylus porosus | reverse complement strand
GCCAGTGCCTTCAGTACCCTCGGATGGAGCTCATCCGGGCCTGCCGACTTAAAGGCATCCAGTTCTTCCAAGTGACCCTGCACCACATGTACAGACACACAGAGTTAAAAAAAAAAAAAAATCACTTTTGGTAAAATAATAAGAAGGAATTCAATTAATAGTACACATTATTTACAGAAAAACTAAAATGGTAAGGCAATAAAGTACAACAGAACATAGCTGAATTTGGGATCTAGGAAGGTAGGGCTGGAAGGGAGTCAATCCTGACTAAAACATCCCAGCCAAGTGTCTGAGCTGCTCTTCAAAATTCAAGGATGGAGATTCCACAGCTTCTCTACACAGCCTGTTCCAAGGCTTCACCATGTCCATAATCAAAAAGCATCTCTGATTCCCCAAACTAAACTTCTGCTGCTGCAGCTTGAAGCCATTGCTCCTAGTCTTGTCCCACACAGGCAGAGAAAAGACTATCCATCCTCTCTATACTCTCCCTTCAGCTACTTGATAACTTAAAAAACACCCCAGTAGTCTTCTCTTCTCCAGACTATATAACCCTAGTTTTTTCAGCCTGTCCTCAGAAATGTTTCTCACACCTCTAATAATTTTTGTCACTCTCTGCTGGACTCTTTCCCAGTCCACAACTGGATACAATACTCCAGGTGATGCCTCAGCAGTGTTTGAACAGAGCAGAAGAATCACTTACCTTGATTTGCAGGACAGCTTCCAGTTAATACAATCCAGTATGCTTTTCCCCCCCAATTTAATGTACTTTCTATAAAAGGAGGGAATTTTACAAATTAATTGATTAGGCAGCAGAGCCAAATAAGGAAGCATTCCTCCAGTCCTTGTTAGTTTTAGCACAGAATGTCAGAGATCATACACAAGTGAAGACCTATAGTCTTTTTACCTTCAGAAGTGTCTCAGCTAAACATGACCTCAACACCAAGAGTAGGAAGGGCAGAAAAGCATGCTTACCAGAGGTCTTTGTTAAAGGAAAAAAAATAAGATCAAACTGATTATGCTTGCTACTTTCAAGACCAGAGAAACTATTTTGCTAAAAACACTGTTTATGTCTGCAAGTAAAGTACATTACAAGCCTGGAGATTTGTCATAGAAGTACAATTTTGTAAGATACACAAACTAAGGCTGTCTAGTATTCAGTATTCCCCTTTTCAGTAAAGCAGAATAACTCGTTTATTCCCAACCTGTCATTTCTGACCACTGCAAGTTTGTCACATGGTAAACAGCTCCTCCTCATTTCCACAGATTTCAGTGTGGTGTTTAGACTCTGGCTATTTAGACAATCTAGAAGCCTTTAACAGCCAGTCACAAGGAAAAGCTTCAACTGAATCTGCATCACCAAATGATTATTACAAACAAATACCATCCTCAGGGGCTAGACCATTATAAAAACAGGAGCTGACAGCCACCACCAGGAAACATACCTATGGAAGCAGTAGTTAGTCAAGGTGCCCCAATAAGCAAGGGAGAGGGAAGCCAAGTGACAGTAAAACATATGCAAAAGGAGAAGATAAGCAAGGAATTTGAGAAGCATGTGCAAGGGAACCAAGCAGCATAAAAGCCCATGCTAAGAGTAGAAAAAGAACAAACAGATAAGGGATGGGAAATGGATAAACTGCACTACTTGCATTTGTTACTTTTTTAAACAAAAAGAATATCACACATTAAAAGGCAACTAAAGAATGAAATATTAAATTCTACATTTAATTGTTATAATTATCAGGTTATCAATGGTTACAAATGGGAGGCTAGACGGAACACATTTTTCTAGTAAGGTGTACAAGACTCTCTGAAGGAGATTTTTTTTTTTTTAATAACCGAAAAAAGGAAACCTACACACCTGTAACAGCAGTTGGCAGGCAGAAACTGCTACGGGCTGAAATGACCCAGGCTCAGGTAAGACTCAAGCAGTCAGTTCTAGGACCCAGCTGCCAGTCAACCTTCACACCCCCCCACAACTTTTCCCCATGACAGCACAGCAAAAGTGCCTCAAAACCATGGCCAAAACCCCCCACTGTCAAATGCCACTGAAACCCCACTGCCATGGGCCAGATGAAATGACTCTGGGGATAGGTTGCCACACCCTGTTATTTCCTTTTATGTTTAAGAACCTCAATTTTTTTCCTAAAGGATATAATAGCATATAAAAACTGTCATTTATATAAGCTCTTGTGGACTTGTTACTTCAACAAAATGAAGTAGTAACTGTATCTTTAACACAACCAGAAGCTATGGAATAGAATGCAAGGAATAGTCTAGATTAATCTACGCCTCAATATTTTTCTTGGATTTGCTATTTGAAGAAAACATTTAAATTATAGGATTAACTCATTTTTTCAAATGAAGATGATTGGAGATCATTTTAAACAGTGCCAAGAGGGATCACTTTATTTAAGTTAAAAATTGACCACTTTACTTTTGCAGACTGTCTGTTTTGCTTGCTTTCCGATAGCCTTCAGATAACAAACCAGTACTCCTTCCTTGTCATTAAAAGCTCTCAGAAAAAATGTTGATTGTCTATGAAATTTAAAGACTTGTCTAGTTAAGTGGACTTCAATAACTAGGAGTGAAAAGAAAAAAATGCAGTTAGATTTATTCAAACTCTACTTCTTTCTTTAAAAAAAAAGTCTATAGGAGCTGAAATCTCTAATCTTGAGCAAACAGCTACAAAACAGACTTGCCCAAGAGAAATGACACACATAAAGGTGAAAAAAAAATTTTCATCTAATGAAAATCTATCACACTGTAGTATGATGCAAACTACTTAAACCCCCTACTGCCCAGTATTTATTTCTCAGTTTATATTTGGAACCAGTGCGTGACTATGAAAGGAATTACCTCCTACACACTACCTCTCTTGTATCTTGCCATCATGAAGATTCTCATCTTAAAAAAAAAAAAAGCTGCTTTCTCCACCTCAAGGCTTTTACCACCAGACACTTTTAACAAAGCCCTTCTTAAGTGATAGATTTCATCAATACCATCCTATTTTCATTCTTGAAATGGCCTGTATGCAATTACTCATTTCAAACATGGATATATACATATAGACACTATAAATTAATCTGTGTACAAGTATACGTAAATAAATATATGCATGCACATATTTATTTTGGTTCTCTATCCAATCAGTCACTGTAATCAATAACAGAAGTGGGTTGCTGAAGAAAATGAATGTGATTTCCTCTGTAAACATTAAATGATGCAATACCTACCTGGCACTTCCATCCCATTACCCAGTGAATAAGTGAGACTTCTGATTTCTATCTAGGTACTTCATTCAGCCTTAAGGGCTACAAGTCCCCCCTCCTACCTCTACCCTAGCCAAAACAGCTTAGACATCCGAAAGTTACTGAGAGATTGTGGATCTAATTTCTCAAGACACTTCTCTATCTAAAATAATAAAGTTATCATACACATTTAGGGACTACTTATGTCTTTATGATAGCAATTCTGGCTAGAGAGAAAATAAATCTCAATAATATTTAAATAGACACCATGCCATATTAACCTGGCTTCGTGTTAACATGGCTTAATATAAAAACCAAGCTCGCAGGCCTATATTTTATCACTAACCATTTTTAAATCCTGACTGAGAAAGGCAAGGATTTTTGGGGGTGACATCTTTTATTGGACCAATGACATAGTTGAGATAAAGACAGACAAGCTTTTGAATGCAAGACATTCTTCCTTAGGCCTTGTATTTGAAAGCTTCTTTAACCTTACTGGACCAACAGCATGGTTGGGATAAAAGATATCACCCCAAGAACTCCTTGCCTCTCATGTAATTCCCGGACTACCATGGCTACATCACTCTACACTTCTAAGAAAAGGCACAATCGGCTCTAATGTGTGATCTGCAATCAGGCCTCCTGCAATGCCACATGAGACACATGCATTACCTGGTTAATCACATCTTAAGTATAACGTGTAGATGGGGCCTAATACTACTAAATCTTGACTGGACAGTTTCCTAAAGGGGATGATTTAGTCCAAACAAGGATTTATTCAAGAAAGTCCTATGACCTGCATTCTACAGGAAATCAAACTGGATGATCACAATGGTCATGTAGAACTTTTGATCTACAAATCTACTACTAAATTCAACATTATATATTATCATCAATTTACCTGATTTACAGCTGGCAAGACACTGCCAGCAATTGATCTCCTACAGCAAAACACATTTTCCAGTTTTGATACATATTACTTAATTTTGATTCATGTGCAAGTGCCCTATGTGCATAGTTTTCTCTCTAGTCTGCGACTCCCGTGATGCACGTGATTATACTGGGAGCAGTTAAAAACTTCTGAGGGTCACATTTTTGTCCTGCAAAGTCTAAGTAAGCAAGCTTTTTGCAGGTGGAGTGGGTGGATAGTTAAAGGGATAAAATTCACTGCCGTAACCTGAAGACTAGTGCCATAAAAAAGCAGCTAGGCACCCAGCACAGTGGTGACTTACATGACAATCACAACCATACAGCCGTAGCAAAAACCAGCCCCTTCCCCACCCCATCCCTATCATATCCAAGAACGTTTCCCCTGTCACCACACCCTAATTAGCTACTGCTGAATGTAGGGCATAGACGTAAGTACATCAACTCAACAGCTGAAACATCAGCCACAGTTCTGCAGCACAATTTTTTTTTGTTTTTTTTATATATAAAACAAAACTGTGACAGACAAAGGGTGGTTTGAAGACCAGTACAATTTTTTTTGCATTTTTTAAACTTTTTTATTTTATATATGCATATACACATACAAAATAAAAAAATGCAAAAAAAGATTGTACTGGTCTTCAAACCACCCTTTGTCACAGTATTACTAGAGAAATTACAGATGCATATAAGAGAAACAAAAACCTTGTTTACAAGGAATCAAAGAAACAGGGCTGGAAGGGACCTCAGGAGGTCACCTAGTCCAACTGCCTGTTCATCCTTATCTAAACCATCCTAGACAGGCATTTGTGAAATCTATTCTTAAAACTTCAATAACAAATCAACTACCTGAAAAATCAGAAACACCCTAAAACTTGCCATAGGTAAAACTTGAGAAAGAAGGCACCACACTGCCACTGCAAGATCAGAAAGCAGTTTGTTAAACTGTGCTCAAGCAATCCAAGGAAGAAGACCATGCTCCTGACTAGAGGAAGGCAAAACCCCCCACAATCCATACATAGGCAAAACTAAGATTTTGAAAAGGAGGGTGCAGGCAGTGTGGCACATTATCACCACCAGATATGGGATCCTGATTTCCCCTGATAAAGCAACAAATTCTCTGATAAAAAAACCTGAAATCTGTGATAAAAATTAAAAGCCCCCCACAGCCCTGCTAATGCCTCTTACTCCCCCCCCCTCAGCCCCCCAACCCCACACACACAGGCACAGACACAGACAAACACAGACATACATACACACCCCAGCAGGTAGCTGTGGGGAGCGGGGGGACAGGGGGGAGGAAGAAGGAAGGGGTTGGGCGGGCAGATTGAAAACGGAGTGGAGAAGTGCGTCTCTATGCCGGCTCTAGCCTTCTTGAACATCTTGATGGTGCCTCCATCAAGACCATTAAAAAGGATGGAGGGTCATGAACTCCTGCAGAGTGAAGAGAGATTAGCAGGAATCAGGGAGATGAAAATTAGCCAACAGATTCTCTCAGCACTATCTGAATAGAAAGGCCACTGTCCCTCCCAGGCTACAGTTTTTAACGTTTGGGTAGAGCAGGAATCAAAAGGTGGAGGGTGCAAGTTTACCTCTGCACCCTGCTGGATCCACCCCTAAGTCTGTGCCTAAGGATCATTTTTTCCTGATCCCAAATGCAGCCTAAACCAGGAGTGGGCAAAATATGGCCTGTGGGCCAGATCTGGCCTGCAAGGCCATTCTATCCAGCCCACAGGGCCCCTAAAAAGTGTAAAAAATTATTATTTCTCTGCCCTTGGTTCCTGTCAAAAATGACAGGAACCAAGGGCAGCAGGACCCAGGGGAAGCCCAGTGGGCTCCAACAACAGTGGGACCTGCCCAGCCGCACCCCACCCCAGCTGGGGCTTCTGGCCTGGGAGGGTGTGACTGCCCCATGCCAGAACCGCAGGTAAGTGGTGGGGGAGAAGGGTGGGGGGGACCCCAGGCAGGGAAGGAGCCCCTTCCTCACCCCTTGCCAGTGCCCCATGCTGCAGCTGCCTGCAGCCTGTGTGGGCCTGCCTGTGCCTACTCCGGACAGCCCTGTGTGGGCTGTGAGTAGCTGCAGCAGGGAGCGCCAGCCATGGGGCAGGAGAGGAGCTGCTTTTCCCCTCAAGCTCAGCTTTTCCCTGGGCTCCTTCTCTGCATGGAGAAAAGCAGCCCCTTGTCTGCCCCATGGCTGCCGCTCCTTGCTGCAGGTGCTTGCAGCCCGCATGGGGCTGTCCAGAGCAGGCACAAGCAGCCCCAGGCAGGCTGCGAGTGGCTGCAGCATGGGGCAGCAGGCATGGGGCAGGTGAGGGCCTACTTCCCCCCCCTCCCCACGCTGGCAGCGGGGCCAGGTTAACAAGCTGGTGCTGAGCAAGGCACCAACAAGACATCAACTTTAGGGGTCTACCGAACTCAAGGAAGCAGCTGGCTGATTTCATGGGCAGATCTCAGGGCTGACAATTTTTGTGAGCTGAGGACAGTGCCCCCCCCATGCCTCTGATTGGCCGAGGGGCCCCAGCAGTCCCACTCTCCCTACAGACTGCCCCATGGCCCCAAACAACGGCTTAATTACCATGATTGAGCCCAGGGAAACCATTAACCATATGTTATTAACCATGGATTAATGGCTTCCCCAAGCTTAATCTGGGTAATTAAGCTGTGGTTTTGGGCCATCCCCAAGTGGCAGGCTTCACGATTTTGGCAGGCTCACTGGGAAAACAAAACAAAACAAAAAACTTACCAGCAAGCAGAGAAGCCCTGCAGTTTTAGAGCACAGGAAGGGGGAGGGTGGAAGAGGGGAAAGGGGGGTGGGTTGGGGTTGCTCACAGCAGGAAGAGATGATAGACCCTCAAATAAAACATACACCTTATTTTTAGAAGGTAGAGTGTAGAAAAAAAAAGATTATTCCAGTCACAGCTGACTGTGTGATACAGAGTAAGGCCTCCTGGAAACAGGAGTCCAGCAAGTGTGGCATCAGGAACTTGTCCAGCAAATATGACAGCAGACTGTCCCCTGCAATGCCACACTCCCTGGACATTCTAGGTTCCCAGGAGGATGTACTCTATCACACAAGGTTAGGCCCCAGACCTTTGCAAGGGCAGTAGCAAGACTGTTAGTTCCTTACTGCAAGTAGCTCTTTATAGAAATTCCTGTAAATAAAGTGCTTCCACATTACAAGGCTCATGAAGATACTACCAGCACCTGCTCAGAGTGCTCGGCCAATAGCTATGGCAGTGAAAAGGTTAACATAAGACTCCACTTCTTCAGCTTGCTGAGCAGGCACAAGTGACAGCCATCTTAGTAGCCACATGGCATGCACAGTGCCTGCAGCCCTAATTCTTTTCTATTGAAAACAGCTTCCCTGCTTAAAACACATACTCTAATTTTTTTTTGTGGGGGGAGTTATATATGAGAAAAGACAGCATATTATTTCAGGTAGAACAGTACACCCTTCTGGTTATGCTGCTTCCAGTAGCAAAGCAAGATAACTCAGAACTAGTGCCATGCAGGGATACAGAACTATATAGATACACCCTCAAAGGAGGTTAGAAGTGGTCAGTTCACCACCATGAAAGGGAACATCCCAAGGACACTAATACAGACCGAGACACTAGCTGACAGATGTGCAAACAGCTGCAATCATCTCTATTGGGTGGTCCCATTGCCTCATCCATAGTTTCAGTGCATGTGTGCCTGCATCATGCATTGAGTGTGCCTATTCGCAGAGCCTGAAAGACTTAGTTTGCTATGCCTATTGCTAACTGTAAAGATTTCAAGAAGCCTATCCTACACTGGTTAGAATTTTTTGCTGCTTTCTACTGTACCATTTTCACAATGTTAATTAACCCCACCAATGTCACCCCTATCCCAGACCACTCTGTGGACCTTCTGTCCTGGACAGTGTAGCTCACCAGCTGTCACAGGGTAGGAGTTAGGTAGATAACATGGGTGTGCTGAACCTCTTCCAATTTCCAGAAGGAGACAAGTCCAAAAGAAATTCAAGCCCCAGTGCAGGTAAAGTACGCTAATACATTAATGGACACAAATGATCTTGGTGGAAGACGTAAACTCATTGTCCTTCAGCTCTAAAGACAACACATATTCCCTTAAAACACTTACTGACCATATTCTCAGTTGTGAATGATGCACCAGTTTGGGGAAGCAAATCTCTCAAACAGAGAGATGCCTCATGTACCTGCAAGTACTCTAGCACTCCTCTCTAAATTCATGCTTGGTATTACTTAATAACTGATCACAGGGGCATCTTGTGATAAGACTTTCACATAAAGGTCAGAGCCTTAATTTTTTTTAGCACTGTACCAAAGTTTATAAAGACACTGAACATATTATGATCAGCTCATTTTATGAAGCTTGTGGATTAGGAGCACTGTAGTCCAATGATCCTCAACTAGACTGCTATGGTACCCTGGGGTACCCTGAAATTCTTTCAAGGGTGTTGCAGGGTGCCATACAATGTTCGCACATCTAGCAGTGCTAACATGATTCATAAGATTAACGCAGAGATTTCAAATAAGAATCTACAATGTTAAAATATTCTTACCCATTTGGTCTTTCAGAGTTTTGGTCCTTCCGAGTTTTTGGCAACAGAAAAATATCTGTTAGTTCTCACTCAGTTTTTGACAACAAAAAATAAAAGCTGACATTTTCTAAGGGGTGTCTTGAGTCTAGAAATGTTGAGAATTACTGCCACACAGTCAAATGACCTAGTCTTGCTTTCCTTTGATCCCATCAAGTCCAGATGTTCAATAAATCACTGAGGTGCATGAGCCACTACTGTATAACTCAAAATGTTCACCCTTCCTCTGATTAACTCTGCAACTCTTCACAATACCTCTAAAGTAAGTACACAGGGGTGGAACCCTTTGAAATACCAGCTCTTAAACAAAAAGCTTTATCTCAGGAGGAAAAAAACTTCCAAAAGAAGTCCCTTCAGAATGCAGGTAAAGAAGAGCAAGTACTGTGCACAATTTATCATCTAAAGACACTGTGAAGGATAGAACTGGAACCCTTTGTGCACAAGTACAGGTCACGTACAACCAATATGACAGGTCACCTTGAACCAACCAGTTACTCTATCAGGCTGCCTATCAAACCCCTGACAAGAAACAGAGCCCTTGTCTTGCTATACAGGCACACTGGCTTGAGTTAACTCTTGACAGACTAGATTAGATTAGATTTCTATCCCAGATGACCCAATATATGCACTACTCAAATCCACAAGATTAATTATGGAACTAAATGCCTGATCAGTATAAATTTGTGTTTAGTCTTCAAGAATCAATTTAGAAAAGAGAGAGAACGCAGGTCCATATATTTGTATGGGAAGACCTGTGATGCAGATCTAAGAAACAAATCCATTTGTATGGGGAGGCCTGTGCTCTCTGGAAGAAGAGTAAGATCCATACTAGCTAAGAATATGCTTAATGCAGCTTTAAAGAAAGACAACTCTTACAGAAAATATTCATTAACTTGAAATAATAAATCAAGAATGCTATTAAAAAATAATTAAAAATGTATGAGGGAAGAATGTGTGTGGGTGATATTCCTTTACTGGACCAAATGTATGGTTAGGATAGCCTTAGACAGGCTTTTGGATTTCAGAGTACCCATCTAGAATTCAAGGAAATCTATCTGAATCTCTTTAAAATATACACATCTCTAAAGAAAAATCTGCATATGAAAAATGTTAGTTTATTCAAATTTCTAAACTCTGGCCCTCCAACACCCAATAACATTATCATTCAAAAGCAAATTTAAAATACCAATTTCAGTATGTGAGTCTTCAATCATGATTACCTGAGCCCCTAAAAACTATAAAACATTCTGGACTGGACACTTTGCTCTGCTTCCAACCTGTACAAAACATATCTGCTAAAATCTGCCTCAACTTATGCAACAAGCATCAAAGGCTCCTTCTGAATCTCTCCACTGCCACCTGCCCTCCAGTTAAAGGACAAGAAAGTGTGAATTTCCTGTCTTCCTTTTCAAAACCCTTGACAACTCCACACCTCCCTAACTTGCACACTCATTTCTTAGGGCAGAGTCTCACTTACTCACCTTGGCTAACAATGCCAGTTTTATCTTCCTGTTCCTTAGCTTCAGACAAACATTTTCTTCCTTCTTTTCCTAAAGAATCCCACTGATTTCTCTCTCTCCCCCACTTGTCCATCCCACTTCTACACTTTGATGCAACCACCCACTTCCAAATACTGACACACACACACCTATCTAGAGCTTGAAAAATGTACTAGCCATTTAACAGTCAAAGGACTAAGCTAAACTAAGGTCATCATTGTCCAGGAGTAATTCTCTGACAAGAAGTCACACCCACTAAAAATGAGGTTGGGGTTCTCCAGAAAATTAAGAAGGGAGAACCCAAAATACCATCCAGTCCCTTGGCTTGGCTTTGGAGTCTTGTCTTTTGCAGCTTCCAAAGAGCAGTTGTCTGGGCATTTTGACTTCACCCAATTATCAGAAGAGAAAAATGCCATCCTCTAGAAATCCTCCTGCATGCTGTGCTGGTGGTTTCCACTAACCTTCCTCTCCTCCAGCAACCAATTCTGGGTTCTCCCCTATACACCATATACAGCTTCAATATCAGTCTCTGGTGCTGCTAATGCTACTCTAACTTTCTATAGCACAGTGAAATGGACCTAATACTTGTTCATTTCAATGTCCCCACGTTTCCAGAGACAAAAGTGAAAACAAGCAAATGTCAGTTTTCAGTCTCTTACGGTTTGGGAAAAAAAAGCTAAGAATGACATCAGACATACTAGAGTTGCCCATGCATATGGGGTTAGGACTCATTTTCACTTGCAAATTCAGTGATCATTTATCAATATAGACCTTAACATAGACAGAGCTTTTGTACATGTTAATAATGCATCTTCCAAAATCTATATTATAATGACTTTGTCCGGGGTACACTAGGATTGAGCAGCCATATAAAGGTTGGGAAATGAGGACTAAACTTATCTGTACACTTTCATACTTTTTAAGGTAATAATGAAGCACCTTGCAACTTAGAAAAATCTTTACCAATATACATCCACAGACTTCCCCCATCCCAAAAAGAGTTGGGCCCTGGGCTTCAAACAGCTATGTACACAAGTCATTCAGTGGAATTCCTCTCATGTATAAACCCAAGTGCAAATGAATATAATGAACTGCTGTCTCAGACTTTCTTCATTAAAGACCATATTGTTACTGTTTTTAGTTCAAACCATGCTTCACAGCATACAACCAACATTTCACACTATACAGCCTCTGTGTACTCCTTTAGCATAAATACTAGCTAATCTATCCAAACTCCTAACTAACTTTTGTCCAGCTTCTCTGAACACCATCCAAAGATGAACTCTCAAACTGCCAATAGAGTCTGAACTTAAAAACTGTCAGGAAAAACCCCCACCAAAAACACATGTTGGGAGATAAAGCTTTGGCTGGGATGATATAGTTGAGGAGTGAGAAGGGAGAATCCAAAGGGTGAAGAGGACTATGAGTAATCAAAAGTATGTGAATATCCATACTTCCAGTTCAAAAAAGGTCTGCACCTCCATTTGATATTGTTTAGAGGTCCACAAATGAAAAAAGATTGAAAAACACTGAACTAGATGACGTCCTGAGGTCCCTTCCAACCCTAATCTTCTAAGATCGCATGACAAATGCCTTGCAGCTAAAAATCATTACAATATGCCAACACTACACAACTTGTAGATAATGTTTGTTTAACATTCAGCTTTTCAGACACTTCACGGACAAACCGCAACTATTACTGCACACTTAGGAAACTTTGGGAACTCTGCACGGAAAGAGTTATATCTTAGAAAAGTTTGTTCGCATCCAAACAGAGCGATGTCCTCCTCTTGGCAGTCCATGCCAAATGCATGACTTTTTCATCCCCACAATCAAAGTTGCTCTCAGCCAACTAGGAATGAAATCAAAGAGGGCATGGCTTGGCAATACAGACCTTAACGTAGGCAGAGCTTTTGCGCCTGTTACCGCATCTTCCAGCATCCATGCTACAAGGACATGGGGCACAGTGGGCACACTAGGATTAAGCACTGCTGCCAAGGGTGCTAAGCACATCTCTACACTGTCAAACCCGAGAAGGTACAAACGAAGCACTCGCACCTAATACAGCAGCTCCCCCACGCACATACAGGCTCCGGGCTCCCCCCAGGAGAGCCCAGCCCTCGTGCCGCGCCCAGGGCAATTCCTCTCGTGTGTGAAGCGGTGCCCGGCGGACTCGCTGCTCAGCTCCGGCTCCACCGTGTCGCTTCCCAGCCCTAAGCCGACCTCTCCCCTCCGCGAGCTCGAGGGAAACTGAGGGCAA
>NW_017728906.1:171155621-171170753 GCF_001723895.1 Crocodylus porosus | reverse complement strand
GTGCCCGGCTGGTGGTGGCCGCATTTGGGGTCAGGAAGGAATTGTTACCCCGTGGTCACATTGTTGCAGACGAGGGGTTTGCCTTCCTCTGTAGTGACAGGCGTGGCGGGTTGAGCGCATACTGACCACGTTTCATAGAAGCAGGATGTAAGCTGCGGTTCCTCTGCTTTCTGCCTGGCAGGTTAGGCTGTTGGGTCTGCCAGGGTCGATGGTGGTCTGTGTACAGAGTTCAGATTACAAAGCATTTAGGATGGTTTGGATGGGGATGATCTTGCCTTAGGCAGGGGTTGGACTAAACCTCTGGAGGTCCCTTCCTGCTCTCTCTGTGATTCTCTCTTTCCTTGTAGCTGCAGCCAAAAGTTTCTCGTGGCTGTTGCTGAGCATGGTGTTTGCCATCTTGTAAGCAAGCTACCTTTTTACAAGATAGACTTGGAACAAATGCATTTCTAATCCATTCATCTTTGTATATTTCTCTTTTATGGTAGATGTTTGATATTTTTATAAGCATATGGATTTTTAATCTATACTATGTTAAAATGATTTTTTCTGAAAGATTTTGTCAGCCCTTGAACAGATTGGTTTTGCACCATTCTCAGGGAGATCTGAGGTCCCTGAAACCCGCACTGATTGGTTGAGGGTGATGGTACAGGGTGTTAGTCACAACCCCTCATTACCTGGTGGGTGTTGTACCTGTGCTTTGCAGCCTGTGGGCCAGAATTGGGGCCCCAGGGGCAGTCCATGCACCGCGAGGGTGGGCCCTGTGGCGGGGCAGTGTTTCCCAGACAAGGGGTAGACCTTCTGATGTCGGGGACCATGTGTTGGGGGAAGGGGATTCTAGGACCAACATGGCAAGCAGGGCAAGGTTTGAGGTTGTGTGGGTGGGTCTTGTGTCATAAACCATAAGACAGGGTGTGACTTCTGGTTCCTAGTCTGCACCTCTCCTCCGAAAAGGAGTACTTCTGAGACAGAGGGACATCCAGTGGCAAAGGTGAGGGTGTGGGACTTCCAGTTCCAAATTAGTTATCAGGGGGCAGGGCACCTGTCAAGGGGTGGAGCTATCCTTACAGCCCTCAACAGCTCGCTGAAACTCATTAAGTGGCCCTCCAATCAAAGTAGTTGCCCACCCCTACATTGTAGGTAGCTATTTATTTTGATTTCCCCTTGGCAGACCAGCAAGACCATCCTGAAGAGAATGAGAGCAGTTCTCCAACTTTAGAGTCAATGTGCCCTGCCTATTCATGCATGTGTCGAGATGCAGGGGTTAGTGAAGGTGTGAATGCTAAATTCTAAAATAGGATTAGAGTTCTTTTTATTTAGGAAAATTGTTAGATGTACCAAGAATTCCAACCAAAAGAAACATATAGGAAAATTAAATGAGCTCAGGAAAAGTGAAGGAGTACCAGAAAAAGTTTACATTAAGTGATTTCAATCTTGCTGCGATAAAGAACATTTTCACATTTTGCTTCCCAAAAGGACATTGTCACATTCCATTTTCACCTTCAACTAGCGTGGAACATGAATAATAATAAATTTAACTATTACCACCCCTCTCCGTAACAGTTCTCAAGTCTGTGGCCTTTACACAATATACCATGAAGCCCTTGTCTCAACATGCTTGAGACAAAGGGGTGGGCAAGATACTGCCCACGGGCTGAATCAGGCCTGCCAGACATTTCTATCTGGGCCATGGGCACCCACCAACAAAATGTACTCTGCCTAGCCCTTTTGCCCACAATGGTGGAAGCGAGGCGTCCACGTGGACACCCCTCCCCCCAACAATATACCCTATTGCACTTCACTCCCACCCTTGTGGGCAGAAAGGCCTGGCCCAGCTAGCAGCAGCTTCCAGGCAGGGCTGTGCTGCCGCTGCCCCAGAGGACCTGCTCAGCTTCCCCAGTGTCCCACTCCAGATAGCAGGTAGGTAAGCGGTGGGGGACAGGGGGCTGCTGCAGCTGGGTGAGAGCAGGGAGTGTGGGGCTGGTGGCAGCATGGACCCCATGCCTAGAAGAGCGGGGGTGTGGAGCTCAGGTGGGCATGGTGTGGGTGTAAGGGAGGGAGGGTGGATGTGGGGACCCCCCCACACTCCCCCACATGGCACAGCCCCCACTGTAGGCAGCAGCAGGCAGGAAAGGGCACTTGGGGTGCTTGTGCCCTGTGTAGGCACTGGCACCCAGTGGTGCGCAGCTCCAGCCAGCACTGCGTCTGGGGGCAAGGAGCACAGCCTGCCCGACCCGCCTCTACCATGGAGTCTTTGCGCAGCACACCTGCAAGTCCCACACTCGCCCATCACTGGGGGAAGCCCTGCACTGCAGCCAGCTGCCTTCCCTGCCACCTGCCATGCAGCTCCCAGGACTCTGCCAGAAGTGGAGGGGAACCCCAGCCACTGATTCACCACGGGGTCCAGGGAGCTGCATGGCAGGGAAGGCAGCGGGCTCCGGCATGGGGCTTCCCCCAGTGCCGCACAAGTGCAGGAGCTGCAGGCAAGCTACACAGAGCCCCTGGGATACAGGTTGGCCAGGCAGGCTGTGTTCCTCGCCCCCGCACACAGTGTTAGCCAGAGCCCCATGCCACTGGGCACTAGTGCCTGCGCTGGACCACAAGTGCCCCTGCCTATTGCTGCCCATAGCAGGGGTGTGTGCCATGTGAGGGAGTGTGTGGGGGCCCCCCCCACCCTCCGTCATACCCCACAGACCTTACACACCCTCATCCTGCCCTCACAACTTCCCCATATATACACTTCCCAACATACCCTATGCCCCCCACATATACAACCACAGCCCCTCACAACCCCCACACACACCACCATACACACACATACTCTTCACCATACACACACATGCCCCACACCTCTCACACCCAATATACAAGAGTAAGACTTTATTATTGAGCTATTATGCAATCCCCTCCATATATAATACACAAACATAAATCATGACAAATATTTTTTGTAATAAAATTAAAATACGTTATAGTAGGTGTTTGACTTTTAGTGAATGATTGAGTTGTTTTCTGGTTCAAAGACGGCAACTCTCCCTTCCCAAAAGAAGTATTTCTGGGGGGGGACAAGGGGAGAGACTTCCCATGGCAAAGGCAAGGGATTAGGGGGCAGGATTTCAGATCCCAATATGGTGACCAGGGTGCGAGGCAAATGTCAAGATACGGGGCTACCCATATGGCCCTCTACAGCTCACCAAAACTCATTAAGTGGCCCTCCTACCAAAATAATTGCCCGCCCCTGAGTTATAAGGACACCAGAGTATTTTGTTTATGTACCGCTATGCTTTCCAGTCACCGTTCATTTTTTATATTTGGAGATCTTGATACTACTCTGTTGTTTAAAACTAGTTTTTTTGCCACTAATCTATCCAATATTTGAGGGTTTGTTTTTTTGGTGCAGACAGGCATAGCTTGACAAAAGAGGAGGTTTTGTATTTTGCCGTCAGGTGCTTTTAAATAGGCAGAAAGGTTTTCAATAGAACGTACAGCAATGGATTCATCATGTTTTATGACAACTTCAGACTTCCATGTTATCAGCCATATTGAGGAGTCTCCTTAATGCTGTATTGTCAAGCTAACAAAAGTCCATTCGTTAACTATCAGTGAAGCCACTTCAGCTGCTGGATTGGAAACCCACACTTCCTTAATGTTATATTTCACTGATTTAGTGATGTAAATACAAGAGGTTCAAACGTTTTGAATACTGGATGCACATTTTGGTTGTGCCGCTCAGTAAACTTTTGCTGGAAAGAAGTCATGACCTCTGCTCCATTTTAATTGTACAGCTGAAGATACTTTTTTATAGCTGCTGTTAGGTTTAGTTCATTTTCCTTAGTGCACTGATTCAGGCTGCCAGTTCATAAAGAGTTTAATGAATGAGCTGCTAAAAATTGGAGACCCTCATTTGTAGAGACTAGGTAACAGCAGGGAGGAAAAGTGGAGGTGTGGAATCTCCTAGAAGTGCTCTAGAGCAGTGGTTTTTGAACTTTTGGGGCTACATTCCCCTTTACCTGCAAAATGTTGTCTTTCATACTTCCTACACCTGGCATCCCTGAGTATCTACACCAAAGTCAACACTCAGTAATGCTATTACTTACCACAGGTTGACCAGTAAGAAGCACCACCATTGTTATTAACTCTTGAGCATGTACCCTTTCCCAATGTGCTGTGTACTCCCAGGACTATGCAAACTCCTGTTTGAAAACCACTGCTCTGGAGTGAAAGAAGGGAAGGGAAGAAGTGACTGAGCACAGGAGTCAAGGCATAGGAATGCACTAGAGAAATGTCTTTTGGGATGGGGAGGGAAAAGGGTAGCGGCACAGATGGGAATGACATAACCAAAGAGGAAGGACTCTGGGAAGTAAACTTTAAGTCTCCGATTTCTTCTATCACCACCTCCCTATAGGTCTCTCCTGCCCACCCCAAACAAGTTCCCACCACCATTCTCCGCCTGCTAGCCCTGGTATCAGCACTCTCACCTTGCATAGTTTCTCAACTCTGCTTTTGCTGAGTACCCACTACTCCCCCTCCTTTATTCAGCTGCCTTTTTTTTCATGTATGTGTAAGGAGCCTTCCCAACCATGCAGCCTCCAACCACTCATCACTAGCCCCTATTCCCCCAGGCAGGATAGCCATTTGGGTTTAGACAGATTCCTTGCTTTGGCTTTGTTTCCCACTCTCAATTCTTTCCTTCTATTATCCAGTTTTTCCTGGAATACCTCCCTGGTTTCCTCCATGACTCCTCCTGTGAATGCTTCATCAAAAACCTTTTACGAAGTCCTTCAGTAGCAACAAATCCAGGATAGTAGCTTCAGTGGTAGCTGATCTAATACCACCCATTAACAGTGACCCCATGAAGTCTGCCACTGATCACAGGACCAATTCCTGAGGGAGTGTAAGAGACAGTGATTCGTCAATAAAAGAAGAGACCCTAGTACAAGAGTGGGCAAAATGGCAGATCCAGCTGGCGACTGAACTTCATTTTTGAGCAGCCCCTGCCTTCGTCACTGTGGCCAGTTTCCACAGAGACACCAGGAGCAGTGGGGCCATGACAAGAGGGGGGCAGGATTTCCATAGAGATCAGTCCAAGCAGTGCTGGCAGGGAGTGTGGTTGGATGGGGAGCTGCTCCAGGGCCAGAATTTTGCAGCAGTAACAGCATGGTCCAGAGCCAGGGCACAACTGCAATAAGTCCAACAAAAAACCTCATGAGAATAAGCTATACTGGTCCTGACCCAAAAGGAAAAAAGGGTCCGTCTTTGTAAGATTGGTCTGAGGAAAAGGAGTTTCTCAGCACCTGAAAAATTGGAATTAAATATTGGTTAAGTATCCATCTGGTATTTTCTTCACACATTTTACTATTACTACCTTCTTCCTCCATTTAAGCTAATTGGTGCTTATGTGTATTTGCTGAGCACAATTCACCCTTGATCCTGCTTGAGACGCTTTCAAAATACAAATGCATTTGATACCCATTTCTAGAAAGATAAGCTTAAAAAGGACCTGACAGTTTATCAAGTCCAGTCCTGCTCATGTAACCACCGCATATAATCCCTTTCATAAACCAATAGAGCTCTCGCTCGTCAGGAATTGATTCCTTTTCTGAGGGTTCAAGGGTACCATGAGCTGTAGTAGCATACGGCTCACAAAAAAAACACTTCTTACCTGGCGTTTTTAACTAGATGAACCTTGAGTCTGGACTAAATGGAGCAGCTGATTAAAGCCATGATTTTAGAAATGCCTAGAATTAGGTTTTAATGACCAATCATTTCTTTTTTGGACAGAGAAGGAATATTGGCAGGAGACACAAAAACTGTTGGAAGCAAAGTAAAACATCTCTGTTTACAAGGGACATTGCTGTTCAGCCTTTAGTCATCATCAGGTTTCTCAGAAAGTCTAAATTTATCTAACCAAGTCTTGGAAGGCCACATATTAGACATTTAGTAAAAGGACCAATAGAAAAACCAAGGACCATAGGGACCCGTGTTCAGTAACTTTTCGGATCAAGCCAGGAGTTCTACCTGTATTATCTCTTCTTGCCTCAGGTAAACTTAGTTCCCCAAAGTTTCATAGTCCTCATTTTATGCCTTCAAAATGCATAATCTACTGCTTGAAATAAAATTGATAGCTTTTTCAGAGCCAGTTTATATATTTTCAATCTATCACCAGTAGTGATAATATTGATTTAATTTAACAAATAATTTAAAGTAAATTTCAAAGTACAATTTCTGCAGATGCAGAGAGGTGGTTAGCCATGTTAATCTGAAGTCAGGCAGAAAATAGGTCACCTTAGGATGGAAACAGGTGCCACCTTTTGTTGCCTTTGTGCTGCCATAAATATGTGCTGCTCTGCCTTGAGCAGAAGACGGGACTGAATGACTTTATGAAGACCCTCCCAGCCCTATGTTCCTATAACCTATGAGCATAAGTCTGGTTAGGGCACAAAATAAGCATGTTGCAGGCATCTCTGACATGTAGGGGCACTTACGAAGGCTAAAGATATTTGTCATGTCTGCAAAATGTTATCCTACATTTTAAATATTTCCTAATATTTTAAAAGTCTTTTTCCTGAAAAACAGTTAACATTCTGTGGTACTGTTGGTGGGCTGGTTGTTCTTATGTTGTATGTAAGGTGCTAAGATGTTAGACTCCCATTATATTTACTGCAATGGCACCTGAAAAGGTATTCCTTTATACAAAATACATATTATGTAGCATGTAAAAATTCACCGATACATTGGTCCATATTGTATCGGCACTGATAAAAGGAAATTGATATTATTGGCAGTCGGCATTTTTTGGCTGATGCAGCTGATAATATTGCCAGTAATTGCCACATGCATGTGGAGAGCTGCAGCATGCACACAGCCAAGAGTGAAGCCCAGCAGCGTGGAGAGCAGTGTCTGGTCAGTGAGTCTGTGTGGGAGAATGGGCATAGAGGGCATATTGAGGCCCCCACAGTGAAGGAGGGAGTAGGGCTGGGGCTGGGGCAGGGGTAGGCGCGGGGTGGACCCATGGGCAGCTTGTCCAGGGGGTATGGGGGGGCCATAGATGGGGGATAGCTCCCACTGCTGCTCGCACTCGGGGCAGGGAGGGCACGGGGGCATGTGCCTCCCAGATCCATGCATGGGGTGAGGGTGGGCTCCCCACTGTAGGCTTGGGGCCAGAACCTGTGCCAGGCTTTTCCCAGAGGGAGGGGCTGAGCTGGGGCTGTGTTCAGGGCAGGCAGGGGTGAGCTCGGCAGCTCTAGATGGGAGTTATGGGAGGGCTACGATGAATTTTGGAGTGACTGCAGCCCACCCATAGCCCCCAACCAGTGTTTCCTCTAAGCTGTGTGGCGTGCACAGTCACGCAAGTGCACCTGGCAGCGTGGCATGAGCACGCCTGCATGTCCGCGCTTGCCACACAGCTTAGAGGAAACGCTTGCCAGCACTGCCGCTGTCCGCCCTGCCCTGTCCAATCCAAGCACAGCCCCGGCCTAGGCTTCCCACCAGGTAGAGGCCAGTGCAGCCCTGGCCCCAAGCACACAGCGGGCAGCTCGCCCTTGCCCCACACACAATCTAGGGGTTATGTACCCTCCATGCATCCCCTGGGGTGCATACAGTGGTATGATCTACTGCCCCTAGCCCCTGGACAAGCCATTTGCAGCACCATCCTGCACCCTGCCCCACCCCAGCTGGGCAGCACTTTCCCCTGCTCCAGCCCTACTTCCTCCCTCACCACGGAGGCCTAAAAATGGCCCCACCACACCCCTTCCCCTCAACAGACTTACCAGTTAGATGCTGCTGTCAAAACTGCCAGGCTGCATATCAGCAATCAGATTGGTATCAGCCAATGTGACTGGTCAATAATCGGCCATCAGTATTGAGCCAAAAATTTTTTATCAGTGCACCCGTAGTGGCATGTTATCTTCTAGCCCAAATGATAATGCATTTGTTACAGGGGGAAGTAAAAGGCTTACTTACAGGCTTACTTACAGGCTGGCACTGCTCTGCTTGCCAGCACCACAGCTGAACAAGACCTGGGTGTCATGATTGACAACAAAATGAACATCAGCCACCAATACGATGCCGTAGCTGGCAGAGCTAACCAAACACTGGCATGTATCCACCGAGGCATCTCAAGCAAGGCAAAGGATGTCATCCTCCCCCTTTACTTGGCCTTGGTGAAACCTCTGTTTCTACCTCTTTAGACAAACTTAAACTTACATCCTAATTTAGTATTTGGATTAGTTATAACATATATCTGAATGCCAGAAGAACCAAATTGATACAATTTCCTCTTTCAAAAGTTTTTACTGCTTTCTAAAAAAGACATTACTAGGGATCCTGGTTCTCTCTGTTAAAAAAATCTGGAATTTTCTAATAAAAAAAAACCCAAAATCCACATTTTTCTGTGATTAATTCTATAGTAGTGTTTCATTTTAATCAGAAAATTTTGGATTTTTTTATCAGAGAAAACAAAGATCCCTGGACATTACTGTTGATTTGAGTCAGGTTAATGTCAATGTTTTTAAAACAAAGCAAAGAGCACCAATAAAGATAGGAAAAAATCTTCCATGCATACTTGTACAGACATTCTTTTCTCCCAATTACAGGAAAAGGAAGATAAAAGTTATTTCACAAACATTTCAGCAACTTATTTTATTAGCTTTGCCTGTACCATTTTGTGAATGAAGTTCCATTAAATCAGTGTTCACAAAAAAAATTTCAGGCCAGGTCTGGATTTGTTTATTGACAGAGCAAGATTTATTTTGTGATTAAATCAAATTTGTGTTGGACAGGAAGGCAAGTAGTTAAAAGTTAGCTCATCTAGCTAACCAAGTGAAACATCACACATCTTGCATATTCTGTCTTAACTACTCAAAAGACTATTTATAGTGAATAGTTAACAATCTATTGCTATTGTTTCTGCAGAGCATTCATCAGGCTTTCAAAGAAGGAGCAAATCTGTAAAAAAATGCAATTTGTAAATTGGAAAAATGTTTAATTTGCCAAATAAACAATGAATTGCTGGCCTCACTCACTTACCGCATACAACCTAAACTCCAAGGCTGGGCAGATCTAGGAGGGTGCAGTAGTATAGTCACATCCCTCTGATTCCTTCTCCACCCAAAATTTAAAATCAGCTGCCTGGTAGTGGCAGCAGCATTTCTGTTCAGGCAATAGTGAGAGGGGCACTTGATGTGGTGGCTCATTTGACCCTACTTGATTCCTTCTAAATTCTTCAGGTGTTAACAAACCTCTTCTTATTTAATGGTTTTGATGTTCCACTAATCAAGCTATCCTTTCTTCTGCCATCCCAACTTGAGGGCCTGGGAGGTGTGCTGCCCAAATTCAGGATGTCACAGAGAGACTGCCAAAGCTCATCCATCCTTTGGACCCCTACCCATTCCTGATTGTCCATGTAGGCACTAACGATACTTCCAGGAATGACACTGAGCAGATCAGAGGTGACTGTGAGGCACTTGGTGGGAGAATTAAGGAACTTGGATCACAAGTGGTGTTTTCATCGATTCTTCCCATGGAAAGCAAGGATCCAGGCAGAGACCACCTACCCCATTACAGAAGAGGAGAGAGAGCCAGAGAGCAACCAGTTGGCTCTAGGTCCTGGAGGAATTAATACAGGTGGAGAGCCCTTTAAGAAGATGGCTGTTCACCCCAGGTGCAGACAGAGCAATCAAGCCAGTGACTGACAGGCCTGGGGCAGGAGGGGTGGTTCAGGTGAACCAAGCGGATTGGCTACAGGCTTGATAAGGCCAGAACTACAGACAAGGAGGGAGACTGGCTCTGACCTGCTAGAGTAGAGGAATTCTGGACTCTTCAAGGGCTGCAAGGAAGTCCAGCAGCCCCTAATATTGAAACTAAGTTATTTTGGTTATACATGTATTTGTTACCATGAAGTGACATGCCCCCAGGCTGGGGGAAAAGATTTTACTTTGGAAGCAGTTGTGGCTTAGGTCTGTGTTTGTATTTAAAACTGGAGGACTGGAAGCAGCTGTAAGGGGAGACCTGGAGGTTGCAGGCTGTACCTAGAAGTGTGTTGCTATTATTGTGAATGGAGAACTTGTTCCTGTTGCCAACAGCCTGTGAGCACAAACCCAGGCCCCATAAAGGATAGAAGTGGAAGGAGAGCCTGAAGCCCCCAGAGACTGAGAACATGGGCCCAGGGCCCGCAAGGGCAAGACAGAGGCTAAGGGGCCCAGATCACACAAGGGTGAGACAGGGGCTGAGAGCCTAGGGTCCTGGAAGAGTGGACCTTGGGCAGAGGGGCGCAGCCAGAGTAAAGTGGGCCAAGACCAATACCAAGGCCACGGGGCTGCAGCCCAGCAAGCCCCCCTGACCTCAAGGGGTAGCTCCCAGTCCTATGATAACATCAAGGCATGCCAGGCAAGACAATGAGGTGGGACCCTGAGAGGACCCAGGTGGTTGCTAGGGGGTGACTTGGCCATCCCAGGGCCTGACTTGTTACACTATCATATCCTAGAAGTGAACGTATTGCTGAGACAGTGGTGTCAACATGAAGGCTTTGGCTTCTTTGTCTATGGGTAGATATTCTTGCAAGGAGCACTGTTATGAAGAGATGGGATCCATCTGTTAAGAATGGGGAAGAGCATCTTTGGGCTCCATCTGGCCAACCTAGTAAGGAGGGCTTTAAACTAGTTTCCACAGGGAAAGGAATCATACCTCTCCAGCAAAAAGCACACAATCCAGAGGAGAAAGGACTTGAAGAACCAACTTAATTCTGGGAAAGGGCCAGAGAGCTACAGGACTGCAACAAGTGTTACGAAAGGGAAGTGAGTAGGTCAAAATGCAAAATACATCCAATACATGTATACAAATATGAAAAGTATGGGGAATAAAGAAGATGAGCTGGAAGCTGAAGCCTATGAAAAGAACTGTGATCTAATTGGGAGAAAGGGGGTGGTGTTGCCTTTACATATAAAACACATACACCCTGGTTCCCTGGTTCAAGAGGAAGAAGACAGAAAAGTAGAGTGCATTCAAGTGAGAATGAAAGATACAGCACCAATATAATCATGGGGATTCATTACAGACCACCAAATCAAGAAGAGGAGGTGAATGATGCAGTCTTCAAGCAGGTGGCAAACCTATACAAAAACTAAGGGATGGTACTAATGGGAGACTTAAATTTTCTGGATATCTCCTGGAAAAACAATGCAGCCAAGCACAGAATGTCAAGGTGGTTCCTAACCTGTTTGGAGGACAACTTTCTATTCTAGAAAGTGGAGGATACAACTAGGAGATCGTCTATCTTGGATCTTGTTCTGACCAACAGGGAAGAAATAGGAGAAGATGTGAAGGTGATGGGTAACTTGTGAAGAAGTGATCACAATACGATATAATTCCATATCCTGAGACAGAGAAAGCATGAGGTCAACAAAATTAGGATACAAGGTTTCAAAAAGGCAGATTTCATCTGACTTAAGGAGTTATTAGGCATAGTGTCATGGGAGCATAGATTAAAAGATAAAGGCACCAGGGCTGGGATCTTCTAAAGGGCACAGTATTGGAAGCCTAACAAGAAACAGTCCCAACATGATGGAAGCACAAGAAGAATAGCAAGAGACCAATATGGTTGCACAAGGAGCTTCTAAAGTACCTCAAATGCAAAAAGAAAGCATAGGGACAATGGAAGAATGGGCAGGTCACCAAAGAAGTATACCAGAAAATAGCAAGACCTTGCAGGGACAAAATTAGGAAGGCAAAGGTGAAAAATGAGCTGCACCTGGCAAAGGTGGTTAAGGACAACAAGAACAGGTTCTAAAAGTATGCTAGCCAGAAAAGAAAGACCAAGAGGTCCTCTCTTAACAAGCCAGGGGGAATTCCTAACTGAAGAAGCAAAGGAGGCAGATCTATTCAACAGCTACTTTGCCTCATTCCTCAAAAAATTAAGCTGCAGCCAGGCACCTAATAAGGATTATCTGGATGAGAAAACGAGACAGTCAAAGGGCTTTTGATAGGCCTGAATTAATTCAAGTCACCAGGGCCAAATGAACTTCATCCTAGGGCACTGAAGGAACTGGCAGAGGAGATCTCAGTCCCAGGCAAAGATCTTCATAAAGCCATGGGAGATGGGCCAGGCAAAAATGGACTAGAAAAAGACCAGTGTAATGCCCCTCTTTAAAAAAAGGCAAAAAAGGAGAACCCAAGGAACTACAGACTGGTTAGCCTCACCTTGATACCTGGGAAGCTACTGGAGCATATCCGAAGGAAGGTTATTTGCAGGCATCTGGAGGAGGAAATGCTGATCACAAGCAGCCAGCATGAATTTATGAAAAACAAATTGTGTCAAACAAACTTGATCCCCTCCTTTGACAAAGTAACTACTTGGATAGATGAAGGGAAAGCTGTGGATATAGTGTATCTGAACTTCAGCATGCTTTTTGGTTCTGCAGAGGTCCTGCGTGACCTTCTCAAGAACAAATTGAAGAAATGTGGGCTGGCCAAAACTACCATAAGTTGGCTTAGATAACTGGCTTGATGATAGCCACAATCAAAGGGTAATTACTAATGAGTCCATGTCAGAACAGCAGGAGGTTTTTAATGGAGTCCTAAAGGGGTTGTCTTGGGCCTTGTGCTGTTCAATGTATATATTAATTGTTCAGGTGCTGGCACGGGAAGCTTCTTGAGCAAGTTTGTGGATTACATAAAACTGGGAAGCATTGCAAAAATGTTGGAGGATGTGGGAGCAATTCAGGATCTCGACAGATTGGAAAATTGGGCTAGAGCTAACAGGATGAGGTTCAGTACAGATAAATGCAAGGTGCTACACCTGGGGAAGGATAATCAAAAATACAAATATAAAATGGGGGACACCTGGCTGGAGGGCAGCTCTGTGGAAAAGGATTTTGGAATCTTGGTAGATCAGAGACTCAATGTGAGTCTGCAGTTTGATGCAGCTGTGCAAAAGGTGAATGCAGTTTCAGGATGCATCAATAGAATGACTAGGGGCAAGACGCAGGACATGGTAGCACCTGTCTACTTGGCACTGGTTAGCCCCCATCTGGTGTACTGTGTGCAATTCTGGGCTGTGCATTTTAAAAAGAATGAAGTTAGAGAGGGTCCAGAGGTGGACAACAAAGATGATCAAGGGCTTGGAAAGCAAGTCAAATGAGAAGAGGCTGAAGGAGCTAGGCATGTTCAGCTTGTGGAAAAGGTGCTTAAATGGGAACATGATAGCAGTCTTCAAATATGTGAAGGGCTGCCATAAAGAGAGAAAGCACCTTTTCTCTTTTGCTGCAGAGTAGGATGTGGACCAATGGCTTGAAATTGCAGCAAAATAAATTGAAACTGGATATCCAGAAAAAAAATCTATATTGCTAGAATAGTAAGTCAGGTGGAATAAACTGCCTAGGGAAGTCGTGGACTCTCCATCACTTGATGTGTTCAAGAAAATATTAGACAGTAGGGGTGTGCGAAATGGGCCCTATTCAATTCAGATTTGGCCCAAATTGGGGACAGTGATTCGATTAGTTGATTCAGATCACTGTCCCTGATTCAATTCAGCTGAATCCAAATCTGAAGATTTGAAGCTAATTCAGAGAATCAGCAATTTCGCCATAGATACAGTTTTAAATGTTTTTTCTACATATGTCGAGGTACCAGGCGTGGCTTGTGAATGCTGGAATGTTGGGAGTGTCCCACAGGAGTGCGAGGGGGACCCCACATGCTCGGCAGCAAACCTGGAAGTGGACTGGATGTACTTTCAGTCCACTTCCAGGTGTGCCGCTGTGTGCACTGGGGACCCCCCTGGCCCCCCCCCAGCAGTCAGCCACATGGGGACCTCAGGTGCCCCCTGAGACCCAGGAGGCATCAGTCCAGGGGGACATGGGTGGTCCCCTAGCATGCTCCCTGGTGGACCTGGAAGTGGACTGGAAGTGCTTCTGGTCCACTTCTGGGTCTGCTGCCAGGCATGCTGGGGACCCCCACTCCATGCTCCTGTGGGATGCTTTATTCACCCCACCATCTCAGCATTGATGAGCTGCCTGGTACCTTGAGGTATGTAGAAAAAACGTTTAAAGCTGTGTCTATGTCTGAATCATCGAATCTTTCTGAATCTCTCCAAATCTATTCAAAGGGTTCTGATTTGATTCAGAGAGATTAAACGGTCTCCTGATTTGATTTGGATTTAGAGATTTGGCCACCAAATGGGGCTGAATCTCTGCCAAATCAAATCATTGACCAAAGCTTCGCACAGCCCTATTAGACAGCCACTGGTCAGGTTGATCTAGCTGTAGCTATGTCTATGGTATCCTATGGGTATTTCTCATGGTTCTAGGGATGCTGGTTGTGTCCATCCCCCCCGCCTTCTATTTTTGCTATGTGTTTTTAAGCAATCCTCAGAGGCTTTGGGTGTTGACTACAGCCAAAGCTGGGAACTTTGGCTGGGGTATGCTAATACTCTTGCTAGGACCAAAGCTAGAAGTTCCTGGTTAGAGGGTCTTGCCTCTCTGCTCAGGGTAAGTCTGATCACCATATTTAGAGTCAGGAAGGAATTTTAGCCCATGGTCATATTACTACAGACTGTGGGGGGTTTTATCTTCCTCTGTAGTGGGGGCCATGGTCCTCCATGTGGGATCTCTTGAGCATATATTGACATTTTGTAGAAGCAGGACATTGGCTGCCATGGTTCCCCTGCTTTACATGTGGCAGGTTAGGGTATTAGGTCTGTGTTGTGTCAGGATTGATGGCAGTCTTACATTGAGTTTAGATTATGGATTGTATAAAATGGTTTGGCTAAGGATAATCCTTCTTCAGGCAGGGACTTGGAATAGATAATTTCTGGAGGTCCCTTCCAGCACTATTTCTCCAGTTCTCTGATTTTATGATTCTGCAGTACTGTGGTCTGTTAGCTGCTTGTGGTAATGTAGCTCCCATTTCACAGCCCTGCAGACTGTTCTTCACTCTAACTAAAAACAAGAACTCAGTGAACATCAGCTCAGGTGTGGAAATAACTTTAGCTGAAGCATTGGATGTACTGTGAAGATGCTCAAGAAGGCTAGATTTTATTTTATGAACCTGAAAGATGTCCATTTCATTCTAATAACAACGGGACAACTGGGAATGACATAATCAGCAACCTATTGATCGAAGGGAGGCTGGGTGACAGTGACC
>NW_017728906.1:171153893-171155091 GCF_001723895.1 Crocodylus porosus | reverse complement strand
GGTGAGAGAGACTCCTGATCGTCCATCAAAGCTGACCTTGTGAAGGAACACCTTGACAGGCTGGATACCTTCAGGTCAGCCGGCCTTGACGGTTTACACTCCAGGGTACTCAAGGAGCTGGCAAGCATCGTAGCCCAGCCCCTGACACAGATCTTTGAGAACTCCTGGGACTCTGGTGAAATGCCCAAAGCTTGGAAGAAGGCCAGTTTGGTGCCTATCTTCAAGACAGGGAGGAAAGTAGATCCGGCAAACTATAGGCCCATCAGCCTGACCTCTATCCTGGGGAAGGTCTTAGAAAAGATTATAAAAGAGGCCATCCTTAACAGAGTAGCTGAAGGCAATATCCTGAGGGATACCCAGCATGGGCTTGTTGCGGGAAGGTCTTGCTTGACCAATCTCATTTCCTTTTATGACCAGGTGACCTACCACCTGGACAAGGGGGAAGAGATTCTTGTCATATATCTTGACTTTAAAAAAGCGTTCAATCTGGTATCTCATGATCATCTGTTGTCAAAACTGGCTAACTACAGCCTTGACCACACCATGATCTGCTGGCTGGGGAATTGGCGCCACGGTAGGACCCAGAGTGTGGTAGTTGATAGAAGCCATTCATCTTGGTGCCCTGTGACCAGTGGGGTCCCTCAAGGCTCTGTCCTAGGGCCTATGCTTTTTAACATCTTCATCAATGATGCAGACATTGGTGTCAGAAGTGGGCTGGTCAAGTTCACTGATGACACCAACTCTGGGGTAAAGCATCCACACCTGAGGACAGGAGGGTGATCCGGGCTAACCTTGACAGACTCATGAAATGGGTGGATGAGAACCTGATGGTGTTTAACACCAAAAAATGAAAGGTTCTCCACCTTGGGAGGAAAAACCTGCAGCATAGGCTTATAGGCTCGGCAGTGCTATACTGGTTAGCACCACGGGTGAAAGGGACTTGGGGGTCATGATTGACCGCAAGATGAACATGTGCCTTCAATGTGATGCTGCAGCTAGTAAAACAAGCAAAACGCTGGCTTGCATTCATAGATGCTTCTCAAGCAAATCCTAGGACGTCATTCTCCCCTTGTACTCGGCCTTGGTGAGGCCGCAGCTGGAGTACTGCGTCCGGTTTTGGGCTCCACAATTCAAAAAGGATGTGGAGAAGCTTGAGAGAGTGCAGTGGAGAGCCACACACATGATCAGAGGTTAGGAA
>NW_017728906.1:171138862-171152286 GCF_001723895.1 Crocodylus porosus | reverse complement strand
CGTGCCCATCCGTGTCATGCCTCTGGTAGGCTGGCTACGGCTGGGACTGACTACTCTGGGGGGGGGTCGTGGCAGGGAGCTGGGGGACTAATCCAACTGGCAACTCTCTTGTCTTCCTAAACAGTCAGGCTTAGCTTGCTTGTGAATATACCTGCTTGTCTTCATGCACATAGGTCAGTCTAGTTGGGGAAGTTGGTTGACCCATATCTGCCAGAATCAATGTGGCCTTGACAGGGGTTTGTGTACACCCCGTGTCTATCACATCCTGATAGTCTTGATCCCCTAGAACCATCTGTACCATGGGATGGAGCAGGAAGCCTTCAGAATTGGAGCTAAAACTGCAGTCCATGAGCTCTGGCTTGCCAGTACCTTCTGAGGCCTCACTTGACACCATTGTCTTCACTCGTGATGGTCCTTTCTTGTCACTCTGTTTGGGGCACATTCATACTCTGTGGCCCCATTCTCTGCCCAAGTAGCACTGTTTGTTCTCTTAGAATCCACCCGGTCTGGGTTCCTGAGAGCCTGATGATATCCCTCACATTCCTGGTCCGATGGGGGATAACCCCTTAGGTTATGGTCACCCTACTCTTGGCTCACTCCTTTCAGCTCAGGTACCTGGCAGTCTATCTCCTGAAATCATCTTCCTCAGAAACTCCTCTCCCTGCAGCCCGCAGGGGCCAAACTATCCCCTTTGCCTCAGGCCCTGGGTTTATCTCATAGGATCCTAGAATCATAGAAAATTAGGGCTGGAAGGGCCCTCAAGAGGTCATCTTGTCCAACCCTCTGCTCAAAGCAGGATCATCCCCAACTAGATCATCCCAGCCAAGGCTTTGTCTACCTGGGTCTTAAAAAACCTCCAGTGATGGAGATTCCACCACCTCTCTGGGTAATGTGTTTCACTGCTTTACTACCCTCCTAGTAAGAAAGATTTTTTTCCCCTTAATAACCAACCTAAACTTCCCTTGCTGCAATTTAAGACCATTGCTCCTTGTTCTGTCATCTGCCACCACTGAGAACAGTCCAGTTCCATCCTCTTTGGACCCCCCTTCAGGTAGTTGAAGGCAGCTGTTAAACCCCCCCTTTGGTCTTCTCTTCTCCAGACTAATTAAGCTCAGTTCCCACATCCTTTCCTCAGAAGTCATGTGCCCCAGCCCCCTAACCACTCTTTGTGCCCTCTGCTGGACTCCAATTTGTCTACATCCTTTCTGTAATGGTAGGCCAAAAACTGCATCCAGTACTCCGGTTATGTGGCTCCCCAGCCACACACAAGGGTTTCCTCTTTGCCTAATGGCCAGCCTGTACTCTGCTGCAACCTGCACACAGCAGGGTTGGCCTGCTGCACTCTCTACTTAAAGCAGTGCTTCCCAAACTTTTCCTCAGCATGACCCTATTTATGACCTCATTTTCTCAGCATGGCCCCTCACTCCCAACGTGCAGCCCCTTCTCCAGTGCCCCTCACTCCCAACCCACAACCCCCTGGCCCTGCCAGTGCCCCTCACTCCCAATCTGCAGGCCCCCACTCATGAACGCTATATGCCCTCAGAGGCTGGGGGCAGATGCTGCAGGCAATTGTCAGTGGCGAGGGGGAAGGTGGTGAGTGGTGACTACCCACAGGTACCACTGGCAGTGTTGGTGGTGTCTTTTTGCAGGGGCTGCACTGCCATGCTCAGGGGGTGCACGTGCACCCATGTGGACCCCCTATGCATTGCTAATGCTCCCACTCTCCCCAGGTGACCTAGGGCCCTCAGTCCCCTGCCCCCCCCAGCACCGTCTTAGTCCTGGATGCCTCCCACAGGAAGCAGCAACTGCTGAGCCTTTAGCATGGAGCCCAGTTCCCCACACCTCCACCTGCCCCTGTCCCCTCCCCCACAGGCAGCAGGGCCAGAGTGTAGCTCATGGAGGGAGGTGGGGATGCAGGCTGCCCACTGTGAGCTTGGGACTCCCTGCCTTGCTGTCCTTCCCCCGGGTCTCTGCAGCCCAGTGGTGTGACAGCATAACCCCATCCACTGATGTTGAGACCCCATCTGAGGTCGCAACCCACAGTTTGGAAACTCCTGACTTAAAGTGACAGGAGCTATTAATAAATCCTTTTAACCCAGAGAAAAATGTGTGTTATGTTATATGTGATGATGCACCTTCACCATCTGTGCCCCCTTTTCAAGATAGTAGATTTGCCCACATTCAAGGCCTAATGCAAGTGTAACTGGCTAAGAAATTTGTGCATCGACTGAAAGAACAGACCCACAGGGCCGTAATCTGAGGTTCATATGCAGTCTATTGCAAAAGAAGGCTTACTCACAAATCACACGTAAGAGAATATATCATTGTGGGTTAGACTGTGGTTATCTGCAACAATTGCACACGCACATATAAGTGTTATCAGGGATGTCAATGCACAGTCTATTCTTGTATGGTGTAGAAATCCATTAAAGCAGGGGTGTCAAACATCTGGGCTGTGGAGCCCCACCATCTGGCCCCCTGTGCTGCCCCTGGGTCAGATCAGACCCACATGGGGCATGGCATGTATCCATTGGACATGTTATGTATCCATATCCAGTCTGCAGGCTAGATCAAGGCCATAGCCCTGCTTCCACTGCCCCTCTGCCAGCTTACCTGATCCAGCAGCTTCTTCTTCCAGTCTGGGACCTGCACTGCACATGGTGGCTGCCCTGGCTGAACTGTGCCAAATGGAGTACCCACTTTAGGGCACCTGCTGCGCACAGTGCCTGCTTCAGCTGGGCTGGGACCCACATTGCATGTGGTGCTCACAGGTGCCACATGCAGTGCAGGTCCTGAACTGGCTGAAGCAGCTACCACATGCAGTGCAATCCTGGAGCTACCAGGGCAGGCACCATGTCTGGTGCAGTCTAGTCAGGAGAGCCACCACATGTAACACAGCTGCTGCTCTGGACAGACTACGTTTCATGTGACACTGGTTCTGGGTGCTGCATCATTCATACCACATGCGGCATGGCTCCCAGACCAGATGAGGGAGCCACCAGATCAGGTATCTTGGAGGAGGGGCAAAGGGATCTATGGTTCCAACCAAACCCGTGGCCCAGCCCTGTACCACTCATCCAGTTCTCAGGGCCAGATAAATTTGACACCCCTGCATTAAAAACTCTCTTATACCCCTGGCAGATGTTACATTTAAGACATGAGTAACCAGTTAATCCCATTTTAGTGTAACCCAGCCACATGCTCAGGCAATGAATGGCCTAGCAAAAAATGTGTAATAATTTTGTGTCTGGTTTTAGTTGTGCCTTAATATGAATGTGTGGCCAGATGGACCATGCTGGGACTTGAATTGGCCTGGGTGCAGTTCCTGTCAGCCCCCAATCAACTAACCATTCAAGCCCAGGTGTGCTTCCCATGCTGCCCTGTAGCAGGGTCCCTTCTTACTTAGTAAGAAGGCAGCATTAGATTTGATGTAGATGGTTAGACTAGGGCCAGCTGCATTTGCTAAACAGCCAGAAGAGAACCCAGATAAGAGTTATAGGGCTGCCTGTAACAACTGGAGAGCTAGCCAGGCAGTAGGCAAGCAGGGCAGAGCTCCCGGCACAGAAGGGCTGCAGCTCAGCTGAGCCAGAGTTAGGGAGGATAGGCTACTCACTAAGTGGCTGGACCACACCTGGGGCTGGTCAGGAGCATGTGAGTGGATATATCAGCTCATCCTCGGAGCAAAAGCAACAAATATGACCAGGCTGTGTTGAGGAAGGAGCTGCTAGCATGGATGTGAAAGATTGTTGCAACTGTGAGTAGGCCCAGGAGGACCAGAACTGGGGAGAGGCCAGCCAAACAGAATAGGAGCTTTGGAGAGCTTGGAGAGGCGTCCACTAGTGACTGGTGATGGTGGGACTGGTATAGGCTGGTAAAAATTGGAGTACCAAGTTGTGGCAATAGGGGTGGATATGAGGCCACGCAGCAGGATGCCTGATGCACTGCAGGGGTGCAACCAGACTGTGGCCAAGGCTGTGACTGAGCAGGGACTGAGACCGAAAAGCCAGACCCAAATGAGTGGGCGAGAGCCAAAGGTGACAGAGAAAAGGGGTCCAGGCCATAAAGGATGAGTCCTACATGATCCCAATCATCTGATCGGCAGCTATGGAGTGCACCAGGGCTCATTTTTATCCCAATGTAGTCCCCCTGCTGACCCCAATCACCTGATAAGTGGCCAGGCCTGGGAGCTCAAAGTGGCTCAGAGGGGTTCTCTGGAGTCAGCAAACAATCAGCTGATTGTCAGGCCCATTAGCTGGTGAAGAGGGAGCCAGGTATCATGACCCCAGGCTCCCCCTATACTGGCAAGTAAGGTGTGATTTGGGTATTATTACCTGACTCCTGCCATGTATGTGTAGCACAACAGGGGCACAATTGGGATTGTGGATGAGATCCCATTTCACCATTAACTGAACATTTGTCAGTGGCCTTAGCTTACTCTATACATATTCAGAAAAGACGCTATCTGGTGTCACTTTCTTCCAAACAGACAGCAATGTATACTGCAAAGATAACCAGCTTGCTTAGGCCCAAAAAGCTATTTTTGCTTTATGATATAATTTAAATTTTTTTCACCACCATATTTAGTTAAGAGGTCATAGTGAGCAAGTTCCTCAAAGAAGTCCTGTAAAATGCACCTAAAGAATTGGTTAATATTTCTTTTGCACTTGTAAGGTGTCATTTTTGGCACAGATATGCTGAATAGGAGTTGTCCTGCCTTTGTATTAATAGAAAGAGGGAAATTTCATTCATTCATACTTTTAAGAATCCCTACATAGCTGACATGGAGAAAGGAGGAAGTATTGGCACAAATAATGGGCACATCTATACATGCAGTTAAGTTGAAGCCATAAACTCTGGCGCTTATCATGCCAGAATGTATTGCTTCCCAGGCACCACATTTAGCTGTGCACCCAGGAGTGAATCAAGTTGAGCCAGGACAGAGCAGCCCTAGCTGGCAGAGGGGCCAGGAGGTCAACCTGCTAGCCTGGGGCTGCTTCAATCCAGCTCAACATGATACAGAGGGGCCAGCTGGGGCACAATGGTGCTAAAGTGTGGGGCTAGCCAGCAGGCAGCCCCCACACTGAAGCACCCTCATGCCCCAACCAGCCCCTCCAGCATTGATATGTCCATTGCTGTGGAGTGAAATACTAGTAAATACAAGTACTGTCCTGCTGTAGAGGTAATTAGTTTGTTCCTGTCTAATAGAACTGCATTTGTAGACATCAAATTTTATTTCCAACTATTTAAGTTGGTCTAATAAAAGATATTATATTCAGCCAACCTATGCCCCTGTGTAGACATGAGGCATTTACTGCGGAGCTAATTAGTCAGCTCTGCAGTAAAAGCTTTGTATAGACATGCCCAACACTACTATATTAGACTCAGTTTGTATCTGTTAAAAATAAAAGGAACTGATGCATGGAGTGACTGACCATTGGGGGGAAGACAACTTGGGATATTAACATGTTCTGACAGTAAGTACACTTGACAAGTGTCAAATCTTTTGGGCTTATTCTGTTGCCATTATCTTGGCCACTTTGGACCTTAAAGCATTTTGACTCCGTGAAATATTTTGTTTGCTAGAGTGAATATAACTCTAAGCAGCAGCTACATTTAAGAATGGGCTGTGATATAAAAGATAGGCTAACTTGCTTAATTGAGTAAGTCGTAAGTTCAAGCATGAGAAGTTTATAAGTTCATAAGTTCAGTATTTTAAATGTTTGTCTAACAAATTGACTAGTAGGCAGTTTTAATCCAAGCATATATGACTAAGATGTGTAATACTAATACTAAATATAATCTTACGAAAATGTGAGTGCTAATACAGAAGACATCTATTCTGAGGCTCGATCCTGACCCAACTGGAAAGAGGAAGGTGCCCTCAACTGAAAAGGGGAAGATGCCCTTATAATGATGACAATCGCAAGAGATAATTATAACTAACAGAAAAATATGTAACGATGACTAACCTCATTATACCATATGTAAAGCAAACATATAAATATGGAAGGTCAAACCCCTCTCGGGGTAGCTCTCCGCCCGTAAGGCGGGAGTCTACCCTTCTGCAGAAGTAATAAAAAAATTATTGCTGGCACTCTCATGTCTCTTGAGTAATATTATCACGGCTAGTGCCCACGACGCAAGCCAGGTTGCCCTTTCCTGTTTGGGCAGCTAACTCAGGTTTTGCTGACAATTGTAAATAGAACAAACTTTTGCTGGTAATACATTCAACATTTAACAGGGCTGCATCACAACTGACATCAAGCATTCTTATAGGGTCTAACACCTAATGTTCAACTAGTTCTAGCAAGACTGTTAACAATAACAGGGCAGATACGCACCTTTATAGACTAAATAAGATGATTAATAGATAGATAAAGCACAAGCTTTCATGAACCCAAATGAAGTGATCTTGTATTCACAAAATCTTGTATACATGAGGAAACTTCGCCACCAAGGCAGGTAGGTAGTACCCAGGTAAGTGACAGGGACCATGTTAGACTTAGGAAAGAGGGGGCAGCATGGGCACCTACAGGAGGCCTCAAATGTCTCTACACAAATGCTCAAAGCATGGGGAGTAAGCAGGAAGAACTCGCCCTCCTGCTAGCTAGCAAAACCCCAGACCTAGTGGGGCTCACAGAAACATGGTGGGATTCTACCCACGACTGGGCAGTGGACATAGAGGGACACAGGCTGTACAGGTGAGACAGAGCAGGGAAAAGAGTGGGGAGTGTAGCGCTGTATGTCAAAGAGCAATACACATCCTCACTGATCAGGATGGGGTCAGAGGAGGGGCAAAATGACGTGCTCTGGGTTAGAATGCAAGGGGGTCATGGGAAAAAGGACTTGATAGTGGGCATCTACTGCAGACTGCTTCAGCGGGGGGACGAGTTGGACCTGGAATTCTCAGGTCAGCTCACGGAGGCAGTAAAGTCAAGGGGTGTGGTTGTCATGGGTGACCTAAACTACTCAGACATCTGCTGGAAGAAGCAGTCAGCCAGATCCGACCACTCACGTAGTTTCCTAGCCGGGATACAGGACCTCCACCTAACCCAGGAGGTACATAGTCCCACCAGAGGAAATGCCTTGCTGGACTTGGTTCTTGCCACAGGCAATGACCTGATAAGTGGTCTGCGGGTACTCGACCACCTGGGCAACAGTGATCATCACCTGCTGGAATTTACTATCCAGCACAGGGTGGTGAAAGCAAGCAGCAAGGCAGAGGTCCTTGACTTCAGGAGGGTCAACTTTTGTAAGCTAACAAGGTTAGTAGGAGAAGCATTGGGGTCTTGGAGTTTCAATGAGATGGGAGTCCAAGACAGGTAGTTGTTCCTCAAGGAGATGACCCTCCGAGCTCAAAGAGAATCAGTCCCAATGCACACCATGGTGGTCAGGAGTGCTAAGAAGCCCCATGGCTTGGCAAAGGCATCCAGGGATGCTGGAGGGCAAAAAAAGGAAGTGTACAAACAGCGGAAGCAAGGGACTATCATCAAGGAGGATTACACCTCCATTGCTCGGGACTGCAGGGAGGCTGTTAGGAAGGCCAAGGCAGAGATGGAGTTAGGGCTAGCGACCAGAATTAAGGATAATAAAAAGTCCTTTTTCAAATACATAGGAAGTAAGAAGAAGGCACCAGGGAATGTGGGGCCCCTACAGGATAGTCTTGGCAATCTGGTGATTGCAGCAAATGAAAAAGCTGACCTCTTTAACAAATTATTTGCTTCCATATTCCTGAACAGGGATTAGGACATCTCCCCCACTAGAACTGCATATGGACCCTGGAGAGGCACTGCCATGCCTAGGGTCAAGGACGACCTAGTTAGGGAACTTTTGGAGGGGCTGGACATGTTTAAATCAGTAGGTCCAGATGCTCTTCACCCAAGGGTGCTGAGGGAATTGGCGTGGGTCATAGCAGGGCCCCTGGCACAGTTCTATGAGTGCTCATGGGGCACTGGCTAGGTACCAGAGGATTGGAAAAGGGCCAATGTGGTTCCCATTTACAAGAAGGGGAGAAAGGAGGACCCTGGCAATTATAGGCCAGTCAGTCTTACCTTGGTCCTTGGGAAGACCTTTGAGAAAATTATCAAGGAGCACATCTGCAAGGGCCCAGCAGGGGAGGTAATGTTCAGGGGCAACCAACATAGGTTCATTGAGGGCAGGTCCTGCCTAACTAACCTGTTTTTTTTATGATCAGGTCACAGAGTTCCTGGATGAGGGTGTCAGGGTCGATGTCATCTTCCTGGACTTTAAGAAGGCCTTTGACACAGTTTCCCACCATTTTCTCATAAAAAACTAGGTGACCACGGCATTGATGCCTACACTGTCAGATGGGTGGCAAATTGGCTAGATGATTGCACCCCGAGAGTGGTGGTGGACGGGTCATTTTCGACCTGGAGGGATGTGGGCAGTGGGGTTCCCCAGGGCTCAGTCCTGGGGCCTGTACTGTTCAACATCTTTATCAGCAATCTGGATGTGGGTGTAGAAAGCACACTGTCCAAATTTGCTGATGACACCAAGATGTGGGGTGAGGTGGGCATGCTGGAGGGGAGGGACATAATCCAGCTAGATCTAGACAGGTTAAAGAGATGGGTGGATGAGAAGATGATGGAATTCAACACAGACAAGTACAAGGTACTGCATCTAGGAAGAAGGAACCTGCAATACACCTATAGGCTGGGGAACGCCCTTCTTGTCAACACAGTGGCAGAAAGGGATCTTGGAGTCATTGTTGACTTCAGGATGAACAAGCAGCCAGTAACAGCACCTTGTCGTGCATCTGCAGATGCCTCACAAGCAGGTCCAGGGAGGTGATCCTTCACCTCTATGCGGCATTGGTCAGACCACAGTTGGAGTACTGCATCCAGTTCTGGGCACTGCACTTCAAGGGGGATGTGGCTACTATTGAGGGGGTCCAGAGGAGGGCCACTAGCTTGGTCAAGGGGCAACTGGGCAGGCCCTACGAAGAGAGGCTAAAGAGGCTTCACAAGAGAAGGCTGAGAGGGGATCTGGTGGCCGTTTACAAACCCACCAGGGGGGACCAGCAGGAAATGGAGGAGGCTCTGTTCCCCTGGGCACCACCTGGGGTTACTAGGAATAATGGCCACAAATTGTTAGAGAGAAGGTTCAGGCTGGACTTCAGGAGACATTAGTTTACAGTTAGGGCTGCCAGGCTCTGGAATGGGCTCCCAAGTGAGGTGGTGCTCTCTTCTACCTTGCAGGTCTTCAAGGGGAGGCTGGACAGATATTTGGCTGGGGTGACGTGATCCCGGCACCTGTTTCTGTCTGGGGCAGGGGGTCAGACCTGATAATCTGTTTAGGTCCCTTCTGACCCTAAGCACTATGATACTATGAAATCTTGTGCTTGCTATCTATCTGTCTATCTACACATCTACCTATCTAGTTAATCGTGGTCCTGGCTATGAGTGTTAATCTATAAAGGTGCATATATACCCTGCCTTTTGACTGACTTTAGACAAACACAGCTAACTAGCTGTATCTGTTAGCAATGGACTATCTGGTAAAATCCAGCACTGTAATAGGTTTGTATTCTTTATTTAACTTCCTCTAATTGTTGGGGTTCTGACATGAGTGCACCTTTTAATGTAGTAATTGTTCCTGAGGTTGAATGAACTCTGAGGCAGAAGGCCAAGGTGATAAGCTACATAAGCTCCAGGGTTGACTTTATTAGCCAGGATGCAGTTTTTATCAAATTGATGGGAAGTGCACTGAAGGCTGGTGTATCCATACTCTTCTCAGCTGTATAGCTCACACAATGATTTCCATGGTGGCTTTGAATTCTTTGTGAATTGAGTCTATGGTTGTGCGGGGCGCGAGCCAGGTTGCAGCTGTTGCCCCGGTGGGTTCTATCCCCTGATGTTAGTTTGCGAGAGGGAGAGGTAGACTCGTAATGGTTCCAGAACATTTTTGATTTGATCTTTTACTTACGCACCACCAGTGTTGATGTGGCTGCGCAGGCGGTTACGCTTGGATCTGTCCCAGTTCGGATAAGGGATGAACGAACAAAACCAGAACTATGGATCTCGGTTTGGGTGAGGGACGAACAAACAAAAACAAAACAATGGATCCGAGAACGAAAACTTATGCACCACTGATGTTGATGTGGCTGCGCGTTCTGTCCTGGTTCGGATAAGGGACGAACGAACGAAGAACAAAACGATGGCTCCGAGAACGAAAAAACAAAACGATGGATGATACGATCGAGTGCACAAACGATTGCCTACAGTTCTGGAGGCAGGAGAAGCCGTGGGAAGCTGGCCAGGCCTACCCACTGAGTGGTGGATACTCTGGCTTCTCTCTGCTGAGCGGTGGATGCTCTGCTTCTGTCTGGGTGGAAACTCAACCCTAGCTTTTATAGGCCAGATGACAAGCCCAATTTTCAAGCCCCGATTGGTCACATTTTCCCTCCAAAATGTTTGCAGGGTTTTCCCACAGGGGACGGGGTTTCCCCAGCACATAGCCAAGGCCATGCAGCAAGCCAAATAGGGGCTTTCCAGATTGCGAGGAGAGTGCTTGACAGCACCTGTTGCTGGGCAAAGCTGGCAGAGTCCAGCTGGAGCGTGACAATGGTGTTTTGAGTTTTTTATGCAAACTGTTAATTCAGTATTTTTCTCACTGTTAAACTACAGTAATTTTATCCCTTATTTGGAGGAAACATACCTAGTTGCTTTGCTTCCTTTCTCTATTTTTTCCTTTGGAACCATTCTTGAAATATCTGATTGTTGACTATGATTTTAGGTAGAAGATTTTTTTTTTCTGAAGTCTTCTCTGCAAATGGATCCTTTCCCAAAAACTGAATTAAACACAACCAGACATTTTAAAGTGCCATCGTTTCATGCCAGTATAGGTCACATTCCAAATAGTGATCTAGAGTCATAGGTGGTGTAGATGAAAACTAATCAGTCTCCAAAACGCTGGTGACTGCAAGATTTGTCCAGTGCCTGCATTTTAGACTTGACTTGAAAAAAGGTTTGCAAAATTTCAAAAGAGGCACAAAGTTTATAACTGTTGTATGAAGCTGCAGCTCTTTATTTTAACCACTTAAGAAAATAGTTAACTGAGTCTGATGCAAGGCAAAGTGAGCTGCAGATTGCTAACTCCTGTGCCAAAGTCCACACATTTGGAAAAAATCATCACCTGGGCTTAAAAGGGCTATTCAGGTCTGATACCACTATTTTCATCCTCTACCACTATTTTCAGTGCAACAAGAAACTAATGGATGAAATGTCGGGCCACAGTGAAGTTAATGGCAAAAAAACTGTCAGAGAGTTCAATAAGATTCAGATGTCACCCAGTACGAGTTTCACAACAGCCCAAGGTAACGTGCTATGTAGACAGATAGATTTTAGTTTCACATTTCCTTGGAGTTCTTAAAAAGTGAACCCCACCAGACATAGCATATGAAGATTTATCTTTTAATTTCAATAAGGATAGTTGTTACTGGAATTTAAGCAATTACCCTATGGATTTCATAACCTAATGACTCTATCCAATCTCAATTTTATGCAAAAGAAAAACAAAGCCACCTATTTCTAATTATCTAAGGTTAGAAAGAGATTTGTATTTTTTCAGTTATAATTTTTGACTTAACAGTAATGACTTAGAGCAAAGGGCTTTTTTAGAAGCAAGGATACAACAATCTTACCACAAGATGGCCCCTGCCAACCATACCTAGTGTATGTGGGTTGAGGCTTAAGGCAGGTCTGAGGAATTGCATCCATTTCATAGTAAACATGGAGGACAATAATTTGCTGCTTGTCACTGTTGTCACAAATGTTTCCAACAAGTCAAGACTATGCTCAGTGATAATCCTTGGGTTTACAAAATGCTGTATTTGTAACCATGAGCTGAGCACTGTCTATAAAACCAGGAAGTAACATGAAATGCTGAACTCCAGTTAACTGGTGGCAGTTATGTCAAAGTTAGAGGTGAACCAGTATATCAGTTGCATGGGTGACTGCTGCCTCCTGAGTCTGGGGAGGCACCTACAAACACCGCTGGCAGCATCAGCAGCAGGGAAGGAGATGGCAAGCACCCACAGACACCACCAGTGGTATCAGCAGTGGGGATGGCCCTGTCGGGGGGGGGTGTACCCCCCTCATACCCACCTACCAGTTGCCTATGATCAGTTGTATATCAGACTGGCACCGATAAAAGGAAAAGTAACATTATTGGCTATCGGCTTTTTTTGGCGGTGTAGTGGATAATGGGACTGATAAATACAATGTGGCTTTTGGCCATGGCCCCCATATGCCACGTGCATGCGTGCATCTGCATGCAGAAATGCAGCTGGACAGCATGGAGAGCAGCACCCTGCAGGTAAGTCTGTGGAAGGGAAGGGGCAGGGGTGACGTGTAGGAGGTGCATATGGCTGCATGTAGCCCCCTGCGCATAGCAATGCACCCCCTGCAAAAAGACACCACCAACAGTATTGGCGGCGCCTGTGGGTGGTCGCTTCTTGCCACCCCGCCACCTGCATTGCTGGCAGCATCTGAAGGAGGTCCATGATTGCCCCTGGCCGCCACTGCCACTGCCAGTGGCACTTGTGGGTGGTCGCCAACCCATGGTTGGCACTCACCTGCTCCCCCCACCGCCGCCTCCACCAACAGTGCTGGTGGCATCTGCAGGAGCTCCCCCACTCCCCGCCACTGGACTTCTGCTGCCCCTGGTGCAGCTGTGCCCCCCCCAGCTGCCGGGGGCACGTGCCGTTCATGGAAAGGGGCAAGGGCAAGGGAAAGGGCATGTGGGAGTGCAACTGAGGCTCCCATGTTGAGGGAGGGAGTGGGGCAGGGAAAGGGGAAGGGGCAGGGGCTGGGGCTGGGAATGGTGCCCAGCCAGAGCAGTGACTAGGACCCAGACCTGTGGCAGGGAGAAGGGCAGACCCACAGGCAGCTCGTCCAGGTGATGCAGGGGAGTGGGGTGGGGGAGCAGCTCCCCACCACTGCGTGTACCTCCAAGGGGAGGCATAGAGGGCATGTACATCCCCAGATTAGTGCTCAGGACCCATGTGGGCTGCTTGCTGTGGGCTCAAGGCTTTCCACTCTGCTGCCTCTCTCTCAGGAGCCCCATGCCAGCTGCATGTCCCCTGCCTGCCTGGCAGCAGTGGGGCTGGTGAG
Source organism: Crocodylus porosus (assembly GCF_001723895.1). Classification (NCBI taxonomy): domain Eukaryota; kingdom Metazoa; phylum Chordata; order Crocodylia; family Crocodylidae; genus Crocodylus; species Crocodylus porosus. The sequence goes on along the minus strand of NW_017728906.1, from coordinate 171,139,153 downwards.
GTATGCCTCCTGCTGCCAGGCAGGCAGGGAGCATGCAGTTGGCATGGGGCTCCTGAGAGAGAGGCAGCAGAGCAAAGAGCCCCAAGCCTGCAGTGGGCAGCCCACATGCTAATTAGTACAAGCTAATTCTATTCCATCTCGGAGGAAAGGCAGCAAGAGGGCACAGCAGCCCCCCTGGCTCTCCAGGGACCTAGTGGACCTCCTGAGGCTAAAAAGAAAAGCCTACAAAGGATGGAGGATGGGATTCACCTCCAAGGAGGATTATTCTGCACTGGTCCGGTCCTGCAGGGA
>NW_017728906.1:171130237-171137984 GCF_001723895.1 Crocodylus porosus | reverse complement strand
GTTTGTTCACCAGAGCGCCCCAAGGGATGACGAGGTCAAACAGTCATAAACTCCTGCAAGACCGTTTCAGGCTGTACGTAAGGAAGAATTTCTTTACTGTCTGAGCCCCCAAGGTCTGGAACAGCTTGTCATCAGCAGTGGTTCAAGCACTTACACTGAACACCTTCAAGAACAAATTGGATGCGTATCTTGCTGGGATCTTATGACCCCGGCTGACTTCCTGCCCTTTGGGCGGGGGGCTGAACTTGATGATCTTTTGAGGTCCCTTCCAGCCCTAAAGTCTATGAAATCTATGAAATCCACCCTTGCCCTGCTCAGCTTTGGTCTGCTCAGCTCCAATTAAAAGCATCCCTGTGCTTAAAAATGGTGGCGGCAGCACTTGAACTAAAGCTCATTTGATGAGCTCTAGTTCAAGTGCTGCTGCTACCACCATTTTTAAGCACTGGGATGCTGATCCCCTGGACAAGCCACCCACAGCTCTGTACCACTCCCTGCCCCTGTCCCGGGTCCCATTCACCACCCTGGCTGGGCAGCCTCACTCTCTCCTTCACCATGGGGGCCTCAATCTGCCTCCACCCCCACCCGTGGCTTTTCCCTCCCGCATGCCCCATCCCCTCCACAGATTTACCTGCAAGGCACTGCTCTCTACTCTGCCTGGCTGCATTCCTGTAAATTGGTTATTGGATCAGTATTGGCCAATATGTCTGGTTAATAATCAGCTATCAGTATTGGACAAGAAAATCTTTATCGGTCCACCCCTAGTTAAAGTATGTGAGGAGTAAATGAGTGCTGAAGAATAGGAATTAGCCTAGCATAAAATATGAGCAGGATATCAAAGTAGGCAGCTATCGATCCTTTGGGATCCTGGTGTATGCATGAGAGGTCACCAGGACCTTGAACACATACACCTAGGCAGGAGCAGAGGCTGCCCAGACCTTCTGTCCTCCTTTAGACCACTAAGACAGGAGCCAACAGCAACAGTCAAGGCTTTAATTTTATGACTATCTGGGAATCAAACCCAGGTCTTCCACATAGGGAACAAGAAGTCTACCACTTAACCACAACGGCAGATTAAGAGAGTAATGTTGTATTTAAATATAATACTTGGCCTGAGGGGCTCTGTTAAAAGGCAGAATCCAGCAGAACTTTGTGAAAGGAGCATAGATGAGACAGTACAGCCTACAGAAAGCATGCTGAGAAAGCAAATCAAACACAATCCTTCATTCCTTGCACTGGCTCTCATACTGGAAAGACAGCCCTCAGGCTTGAAGGGCCTAGCCCCAGTAATGATGGAATATTCTCAGCTGTCTTTGATATCAGTGGCTGCTGAGTGTGCTCATGGCTGGATCCTTAAAAGTAGTTATGCCTATGTCCTTTTTGGGGATTTGGCCCTAGCAATGCTGAATATTTCAGTGCTGTATACTTGGAGAGAGAAAGGCCCCTGAGTTAGGCACACAGACTGAGTAGGGAAGTTAGTCAGTAGTGAAATGCAGAGGAAAGCGATAGGTCTTGAGTGCTTAATCTGGTGCACTTCGCTAGAAATAAGCATTTATGTTATCAGATAGGTACTTAAGATGAGTTTTCCAGTCTGTCAAACCCCAGAAGAGTATCTTCCCCCCGCCCCAAGAACATGTGACAGCCTAGTGGACAGTGTATTCAATGGGATTGTTGGAGGTTGAAGGTCATATCCTTCCTCGGCCCAGTTTGGAGTTATATACCAGGGGAGTGCCCACCTGAAGTCCCAAGCTCCTGGGAAGTTTTGGATGGGCTTTCTTGAGTTCTCCTTTCGGAGTTGTTCCATTTCATGTAACAGCAGCATGCTTGATAGGGTGCTTAGCCAAGACATTGTTTTAGGTCCCTGCTCCAAGAGGCCCCACTTCAGAGCAGGAATTTGAACATAAGGTAAAAACTGACTTCAGATTTCTCCCAGGACAAAAAGCCTCTTATCCTGGGATTCTACAGTTAGCTAACCGCATTGTTCCATGTTAAGCACCTGTGAAGTATCCAAATTAATTAGCCCCAAGACAATCATGGCTAATCCCTGCACCTGCTTTAATGCAAGTCAAATTATCCCTGGATTAAACCCTTCTGCTTTTAACCTAAGTTTCCTACATCCTATGTGAGTGCCCCACATATCAGGGCACAGGCATAACTGCCCACTATGGTCTTCACTTTGCTTCTATTAAATCATGTCTAAAGGACGAGGTAGGCAGTCATCTGCCTAGATTCAGAATCCTTCATGGTGGCATCCAGGGCTTCAGCTAGAGCTCAGGCTCTAAGCAGCTAATTAGCCAAGGGACAGGATCAGTGCCTGAAGCTTTTTGGCAGAAATGTCGGTGCCTGGGGACTTACGCATCTATGTATTCAGGAGGCTGAGCAACAGTTGGAAAACTGTCAGTGATGGCTAAGGGTAGATCAGAATGCAAGAACCTCAGAGATTCTGGGCCTTTGTTACTTTCAGAGCTGTTTTACACGAGGTAAACGCAATGTGAGCCCCCAACAGCATGCTTGGGAGATTTGAAGTGGGGAAAGAAAACCTTTCTTCATGGATTCCTCTCAGTGGGCATAAGGGGGTTCCCACAGCAGCAGATATTCTGGCCTTGCCACTCCTCACATACTGCTTCTGCCAGTATGCAACTGGTTTATTCGAACTCAACACCATTTGCTGTCATGGAGTTTGGTATCTACTGCAGCATCCCCCAAAGTTTTCTCATCAGGGGACTTTCCATGTATGAAGAGTTGGGAGTGGAATGTAGCACCTCAGCCTAAAATTATGTACATTGATGCTCTCATTTTAACTATGGATGTCTGCTATTCCCCCTGCCTCTGGAGTAATAGCTTTCCACTCTCTGGGTTTTGATATGGCCAATGATATATCAGTGACTCGACTGTGACATGATCGGTGCCTGATAATGAGAACTGCTATTTTGTGGAGCATCCTCAACATGATTACATAATTTAAAAGAGGAAATGCAGTACCATATCTGAATTAATAAGAAAGGTAGAAGTAGACATTGAGAGTATCTAAGTAAGGTTTTAGTTTAAGTCAAACAGCCATTTAACTGCAAAGTTACCTTAATTGCATAAAACTGATTTAAAAAAGAGAATTTTCCTTCCATCTTGAAAAAATCCATTTTGCCTACATCTTGAGTTGCATGACCTATGAAATCACGCACTGATGGAGGCTCCCTGGCGGTGACAAGACTCCTCCTCAGTGGGGGAGAACAAGGGTCAAATCTTGACAGTGTCAGTTTCCCTTTGATGGCTGAACCAGCCACTTACCTCCCACAGTCAGGCTGCAGCAAGGCTCATCTTCCTTTCTAGTGAGTGTTTCCAGGGAACATTTAGCTCTCTAGACAGAGTTTTTAATCTCCTTCAGGCTACAGGATTAGGACTTGGCCACCTCCTCACTTAAGAGCTCCAACAGCAGACCAACGCTCTCTCTCTTCAGCTTTCTTCCCACCCTGAGAAAAGTGAGCAACTTCCTCTCAGGTCTAGAGCTCTAATACTACCTGGGCCACTACAAGCTCCCTTAACTGGGGGAAAAACAGGTACAGATTAATGCTGGGACTTTAAACTCCCCTAAACAGTTCACTGGGACAGCAATCTTCTCCTTGTACTTAATACAGATTTCACACAGGTGATTATAACCTTTACATAATATTTGACATACTCAAAGGCTCTTCCCTGTTCACACTGCATGACCTGACCAAGTAAACTTGTATTCTTCTCTCAAGTTTTTTTTTAGCTAAAAGAGGAGTTCTTCTTAAGGGAGAAGGTCATCCACAAGCATGTTTAATCTCTCTCTCCAGTTTAGTACACCTGTTGATAATGTTAATGTTCTATTGACGCCTTAGTTCTCCTCTTCCTACCTCTTGCAATTCTGTACATCTTTGTATTCCTATTTCTTTAATGTTACATATATATAATATATTATTTAAACTCTGCTAGATTCATATGAATATTTTGACTATTTCTAACATTTCTAACATTTCAAATATTTCTAAGATGACTCTAGTACACTTACTTGTATCTGAGCAGCTCACATGTTAAAAAATAGTAACAAATATTTTCTCACTTTTAACTTGAGTTGATCATTGGGAATGATGATGCTGTGTGAGAGAAAGGGAGAGAGAAAGGAGAAGGATTTCATAGAGTTCATAGATGTTAGGGCTGGAGGGAAACTTACTAATAGAAAGACATGTGGAAGGAAGGAATTTGCATTTCTTCCTGACTGTACAGGCGTTTGTAGTCATTCTGGACTCCTAATGCAGAGTTCCATAGACTTTGGCCAAATGCTGTCTGCTGCACCCAGGAGGTCCTCCTATTGAGCAATAGCTTCATAGTTTCAGTGGAATGAAGTTGTCATCCAAGGTTTTAGTCACAAGACTAGAACAGATCTTTCAGATAGCAAAAGCCAATTTGTGCAAGTTACCAAGGCAGAGACTTTAAATTAGACTCAGATTGGTGGGGGGACAATGCAGAGAAGAGCCCAGGAGTTTGGGGCTTACTGCAACCTGTGCTACCTTAGGGCACTTTTACACATGCTTTGGGGGAGTGCTTCAATTAGATTGGCTCTTGGAGTGCCACAGCATCTAATTAAAGTGCCACAGGATCTTGTGGCATCCCAGTATTTTAAAATGGCAATGGGGGCCATTGAACTACAGCTCATTTGACGAGCTGTATTTCAAACTCCCCACTGCCATTCTGAAGCACAGGGACAGGGGCGATGCACAGGGGGTGCATGGAAGGCCACGTGTATCCCCTGAGTGTGGCAGTGCATTCCCTACAAAGAGGTGCTGCCGTGTCGGTGGTGGCTGTGGGTGGTCACAGCTCACTACCCCACCGCCAACACCACCAGTGGCATCTGTGGCTGGTCCGTGATCCCTGCTGGCTGCTGCCAAAGGCATCTGCAGGTGGTCACCAATTAATCAAATCTGCTCCAATGCGCATCAGAGCAGCCTTGCAGCCTGTCTACAGGAACCTTTACAGACTAGTTGTTGCGTATTGTGTCACTTGGAGCTTTTTCAAGGTGCCTGTTTACACTTCTATATACAAGGCACAGTAGTTAAGTCTTGTGGTCATCAGTACATGGATTCCCAGGGTCAGATTCAAGGTTGACAGGATAGGGCAATATATGGCTGGCAAAGTGTGGAAATTGGTTCCCAAAGGAGTACGAGAAGCTGCTGGGATGAGTCTCTCTAGATCTCATAGTGGGTTGAAAGACTCTGACTTCTTTCACATGCCCTTGTATGTAGCTGGTAGTGACTGTGACAGGCAGAAGTATGGAGGGGAGATTCTGGATATTGCCACAATCTCATCCATGAATGTTCCTTCTTATTGCTGTCAGAGATCATACGAAAGACCCTCTCCCTTAGATAATGTTCATTTTCTGTCCACTTCTGCTTTTGGCCTTAACATTGAAGGCATCAAACTTAATAATTTCACATCACTCTTTTCTGTAATCTCTTCTACAGTTCTGTATAGATAGATTCTGTAGGTTAGTGCTGGGCTGTGTTTGCTTTTGAAAACAATTTAAGACTGTTGTTGACTGTTGTATTGCTCCAAGCATACAGACATTTGCAATAACCACCAGCAGCCAGGAGTAGTTACAAGAAAAAATGTGTTTGCATAAATTGACAAACCACAGTTTCAGCAATGGATAACACTCTGGGCACACAGCACAGCTAAAATATTCCAAAACTAAGTGGCATGTGAATCAAAATTGATCAGAAAAAGAACGACCGTGGATGTGCTGGATAAAGGGCACAGGAAGAATAATCTGGAAAAATGCTGGGGTTGAATATGGCCTGTTAAGTTCTGATTTTTATTTGAATCCATTTACTGCCTACAGCTTTCATTATCATTTACAGCTGGTTGAAATCCAGATTTCCAATTTTGTGGGAAATTCCAGCATTTTGAGGTTTCCTTTAGGCCCAAATGAGAACAAGAAGTCAAAGGTTCCTGAGAAATGTCCTTTCCAAAATCTGTTCTGGGAACATTGCAATGACATTTGATCTACAATTTGTTTAAGCTTTATCACATTGGCTTTAATATATTTCCTTTGGCCTTATATAAATACTTGTGACCTTACATATCATTTTGATTTATATCTAATATAAAGTCATAATTAAGTATTCCAGTTTTCTTGAAACAGAATGATGTATCTAAAATTTTTAAAAAATGAATAGGTTCTACAAAATGTTTCAGTTAAATCAAAGCAACATTTTTCCAGTTTGGAAATGTTTTGAACAGATAGAATTATTAACTTTCCGTAGCGATCTGTTCAACACTACGAACAGCATTCACTGATGAAAATACATTCCTCTGGCCACTGGACTGAAGATTCAGTCCTCCTGAAAAGACCAAAGTAAATCTCTTTCCTTCCAGTACAAAAGTGAACTCCTCAGCTGAGAACACTTGATTAAGAAGGTGGTTTGTAATTCAGAACAAATCAAACTAGAGACAATTGATTTTTTTTCTCACTTGCTTTTTTTCTCATTATTCACATGCTTTCTTCCCACTGGAATTCAATTTTTTAGCCAGGGCCCCGAAGGAATTCATTTTGCTGGGAGATCTTTGTTTCTATTTCATTAATTCCTTTAATACTAAGCATTTTAGACAAAGCACTAAATCATACTGATGTAAGAAACTTGTTTAGCAGCCAGGACAAATCACACGGTGAGAAGCTGAATGTAGCAGAAAGCATGACTTGAACTATTAAACAGGGTGAATATGCTGTGAACACTGAAACAGATTTTTCATAGTTACTAGTGTGCTATTAATCTATTACTTATTGTCCATTAAATGCATTGACTGGAATCTGTTCTCTGATGGCCATCCCAGTTAGACCATTTATCTGAGGTGAACGCAGGTGTTCTAAAAATATTCCTTTTCATCTGTTAGTTAAGAATTTACTGCCTATGGTGCAGGATGCAATGGACTACTAACACAATACTCAGTGGGCTCATCTACACAAGATGCTTACTGAAGAGTTGCCTAACTAGTTCCCTAGTAAAATATCACTGTTCTATGTGCAGAACTATTAGGCTGGAGTAAACTAATTAACTCTACCGTAAGTTAGTATGCTAGATACAAGTTCTATACTACAGCAAGAGTTATTTATTCTGCTGCAATGCATGTGTAGACGCTGACTGGGGTGGGCTGGGGCATGAGAGTGCTACAGGGTGCAGCTGCCTGCTGGCTAGCCCCATTCTGTAGCACCCTTGATTCCTAGCCAGATCCTTGGCAGCACATTGAGCCAAGGGGGAGCAGTCCCAGGCTGGCAGGCTGACCCCCAGGATCCCCTGCCAACTGAAGCTGCTTTGACCTTGCCCAAGATGCTGCACTTCCGGGTACACACGTAAACATGGCACTCAGGACATCTCCTAGGGGCTCATAGGTCTCATACACTGAAAGAGTCCAGTTGGGCTTGAAAGTGGGCAAACTTGACTTTGTTAAGCTTGGGAAGCCTCTCTTTTTTACTGGGAGTTCCTTTATCAATGGTGGTCATTACACTGCAAGCATATTTACTCCACAGATGCAACACACAAGGGACAAACAGGAGGACGTGGACATGGTCCCAACCTTCTCCTTTGGGTTAACAGTTGGAAGATGCAGATGGCTGCCAGGCACTTTGGAGGAGGATTACTCCGCGCTGGTCCGGTCCTGCAGAGACCAAACCAGGAAAGCCAAGGCTGCAACTGAACTCCAACTAGCTTCAGGCATCAAGGACAACAGAAAGTCC
>NW_017728906.1:171099995-171130053 GCF_001723895.1 Crocodylus porosus | reverse complement strand
AACACCTTCAAGAGTAAATTGGATGCTTATCTTGCTGGGATCCTATGACCCCAGCTGACTTCCTGCCCTTTGGGCAGGGGGCTGGACTCAGTCTCCCGAGGTCCCTTCCAGGACTGATGTCTATGAACTCTATGAAAACCATAAGAATTTAGATGGAGGAGTAGGCGACAGTCTACTTTCAACTGAAATTGCCTGTTTTCCGGACTCCCTTTTCTTCTGCTGGGCTTGAATACATTGCTTTGAAACTTAAAGAGGAAAAAACGCAAATTTTTAAAATTCTACATTTTATTCTGATAGGAGTAAATCTAGCCGTAAATTCCTACTACATGCCATCTACTGCTCAAACCACTCACTAGAGGAGGGCACTGCTTCCATGTTCTTGCTATAGTGTATTTTTCTGCCAAGCAAAATGTTTTTACAGGTTTTTGTGCTTTAACAGTTGTTATCCCTGCATTATCTAGTCCTGTGATTATTTCCTGTGGGAAGAATTTAATATTTTTCATTCCAATAGCACTTTTGGTAAGTTACTATTTTCTGCTAATATTTCTGTATGTTGGGAAAGAACCAAATGATATGTTCGAAGTTCCATTCTCCACTGCATTCTCCACTGCAGTTTCCCCAGCACTGCTTATACTGCAATTGTTTCACAGCCCATAATCTAGAGGGAGTAGAACAGTATCCCTGTAAATTTCTTATACAGACTTTCCATCCAGTTACAAGGCAATAGCATTGCTTCCTGCAAAGTTAATTTCATTCTTCCTCTCCCATTTGGAAAACAAATGCTTTTCCCCCTCAGTTACCTTTCATATTACTCAAACTATGTGGACTTTTATGAATTCTACCTGTTGCTCTTTTTCCACTGAGAAACCAGAAATAAAACTGCCTTTAAAAGGTTACTGCTATTTCCCATTCCAGGAGCCCATATTGGGAACTATGGAAACAAAGAGAGGTTACAGAGACTCATAAACTCTTATTGCTGTATTATAAACTCTGATGCTGAAATTCACTTTAATAGAGTTTTGGGCTAGCTTTATTTAGGCCTTCTGGGGGGAAATGGGAATCTTAGTAACTACATTAACTGATTTCACTTTCTACATTTTGTAAAGTTGCAGTTCAAGTCTAAAGCACTGGCTTAGTTAACAGTAAAGGGAGTCTTGCCGCTGACTTCAACAGATTTTCATCTCAGGTATGTAGTTTCCCATTTTTTTAAGTATCATGTTTCAGAAGAAAAGTTCCTTCCTGTCAGTCTAAAGTAAGACTGTAGGGAGTTTGGATTAACTCAGCCTTCTCGCTTTTCAGGAGGTGATCAGGGTGAAAACAGATGTCACCTTTGTTCTGTTATACAAAAGCTAAGCAAACAGCTGTCCCTGCCCCTTATTGCACCACAAACACTCAAAAATTTTGGCTATGACAAAGGTGGTGTTAAACTTGTTCCACTATTTAGAGGCTGATGTCTGTTTTTCGACAGGGGAGCCCAGGCAGCCTGGAGCTGCCCACTCCCTCCAGCTGCCCCAGGCAGGTGCTCCCAGGGCTTGAGGACTCCAATCTTGCACACCCTGGGAATTCCCATACAGCATTGGGCCCCTCAAGCCCCAGGGAAATGTGTCATCCATTGTCCTACCAGAAAAATAGATGGCACAACTGGTGATATGCAATTCACCTAATGAAATGGATCAGGAGTGCTGGGACACATCCCTGATCCATTTAGCAATGTCTATTTTTAGCCTTAGTTTGCAATTTGCTGCCCAAATTACATGGGGGGTGCTTTCTAGCTAAAACCATTGAAATGTTGTCTTTTTGAAACAAGGGCTTTTAAAGGCCCATAAAACATTTGCCGTTCTAACTGGAAGAGGGAACATCCAGAAGCAAGTTTTTATGGTGTCTACTTGGCCGACTTGCATAAAGTTTATTCCAGCTTCTAGCTACTCCCTGAAGTTTTGTAAGAGGGAAAGGAAACTAGTCTGTTAACTGGAGAGACAAGACTGACATTTCACAATTCAATTCTGCTAGCTATGAAGTAGATGTTAATATCTACTTCCTCCCTCTACTCCCTCCTACCCTTTCACTGAAGTACATTTAAGATTAGTGGTAGCCCTTTGCATCCTCACCACAAGCAGTTGTGTCACTTGGAAAGCAAAGTCCACCACATGGGTAGGCTTCCCAGTGGCTCTTACGGTACCTTGGCTGAAGACATTGAAAGGGCTCTGCTCAACTTGTCTCGCATTGAGAAATCTCTAGGCCTTTCTTGGAGACAAGCCACTTCCAGGACATCTGTAAAGCTGCATCCATTTATAGGAGGAAAATGCAGTAATTTTTACCTATCCTCAGCCAGCACCATCAGCTGAAGGGAAGACATGTCAAAGGTTGCAAATGGGAGTTCTGTGGCACTGAGGAAAAGACACCCTCTTGAAAGCACTTCCTAGGGCACATTCCCTACCTCTTGCTGTGGCAGTTGATGAGAGAGGTATCTGCCTACAGTTCCCACAACCTTTTTTCTACTCAGTACATATTGAAGAGCTAACTCTCAAGCAGAATGCAGCAAAGAGGTATAATGCAGCACAGTAAGGGGGAAACACTACAGTACTTTAGCATGCTTCCATGGTAGCAGCCTAGAGGAAATCACAATTACGATGCTGGTGCTAAAGGAGATCAAGAATCCCAGGAAATGTTATCCACCAAGTTTTCCCTCAGTCACCTGTCTCCCCCTGACATTTTCAACTCTACAGTTTCTGCTGTCCCAAAGAAGAACATTCTTCCTGTCCAAATCAGCAGGATGCTGCCATCTTTTGATCACCCAGGAAATGTTGGCTGCCTTCCCTCTTCTCCACCCCTCTCCCCCTCCAAGGACTTAGGTTCAAATGGTCTCAGGTGTACCCTGTTAATAGTAGAAGGGAGGATCTGCAAGCTGCCTCAGTCCTATATTTACACTGGCCTCTATCGACTTTCTTACCATTGTAGCTTAGAGCAAGGGGGCTAAACATACAGCCTAGAGGCTGAATATGGCCTGGGGAGCTAGTCTATGTGGCAGGCCACAGGAAGTTGTAGAGCTGTGTCCTGCCACAGAATCTGGGGCCCTTATGCCAGTGGGCATAGTGTTCAGCAGCAGGAGGGTGAGGGCTGATATAGCCCCAGCCCCCCTTCAGCTGCTCTGCCTATTGACCTGATGTGACCCTATCGCCTCAGCCACTACCTCCCACTGTGTGCCTCTTGGTGAAGTAGGAACTGAGGCTGCAGCTGCAGCACAGAGCACATGGTGGCAGCAGTTCTGGCTCTGGCAGGGGTCATGTGCTGGGGGCTACAGCTACTGCCATGTGCCCTGGGTTGGAGCCAGAGCTAATGTGGCCTCCACCACTACCACCTGCTCCAGGTCAGAGCTAAAGCTGCCACTGCTGCTTCTTTGTGCCTCAGGCTCAATCCGGCCAGCAAGGAGCCTCATGATCTAGATCCAGCCTGGGGCACAAGGTAGACACCCTTGGTTTAGGGCATTTTCAGGACTGGCATGCAAGCTAGGGGTTGCTCTAGCACAGTGGCCTCATCATCTCACTCAAGCTCTCCCCACTAGGGAATGTAACAGGGGTCATGTTGGCTTTATGCCAGGTAGCTGCTGGCTCTGGAGCCCTTTTCCACCACGGGTTATGAGAACAAAAACACAACTGAATCAAGACACACAGAAGGACTAAATCAAATGTTGGATCTATGTGTGAAGAAAGCTGAGATCTGGACTCTATGGCTCAGGTGCACCTCTAATATTGCAGACCTGGCAATGTAACACAAACAGGCTGAACTGATGCCTTTTACAAACATACAACACAGCATAACTTTTGATTCAAATTTTTAATAAATTGTGCCAGTAGAAGCTTTCAAGGGCAATGATATATCAATAAATAACAGTTAAATTGAGTTCCTGAGAAAGAACCTACCACACGAAAGAATGTCGGATAGATGTAAATAACAAAAATGGCATTGCTATATAAAAAAGCAGTAATACTGAATCTTACATGAACGGTCACAACACAAGCACTGCATACCTCAGACCACTCCTTTCATACCAATGTAAACAAATACACAATCATTTTTGTTTAGGTTAGGCTGATGAATTTATAGGTGATGTTGCTTAGATAGCTAAACAATGGATAGGATATGATATGCTAAAAATATTAAGGAATAATACGTGGAATAATATATGGAAAATTATGAAGATCCAGATTTAAAAAAAAGTAAAGCAAAAAACACATTGAAGGAGAGTGTTTTCCTCAAGTGTTGTTATGTCAACCACTTTAAAAAGGACTGTTACACTAATCTGAATTAAGGATTTTTTGTGTTTATCTATTTAGTTATATATAATATATATGCAAATATGTATGGCTTAATTCTTTTTAGTATTCCAATATCACTTTGAATAATCCTCACTTATACATATAAGAAAAATGCATATTTTAACAAAGTTAAGAACTGACATTTTAAAGTATGCCTATAATTTGATAGAAATGAAGGACTACTGTGTTCCATCACAGCAAAATTTTAATTGAAAGAGACAATAGAATAGAATAACTTTTCAACAATGCCAACACTTTCAAACACTGGTTTTTAAAGTTAGGCTTCTCAATATTCATTTGAACACTGTAATTAGAAGGGGCCTGATTTTTTGAAATGCTAAGCAATCCCATATCCTGAAAAAATTAATGGGAGTTGCAGATATTTAACACCTTTCGTAAAGTCAGTCTACTTTCATTTGAAAGCCTCAAGGTAGATTTAGAATCCTAACTGTAGGCACTATGGTTTGAAAATTTTGACTCAAGTATCTTAATACGAACGCTGTGTTACCGATAGTATTAAATGGCAAAGTTTTAAATACTGAACATTGTGCAGTGGGTGCTGTGTGAATGAGCTAAATCAAGACTGTTGCAGTAAATTAACACTGAAATAATGGTCTTGCTATGTATCCTTCTGGGAGAGAGGGTGCAGATGATACCTGTTTACTAAAAATGATCTATTTTATCAGACCACAACAACTGTTAATGAGTTATAACTTTGCAATCTGTTTTACAAAAATAATATTGGCTACAATCATAAGGGGAAATCATCCACACAACACATTATCAACACACTGTTTAAAATGGTCTAATTTTAGACCCTCAGTAAAAATGGATCCACAGGACCTGCCCGTGGATGGCAAGAAAAGGCCATTTCATATAGAAAAAAACACTGCTCATGCAACATTCTTCACACACCAGACAATGAAACCACACCCAAATTGTCACTTGCTCACACTTTCTTTTAAACTCCAATAAGCAGAAGGAAATAAAGCAGCTTTAAGGTTACGTCACAATTTTGAAATGTGGAAAATACATACATGGAAACAAAAATCATGGTGTGAATAAAATGGCAACAGTAAATTTAGAAAATTAGAGAGCAGAGTTTTTTTCTTTTTTACATTATTGCACAGAGACCTTTTATCACATGTTCTTCAGTTTTATGCGTTTTCCTAAATGTGAAATAAGTGCTATGGATAAAATAAAAATGTAGAAAAGAAGAACAGCAGCATGATTTGTCAAAGTTAATCCCTATAATTTAGTAGGAAAAAAACCCTTGCTATAAACAAAATATAAGTGCTCTTTATTCATTTAAAAATAATGTGGAAAGTTGTGGAAGTCCGTAAATGCTGATCAGAGTAGGGGGATGCTGACCTCAAACAAAAAATAGGCCTAGAAATGACAGATCGCTGGCCTTGCAGATAGCGGTGAAGACCAGGCTTTCAAGTGTCATTTATCAGCATAGCTATTTACAATAAAACTGACCTGAACAAAACAGTGCCCATTTAGGACCTGGCCCTGCAGGCTCTCAACTCCCCAGATGCACCATGGCCTCAACTGGAGCTGTGCCTGAGTAAGAGCTGCAAGGTTGGGTCCTAAGGGGTCAGCTAAAGGCCCTCTGGGACTTGCAAATAAGATCATTTGGAGTACTCTGTACAATAATTTACACATATACAGGTTGGCAGGCTCCAGTCTGATCCACCACATCTTTGTTTTCTACATCACACTTCTCAGACTGGCTAACTTCGATTCCAGAAGGCTTGGGGTATCTAAATGGATATCCATTGTCATCAAAGAACCTTCGGAAAGTAAACTCATAAAATGCATGTTCTGTGTGTTTGCTGTTTGAAGAGGCAAGTGGGTCCCATGTCCTGGTACTGTCACCACTAGCGTCGTTCCAAGGACTTTCTTCTTCAACAGGGTCAAAATTTGAGGTGTCCATTGGATGGCTGATCTTTGGAACATAGGGAGCTGGCTGCCTGCGGATATCAGTGGAGAAATCTATAGAATTAAAGAAAGGGTGGGCCTTAATATCATCTGCTCCATTTCTTCCAAGTCTGTCCTCAGCAGCACAGCACAGTTTTGCGATAAGATCACTTGCTTCGGGGCTCAGTTTGATCTGTGAGGGAATGTGTAGGGTGCTCTCCCAGTTTATTACCTGGAGAAGAGAAAGATGGTCAGCACTTCTACACCTGTGAACAAATGCTCAGAGTTTGTTAAGACTGACAGCTCAGAACTGTAAGCAGCAGGTTAGTTTGCAGCCTGCCTTTGTACTTCTGAAATGCAGAAGTCCAGTGAGCAGGTGACAAACATGCCACTCACTGTGAGCAAGACAGGAAAACTGGGAAGAATGGATCACATTTGCTACATATATGTATCAAAGTCCAGCTCAAAGTCAAAAATAAAATAGATTTTAGCTCAGAAAAACATGTGCTGAAAGACTGCAGAGAGCATCCTAGGGAGAAGACAACAGGGTTTAAGCTGAACTTGCATTAAAAAGTTAGCTCTGCCCCTCTTCCCAGTGTGAAATGATCCCTGGTTCAACTAAAGCAGAAGGCAGGGTAGATTTGTGCCTTATAGGCTAACCAAAGTGCAAACCGTCTGTGCCTTCTACTCGACTTCAGACTAACATGGCTACCTGTCTCGTTAAAGTAAGTCCAGAATACACCATTCTGTAATTTCAGATATTAGGGGTTTTGCACAGCTTGCATCAGAGCTATCACAGAATGAGGTCTGGGATCTCTTTACTGAATCTGGAAACCACCAGATACCAGGCAGGTGAAAAAAAAACACATGAAGTTGACATCAGAAATTAGTCCTCATTTGAATGTTCCTACAATCTAACCTGAGGAGGTATTCAGAAGACATTGCCAGGTTAAACGCAATCTTATTTGTAGCTCATCTTTCTGGAGGAGACGCACAACACACACACACACCCTTCACTACAACCACTGCTCAGGTCTGAAATAACAGAATTGCAAACTGAGGTTTTCACTGACATGTATGAATTTCAACAGCAAAAGCCACAGTGAACAACCTAGGAGGCGGCAGCACTTCTCTTTAGGAGACCTATTTGAATATAAGTGTTCTCAATGCATATTTTTAGGTTGCCAAACGAAGGTCCAGCCAAAGATCACCTCAGTCATGAAGCTGTGGTAAAGACAATTAAGGATTTGAAGGATCTGTGCCACCAGCAAAGACCTCCCCACAAAATATGTCATTTTAAAGCAGGAAAAACTTAACCTTTTTTGGGAAGGGATTGTCAAAATTTGGCAAAGGTCCCCGAGAAGCCGGAAGAATGGGGAAGGGAGGGGGGCCAGGGAGAGGAGAGGAGAATGAAGACAGGGAGGGTATAGAGGAAACATGTAGACTCTGTCACAGGCCTTGGGCAGGTCATTTCTTCCCTAGAAAGTCAGGCCTTTAATCTTCTCACCTCGAGCTGGTAAAATGAAAGATAATACTTCACTCCAGAGTGTCCATTGATATTTTGCTTTCACCTACCTTTAGTTGGGTTTCTGTGGGGGTGGGAGCCAGAAAGGGAGGCTGCCCCACTAACATCTCAAAGAGAATTACACCAACGCTCCACCAATCACAAAGTTGAGTGTATCCTGAAAGGCAACCAAAAGACAGTGTCCCTGATCAATGAAAGCACACCTGTTGTTTCTTTTTGCAATTTAAACAACACTAGATGATACTGCATGCTTTCTTCTTCTCTAGTACCTGTCCATGCTTGGAAATATGATTTGTAACCTAAGTATAAAAAAAGTGTCTTCTGCTGATTAACCCAAATTGAAAACAAATAAATTCTAATCCAGGCATCAAAGCATCATTTTAAGTTTTTTTTTGTAAAATCCTATAGTCGCAATGGGGGAACAGTGGGACATATAATTGGATGAAGCAAGGATCTTTCCATACAGCACACACTGGCCAATAAAAAGGCTTCATGACTGATGTACTCCCAAGGTTATCGAGAGGTAAGATACCATCCTTTGAAAATGCATCTCAGGGACACAACAGCTCAGGGAATACGGGAAGGACACGGAACATTTTATTATGTTCCATGCAAAGGGAAATACTTTAAATCAGCCAGTTCCCGCGACTAGACAGTAAAGTACTTATGTGAGATTTTCAAGGATAGTTAGAGGATTTAGCAGTTGACTTAAACAAGAGTTTATGTAGCTAGATATTTTAGGGCCTGGCTTATAGTTTATTGACACTAATGGAAAGGCACACATGGATTCCAAAGGACTTAGAACCAGGCCTTTAAAACCACCTTTAGAATCACCCCATGGCTTTAAAAACCTCAACCCATAACTATGAAGTTTAGTGCTCAACATATCTTCTTGCAAAGGGATGAACACAATGGGTATGTCAACACGAGACATTGACTGTGCAGTAATGCATCACAGCATGGACAGTGCTAATGTGGTACTGCACAGGAGCATCACCTAAAAGACACTTGCTGGCACTACTGCGCAATAACTCTGATTACTGTGCATTTATTTAGTGCTTGCTAATACAAGTACTAAATAAATGTCCAGTAACGACTGTGCAGTAACGTCTTATGCAAATGCATCCAACGTGGACTAAGCTCCCCAAGGTCTTCAGAGTAAGGCAAGAGAAGGGTTTTCTTCTTTGGTCGTCTCAAAATCCTGCCAGGAATCTGGAGGAGACATAATTAGTGCATTGTATCTTCCCCATCTAAGCCGCTGGCTTTGTTGTCAGCCTTGGACATTTTCAGTAGGCCTTGGCTAAGCTACAAAAGAATGGCTAAAGCAGAACGCTTTTTTTAGTTTGAGTGACCTCTACAAGACATGACAACTAGTTTGGTCAGAAATGTAAAGGAAGCAATCAACATGTCCAGCTAAACTAATAATGAGGTCTAATTAAACAGAGCGCTAGACCTGAAAGACGACTTTTTAAAGAGAGCCCTTATGTTAAATAATCCAAATATGCTATATCACAACTTTATGTAAAGATGTCAGTAGTAGTGACTGATGTACCAAAATAGCATCTAATACATTTAGCTATAACAAATATGTTTTTGTTAAGTTTCTTAGGTAAGTTATAAAAATAATGCAGCTTTGTCAGTGAAGACCATAAACTAAAGTGAAGAAACAGCAGTGTTGAACAGCATTCCATAATGGCCAAGGGATGGAGATAAGGAATCCTCTGTCCAGAAGTATACCTTTCAAAGAACATAAAGCCCAACTAATTGACACCTTCCAAGTTCACAGGAGATCTGGTTCAGCCCAGCTTCAAAAGTTTCAGTGAAACAAAGAAAGCTAAATAAAAATCTATCAGAAAACATGCATCAAAATCAGCCATCTACAAATATAGGGTATAGGTTGGAGGGAAATGTGGAGAACACAGCAAATTCAAGAATACCTACTGCCAGTCTGCATGCCACCCTTCTCTCCATCTTAAGTCTCGCCAGATGCTAAACAGAAGAATTTATGTTGTGCTGTCACAGGTAGCCAGACTTTGGGATAAGCGTTTGTTTTTGTGTTTTGCAATGTAAGCAAGAAAAGGCTGGGCTATAGACATGCTGCTTCCCTCTTATCAGCAGCCAACCTGTCAGTTCACCTGTAATCCAGGTAAAAGAACTGGGGCTCCTGGGTGGGTGGTTGCTGTGTGAAAGGAGTTTGTTTGCATTTTTCTTTCACTTCTTGAGCTAAAGCACAAATGAGGCCTTGCGGATGGGACTCAAGTTTTGCCCAACTGGGAAAAGTCAGTAATCTGGCATGGGTAGTACTAATAGCCTGTCTGATAAAGAGGGAATAGAGGACCAACTCAAACAAGAGGTGATCCAATATGGGAGACTGTATGGGAACAGGGTACATTTGATACCCCAGGCCCTTGGAGGACTCTGTGAAGAATCAGCTAGTTGGATTAGAAAGAATTAAAAAAGTGGGAAAACAGGAAGAAGGCAGCTCTCCTTCAAGGACCGTACATGGTGGCAAAGGGGACGTCTGAAAAAGTAGCAATCTTAGAGAAGAAGATTCAAAATGTTACAGCACAGTTAAAAGCTGAAGAGGATGTATGCACATCATTACGAGCACAGGGCTTCTGGTACAAAATGTTAACTGATACTGGAATAGCCAATTCCATAATTCATATGGGCCCAAAGGAGGATGGAAACTGGAAGACCACAGGTGTTTGACTTTAGACAGGCTTAATGGTCAACTTTCCCATGTTCCTATTATCCAAGAAATAAGCTGTTTACTAGAAACTATGTATTTTTCAGATAACTTAGGAAGATGATGTTGGCAGATGGTAATGGCATTTTGGGGTCACAGACCCACAAGAAGCAGGGAGCTCTGATCGATTATAATAACATTCAGTTTTGGATTGAAATGTGTTATCAACAAGGTGAAGAGGCTGCACTAGTTGGAGTAATTCATGCAATTTTCTTTGCAACAACCCCACCCTGCACACACATACCTAAGTGCCAGAAGGTGACACAGAAGTTGCTGCATTGGTAGAAAAGGTGAAGGATCTCTTTGCTAAAAGTAAACAAGCTTCTGGAGTCATTAATGACTGTGGGGGGGGGGTTCTGTTTTGGCGTATAAGCAACACAACGTCAAACCTGTCTCTTGCCTCTTATCAGTAGCCAACGTGTAAATTTACAAGTTTGTAATCCAGTCTGAATCAGTCAATAGGTACCGTATGAGTAGGCTGCTTGTTGGCTTTTCTGAATTAGCTAGTGATCAGATTCCTGTTTTGGGCACAGTATCACTGCCAATACCAGTTTGCACCTTTGTCAGTAATCTGAACAGACATGCCACAGACTGAATGGACATGATGAACAGTACTGATACATATGGTGAAATCTACACTTAAGTGTCTAGGGCAGTAAACCCAACATACTTACCAGGCATTTTTTTTTTTTTTTACTTAAAACCAAAAGTACACTTCTAAGCATTGGCTTTCATTTAACAGGAAAAAAAATTGAGGTCCTCTACCTTTACGAAGCAGCACTTCAGGAGCAATGTAATTAGGGGTCCCAACTAATGAGTGGGCTAAACATCTCTGATGCTGTTTTTTAACTCTTTGCTCCAAGGTCTTCAGCCTGTCTCCACACCTACAGTTGGACACGTCATCCCAAAGATCACTGGGCTCCATGCTGTCCTGTCGGATATGGCTCCCTTTTAAATGGGAAAAGGGATAGAAAGTTTTGCATGAATAGCACTGTTTATAAAACGCACATCAAATAAAGAGAAAAATAATGACTGATTTGCTAGTTTTGCCATCTGGGAATTGCCTTCTCACTAGAGTAAATAATGGGTTTCCTATAAAACCAAAATCCAATATTATTTACATTTTTTAAAACTTCTCCTTTTCCAGGCCAATTTTTCACAATGTGCCCATGTCCCCACCCCACAGTAAGACTTGTAAAGCTCATCCCCACAATGGAGATAACTATGTGTACAAATAATTCTGTGACTACAGCTCAAAACTGGTTCATTCCTGAACAATGGCATTCGTATGAATGTTGGTGCTGGGATACAATCAACTCCGCTGCTTTTGTGGTTAATTCTTTTCATTGTCAGTATAGACCCTTGAACCAATAAACCTGAAAATTTACTGGAATCACAGCAGTCATTTAGGTTGCTGATGGAGAAAGCAAAGGATTCATGCACAAAGAGAGCAGTGTTCAACCTTTTTGGTTGGCAAGCTGGGTGGGCAGTGCCTGGTCAGCTCGCAGGCCAGATCCAGCTGGTGGTCTTGATCCAGCACTTGAGGCAAGTGTGGTGGGGCCCCATCCAGCTGCACAGATGGCAGCCCAGCCCCAATCCAGCTGTAAGGGGGAAGGGACCGTGGTCTGGCCCCAACCCAGCCCCATGGGTGGAGGCTGGGATCATGACCTGTCCTACATCCAGCCACAGGGGGAAGGTGAATGGCCTGATCCTGTGGAAGGCAGGGGTGTAGCCTGGCCCAAACCTGGCTGCATGGAGGGAAGGGGGCAGAGGGGTGGCCCAGCTTCAGCCTAGCTAGGGCGAGGGACGGGGGAATGGGCTGGACCCTCAGGTTGGGAGGTGGGCCGGGCTGGGCCAGGCCTGGCCTATCTCCAACCCAGCTGCGTGGAGGGAAGAGGGTGGTCCAGCCTTGAGCTGGCTGTGCGGGGGCATGGCCTGGTTCTGATCTGTCATGTGAAGCTTTGGAATTTGGCAGTAGGAAGGGGTGACAGTATTAAATTGCCACTGCTCCCCTGCTGCCAAATTCCCAGGACTGTGGAAAGCCCCATGGGCCAGACACCAAGGCTCTGTAGGCCGCATTTGACCCACAGATTGGAGATCGAGCACCTCTGCACTTAGACAGCAAATTTCATGCGTGAGCTAGCAAGTCAATGACTCATCACTAGTCACTTTTATAGCATATAAAACATGCAATGTTTTTTCAGCTGGCACACTGACAGAAAAACCACTGCCTATCTTCAGAATGAAACGATATCACAGTTGTCAGAACACGTGCACCTAAGACCGTTACCTTTCTGATAGTATTTGGAATTGTGGGTCCACCTGAATCCAGTGCAGAGCCCAAAGTCAGTCAGTTTAATATGTCCATCAAGGTCTATAAGAATGTTGTCAGGTTTGATGTCTCTATGGATAAATCCCATTCTGTGTACACTCTCTATGGCCAAAGTGAGCTCTGCAATATAAAACTTAGCTAGGTGCTCTGGGAAGACTTCCATCCGTATCAAAAGACTCATCATATCCCCGCCGGGGATGTAGTCCATCACAAAGTACAAACTCTCCTTATCTTGAAATGAGTAATAGAGTTTAACCACCCATTCATTGTCTGCCTCAGCGAGTATATCCCTTTCCGCTTTGACGTGAGCCACCTGATTACGATTCAGGACGTCCTTCTTTCTCAAAGTTTTCATGGCATAAAGGGCATGTGTGTCCACCTTGCAGGCAAGACACACCTCCCCAAAAGCGCCGATCCCTAGCGTCTTGATTTTTACAAACATGGACTTGTCCATTTTGGCCCTCTTCAGTCTGTTGTAATTAGATTCCTTTTGGTAGAGAATTTTCCGCATTTGCTCCTGTTCTGCTTCACAAAGACCAGCCTTTATAAGGGGAAAAAACAAAACAGAACAGCCAGTATAATTACATTCATAGTAAGAAACCAATACAACTAACATTTTGAGAGCACATGCTTACATTAAATTAACCATGAATTAGAAGAAGGACATTCAAGTTTTTTGGCCCTGCCTCAGTGTATAGGTGTATTTTTAAAGCACTTGCAAGTTCATTGCCTCCTGGCCTATTATTTAAATCTGGTGTAGATCTCCGATTGGTCTGCTCATGTCACTACAAAGAATTAGCAGACACTCTCCAGAGTGACTGACAGAAAGCATCAGCTTAACAAGATGAGCCTGACAAAGGAAACTGACTGCTCCTTTCTGTTGGATGTGGATCTTGCTCCCGACACGCCTTTGTCACCACGATCCTGGGTTACTGTAATACAATCTACATGAAGCTACACCTACAGATCCATCCAGAAACTTTAAGATAAGCAGCCAAAAGTTGTGCCCCAACATGGCAGCACAGGTTACCAGTGCTCACTTATCTACACTGTCTAGTTATTGGTTTCTGGGTGGGATTTAAGGTTTTGTTTTTGACCTATAAATTCCTGAAGAGGGACGAGATCTCATGGTATCTGATAAGTCATCTCTCTCCACTTGTCTTCCTAACACAAATGCTATCAGCAGATGCCTCACAGATACCTCAGCTTGATTCCTTCATTATAAAGTGGAAGGGTCTGCTGGCATTGCAGTTTCTGCAAAAGACCTCTTTCTTTTGCCATGCCTATTTTTAAGATTTTTAATTCACTGCTTTTTGGGCACTCCACAATGTTTTATGTTTGGCAGTAAAGAGCAATGAGGATTTACTGACTGGTCAGATGACTGGGAAGCAAAGGATGTGCAACGTGATGGGAGGAAAGAGGATTACTGATGCTTTTATCTCCATCTAAATTCTAGTGCTTTTAAATGTCCTGAAAGCCCAGAACTTTGGATGGGCCACTCTGTGGTGAGAGGCCTGCATAAATCAGTTAAAGGGGAGACAAAAAGAAACCTGTGCAACAGGCAGGATTAACTGTGAAATTTAGGTTAACCAACAGTAACCACCCCCCCAAAAAACAAAAAACCTAGTAAAGCAATACTGTAATTGAAAGTGATGAGAAAACCATAAATAGATATCATGCAAAAGCACCATCTACTGTGTCCATGTGAAATATGTCTGCTGTTTTAGAGTTTCCTGGGTGAATGCAAATGTTGTTGGTACTTCAATCAGGGGCAACAACTAACTCCACAATCAGACTCCTAAATAAGAATGGTCTAGTTTTCTGAGATTCTGAACCCATAACAGCTTCACAGGGAGCCTGAAGCTACTTATATCAATTTGGCCCTGACTAACTTTCATTGAAACCAACAAAGACAATTACTTTGGCCATTTCTTGTTCCAGCTGCAGCCGCCTGTTAATTTTTTGTTGGTAGGTCTTTATGACATTCTCTACATGTTGTTCCATGTAGAACTTGAAGGCAAATGGTGAATAACTCTTAATACGGGATTCTCTTTTTTCTTCATCTTTGCCATTTTTCCGCACTGGCACAGGAGATGTCTGGATCTGCTTTTTATCCTTGCTCGGTTTTTCCATTTTAGCATTCTTGCTGCTTTTGTCATTCCTTTCACCATTTTCCTCAGCTTTACCGCACGTTGAACTGGGAACCCCCCGGAGGGTCTGTTCTACACCCATACACAAGCAGTTGATATCAAACTGCTCAGAGCTACTGGGAAGTAACAAATGCTTAGGATATGGTGGAGGAGGACATCTGGGCTCCTGGCTGCTGTAATCAACCTCTAGTTGGTAGGCATTAGCTCCTCCAACGGGAAGCTGATGTGGTTCAATAACTTCTAAGCCATCCACCGCTGGGGTCTGTGCAGGCAGCCAGCCAGGATGGGAAGGCCCTACCGCAGTTTGAGGTTCAGGTCTCATCACTCTCATGCTCTTCACCGGTTGGAGAATATGAGCAGATGTGACTGCTGTGATGGTATTTGGAGACGTAATTGAGGCATCAGGTTTGCCTGGGGGAACCTGTCTCATAGATACAGGCACTTGGGGCTGTTGTTGGTGGTTGTTAAAGGAGTTTGTTCTGCTTGGCACTGTGGCGTCTGGTCTGAAGGTTACGTGTTGCCGTGGAGATGTTTCTATTCCTGGGCTTTGTAAAGAATCACGGCGTGACGGTGTTGCTGTTTGCCACTGCTGAACTTGAGGATTATTCATGTCATACAGGTCCATGTTTAGGCTATTTCGAGACGGAGTTAATAAGCTCTGTGGTGGACTATCTGAAAAATCATTAGCAAAGGCTGAACCTCTGGCTATCACATGCATTTGATGAGAGGAAGGGCTTGTTTGTTTGTGATGAGAATGTGGTATATACAGACTCGCTGGTGCCTGCTGAAATGCATGACCAGAGTTATTCTGAACAACCGTCCCTTTATTTGGGAGATTTGCATATCCTCCCTCCTGCTGCATTTTGTTTTGGAAAGATGGAGTTCGCTGAATGCCATATCCCATCGGTTCCCCCTGCACCATCATGTGCTGCCTGCTGTAATGTGAGCTGTTTGGGCCATGCGTGACCTGTAGCTGTAGAGCCTGGCTGCCATGATTAGCCCCTGGGTAATTAATCACAGAGGAGTCTATATTTGTAGAGTATGTTTTCTGCTGATGCTGATGGCTTCCAGGAGCACTGTGAGAGCCCACTGCTGAAGGTCTCTGTACAGGAGGGTTCAGGGCTGCAGACTGTGAAGCAGAGATTAAATAGTCCATGTATGGCCTTGGAACATCACTGAGCATGTCTGCACCTTCTGCTCCAAAGCTTGTCCCTTCATAGGTAGCATTGCCAATCTGATGATAGGACGGAAAAGACTCGTTTGATCCTTCAAAACTTGGCCTGCGGGTTACGTTATTTGGCACCATCCCCTTCCCTTTATAAAAAGAATACAGAAGAGGTTAGCAAACAACTCAGGTTGTGGGGGGGAGCAGTTATGTTACTTTACTAATCCATCTGCACATATACAACATTGTCTATAATGTGTATTTTGACAAAAAACCCAAAGTCAAACTAAGTTAGGTGATCTGACCATTTAAAGTGATAGATGCTGCTTTAGTAACTGCTTTAAATACAGGTGATGACTGACAGGCCCACAGCTCTTTTCATGGGAGGAGCCACCAGGAGCTTTAGCAAATCCTGAAAATGAAAGTTCAAATGCCTTACTTATGAAGTCATCAGGTTTGTATTCTAGCCCAGACTTAAAAGCCAGGATGGAATCAAAATCACAAACCACAAAGAGCTGGAAGCTGCCGTTCAGTGGTACTGAACCCGATGTGCACCACTTACAGCTTGTTGATCATTAGTTACTGGGGGTGGGGGTGTCACGTACTACCAGACTTGTACAAAACAAGCTTGCTGCACACACACTAGGCGTCAGTCAGGTGGCAGTGGCCCAAAAGCAGGTATAGCCTGAGGATGAACTGATTCAGCAAAACCACTCAGCATCTCTGCTGGCAGGGTTCACACAAAACAGCAAACTGAAGCTGTTTCCCCACCAGGAATCCTGCCTTCCTCTGGGGTGAATTCCTTAGTTCTGCATGGGGCCTTGTACCTCTTGAAACAGCTTCACTAAATCAGGTCCACCAAGTCCTATTCAGGTTCAACTGAGGAATGTTTGGGTCTCTGAAGGTACCAAGCGTGACATGTTTTGGAAGTGATTTTTGGCCGTTTTCTCCCTTTCACAGTGGTGAAACTTTTGACTGCATGGGCTACACCTGCTTTACGTGGGGAAAACACTTTCTTTCTCTCCCTCCTTCCCTCCATCTGATCCAACAGCTGATGTCAGTCACTTAGTCCTCACTCACTCACTAGAAATGTGCCGTCAATTACAACAGTGTAGTTAAAACCACGTAAAGGTGAAGCATTTCAAAATGGATAGAACAGTATGGAAATCTCTAAACCTCTCATTGTGAGACTCTCAAAGCTTCCAGGAAGGCTTGTATGCCATCTACTCAAATGCAAGGGTCTGCACTAACCTAGCCCAACTCTAATACCAAGATAAATCAAAATATTGCCTAACATGTCACAAAGATACATGCCAGTCACATACCACCTGAGTTTTGCATTTCTCATTATCCTCAAAGTAACCTCAGACCTAGAGCTTAAAAAGTAACTGCTTTGACTAGCTGCCGTAACTATTTGATCCTGGAATTACTATAGTCTTATATTCTGCTTAAATGAGACCAGGATGTGATGCAGGGATCCTGGCTGTCTCTAAAGAAAATAAAAAATTCTCTGATTAAAAACCCTGCATGTGGGAAGAGTGCGGGAGAGCGTGTGGCTGGCTACAGTAGTTGTGATTGTGTGTGAGGGAGGGTGTGGTTGTGGGGCTTACAGGGGAGGGTTTGTGAGTATGGTGGGATGTCCATGGGAGCTTCCCCACATGCCCCCTTGAGTTGGTCAGCACCCACCCCTTCCCTGCAAAAACCTGGAGCCCATGAGCCCTGCGGTGCCTCACTGCCACCGCCAACAGCGCACAGCCCCAGCCCGTCCCATACCCACTACAGACTCACCCTAGCAGGTGCGGACCAGCTGGAACCTGCGCTACAGCCCTGACCCCAGCCAACCCAGCGCCTGCTCTGCACCACCCACCTGTGGCGCATCCTGCTGCCCCTGGGCATGCAACAGGGCTGGGGCGGCTCCACAGCTGGACTTCTAGACAGACCAAGCAGCAGCAGCTTCTTCCATCAGCTGCTGCTACTGGCTCCAGCCCCGCAGTACTGGTGGGGACTCGCACCACTCCTCTGTACTGCCCCTGCTGTCCCATAGGGCAGCCCGGATGCAGTGGTGATAGTGGTGGAGCCACAGGGCAGCCCAGTTGCAGGCTCTAGGTGGCTGTAGCAGGAAGCACTGGGCAGCGGAGGGGAGGGGCTACTTTCCCCCCTGCGCTGAGCAACAGTTTCTGCCTGGCCGGCACTGCTGCCCCTGGTTAGCATGAGCAGGTAAGTCCAAAGCAGGCACGAGGTAAGCCAGGTCGGGGCTGTGCAGTGCGGGTCCCCATCAGTACTGTGGGGCTGGGGCCAGCAGTGGCACATGGAAGAAGCCTAGAAAGGCAGTCCAGCTGCAGAGCCACCAGCCGCAGACTTGGGCAGTCTGCTGTGTGCCCAAGGGGCAGCAGGATGCGTGACAGCTGGACAGCGTCTGGGCCAGCCAGGACCGAGGGACCCACCATAGGCTGGACAAAGCCCTCCCTGGGCTGGATCTGGCCTGTGGACCATATTTTGCCCACCCCTGCTCTACCCCCTGGCCCTGCTGGTGCCCCTTGCTCCTGACCTGCTGCCCCCGGCCTCCCAGTGTGTGGGGAAGGGGGTATGTTTTCAGAGTAGAGGATGGGTATATGGGGATGAGGCAGGTGTGGGCAAAGGCAACAAAATAGGCCATGTGTCAGGGGGGCGTCCTTCCCAGGTTTCTGTGCCCACAGTGGAGCACAAGGCTGCAGCTGAACTGGACTGGCACCAAGCAGAAGCTGCCTCTGCATCCCAGTGAGCAGATCCTGGTGCAGGAGGAAGCACCACGCTACCATGGCCACCAAGGTGAGGCAGTGCCATGGAGTTGTGCCCCTCTGATGCTGCTGGGCTACAGAGGATGTTTAACCCTGGCCGCCATGGCAATGTGGCACTATCAGCAGTGGTGCCGGTAGCACTGATCCTCCCTGCCCACTCTGCCCTACCATACTGGGTCCTACCCACTGGGCTGCAGAGGTGGCTCCTGCAGGGTGTCAGTACAGCTAGGCTGCAGTTCTGTGCCCCACTGTGGCAAAAGAAATATGGGGGGGACATGTCCCCCCATGCCTCCCCCTACATGTCACCTATGCCTCTCCACCCCCTCCCGCTACCTGCGTGCACATACATGTGGGTGCCCTGCCTCTGATCACCCTCCTCCCGCTCCCCCAGCCCCTTGCAGGCTGGAACTCTGCCAGCCTGCAAAGGGAAACCCCGAGTTTTTCTTTTTTAAAGGGGAAAATCCATTATTTTCCCCTTTAAAGAAGAAAAACTTTGTTTTTCCATAGGAAACAGAAAACCCAGATCCTTGGTGATCAGAAGAAAAAGAAAATGACACCAACTGGATAATTAAAACCTTTGTGCAAAAAAGATTTCAAGAAATAGGGACCAAAAGATGCGACTTAAATTATCAAAGAAAATAGCTGCATTTAGAGTAAAGGATTTTAATATATTTGAAAGGTAAAACAGAGCCCCTTCTAGCAAAGGGGGCAAACCACAGATGAACACTTCTGTAAAAATTATTTTAAAAGCCTTCCTAGCACTCAGCTGAGGGCCCATTTCTGCATGCCTTATACCTCAGTCCAAAAAAAGGGGATTAGCAGTTGCAAGTCTATCTGCCAGATTATCTCCTTTTGGGAAGGGGCCCTGGAAAAAGAAGCCCCTCTGAGCTCCCCAACAGAAAGCACAAGATTTGCAGATAAAATAGCCAAACTATTCCAACAAGAAGCAGAATGTGGTCTCTTCAGTCATAATAGTTACCCCTTCTTCTCCCACTCCCTAGGAACAGCTACCAGGGACTACACTCTAAGCAACTATGATTGCATCTGGGCCTTTCAGTAATAGAAGTGGCTTTGAAGTAGATAAAAACCAGGTTAGGTTTGTCTAGGTGGGGTTCTTTCCTCTTCCCAGACACTTCTCTACATTACCTGGCCAGCCCAATCTTACCTCCCCTCCCCAGCACACACCTGGACTTGCACAGTGCTTTCTGTAGGATCTGGAAGAAGACAAGGATAAACAATGTAGAGGCAACTGTGCAGGAAGTGTGAATGTTTCTGCATAAAGCTAAACTGATATAAGTGCTCTGTGGGTCTGCACCACTGTCCCCAGACTCCTTTTGAATGGATTTTTAGGTATGTGTGTTCTGATATAGACAAGTCCTTAGAAGGTTATATGTTACCTTTAGCATATGACAACCTTCACGCTGGGCAGAACACTACTTAGAGCTTTACTCCCATGCAAGACATTTCAGAAGAGACACTGCATCAGCTTTAAGCATTCAAAGGGGTAGATCGGACAGCTAATCTTCACTGCTGACCATCTAAACTGCAGTCTCCAAATAGTGTGCTCCTAAATGGCCTCCCATGCCTCCTTACGTGTCAACTCATGATGAAACGGGTTGAAAAAATTCTGCAGTAGAGTCAAAACTGAAGGCTCAAAGCTAGCCTCAAACATAGTATCAAAACAGACAACAGCAGCCACAGCAACAGCAACTACACATCCGGGTACCCATTTTCATATTTTGTTAATTAGAAGAGTATTTAAATAAAATACATAAAACTGCTGCAGGATTTCTGGTTTGCAGCGTAACTATTGTGGAACACAAGGGTCCTGCTGTATAATTTGTATTCATCCTATTGTGAGGCATCCAGGGTCTTGCCCCACAAATCCTCGTAAGGATCAACACCTATAGTACAAGGGCTGAAGCACATTAACAAGATGGAATGAGAAGCTTGTGCTAGTTACCACTGTCAAGACTGTGGTTATGGTGCAACTAAAATAATCCTGTCCACTGCCACTGAACCTAGATCTTCCCACAAGCAACAAATTCACTTCCGAAATAAATTTAACGGAAGAGGACTGTAAGGCAAAAGAATCTTATGCTTACCTGGCGAGGTCTGCTTAATCACACGCACAATCTGCTCATTCCTGGGATCCAGGTAGCCCATTTTACTGATGTATTCCAGAGCTGCTTCAATACTCCTGCTGCCTGTCTGCTTCAGTGCTCGTACAGCCATCTCCTAAATAAAATTAAGAACAAAGCAGAGTTAAAGCATGCTCTCAGACAGAGTCCAAGAATTACACTTGGGGTAGGCAACAACAAGCCTTTTTATATTGAAAGCAACATTTTTTAATTCACACGAGATCAAAGCTGCCTGGAGCCAATTGGACATATGTGTTCTCAAAATATTTGGGTGTCCTATTTGACTTTCAAAACAACACACACACACACTCAAAATATTTCATAGCAAAGTACTTCATGCTCCATGTACCCTAAATTGGCCCTGTTATATATGTCCCCCCAAAATTGGCCTTGTTATATGATATGCAAAATGACAACTAAAAACTGCAGTAGCTACAGTTTATTAATTATTTTTTCAGTTGCTGCTGCTCTAAATCAGTGTATACTGTAAAAAGACATTTTGAATAATTCAATTGTTGTTATTATTCAAAACAAATGGGACTAGACAACATACAGGAGGAAAATAAGGATCATATTGTATTGCATGAAAATTCAAGTAATATTGCTCACACTGAGTTCGCAGAGACCAAAAGCCACAATTATTTTTTATTAATTTAGGACAAACATTCCCTATATAAATGTAAAGGGTATTTTTAAAATTACTGTCCCTTGGGAGAACAAAATCCAAGTTGGTGCTCTTTAAAAGATAAGTAATATTTATTTCTAAAGGATAGCTAATATCTCAGCTGTACATTAGCAGTGATCAAAAGAGACAACTACAAATTGAAGATGAATGTCAGTGATGCACACTTTAGAGAGATTTAGTTACAGGGTTCTAATCTCAACTCTGCAACTAAACTAACACATGACTTTGGACAAGTCCTTTCTCTTCTGGTGAGTTAACTTACATATCTTGAAAGTGTATATGTTGTTAACTGAGAGAGGTACAAAAGGCCTAATAAGAGTCTGTAAAGTATCTCTGGCTTCTTTAAATGGAAAATATTTTATTAGATAGCCCTACAGAAGGTAGGGCAGGGTAGCCTCTCCACTCATTAGGAAGACTTAACGCTAGTTCTGTAGGTTTGGGCACTAGGTTCCTTAAAAGGGACTCTTTTAGGATAAGTTTGTGAGTTTTGATGTACTGGAATATAAGCTGTGAAAAGTATGCTTTGCTCTCCTAAACTCTTGTATTAAAAAAAGTCTTCAGCCAAATAAAATCTAAAATGGGGACAGATTAATTTGACTAGACATAAAAATGTGTAGAACTTGTTCTTATATTAAAGCAGCAGCTCACAGAAAACCGTATTATAAGAACCCCTAAAAATACCACTCAAATCCGATCTGCAAAAAGCAGCAGTCAGATTTAGGGTAGGAAAAAAAAGAAGTAACACTTCTTGTAATTGATCATTTTGTTCCTTATTCTCCCAATTATTCAAGGGCCGCTATGAAACTTAAAATTTCACAAATATTGTAATAACCCTATCAGAGTAGAGATAGCATTTTATTTGGCAAAACATCCCAGCTCAATGGAAATTAATGTGGGGACCACCCAGTGTCTTCAACCAACTGTATGACTGGAAATTGCCTAGTATAGCATGGGTGTTGCCGTGGTCCAAATTACCACTAACGTGCTAAATGCTGATGTGGAAGTCACAAGACACAACCTAAAAGCTGAAACTGTTTAACAAAGCGTCTAACTTATGTGACTGGATGAAACGAGCCCAGAATCTGGGGCCAGCGTCCCCCTTTCACTACAAGGGCAGCCTTCTCATGGGGTTTACTTTGTGCGTTTTTCTTATGGCTGCTGCATGTGAACATTTCACTTACAATGATGCGTTTAGCCTTGTAAGGCCTCTGAGATACGGCTGCTCTGTCCTCTTTGAAGATAAGGGGAAACTGCTACCAAGATTGCCAAGAGGTGGTGTTATCATGGCTGACCATCACATCTCCCTCTCAAGGCCATTTGGGATGAACAGCCTCAGTGTCCCCTACTTAAGTCTCCCAGAGCGCACGTAGTGAATCTAACATATGCTGACTGTGCTGAATTTGGCACAAAGCAGAGCAGCCAAAAGCACTTTCATTTAAAAACAGCCCTGGTGGTGATGGTACAGCTGACGCCCACTGTTTATGTGACAGACTGGCTAAACCACTTGCCCAGGATGTGAAAACCTGAGGAAGTTTAAATTCCCCATTTCTCACACCCCAGGAGAGTGAACTACCCACCAAGTGATGGTGATAAATGTATCAGTGTTCCCAGGAACAGAGATGGGAATGCAGGTGGTTGGGGCACTCTCTTGGGAGGTGGGATGTAGGTTTGTAACCTCTAAGGCTGAAGGGGGCCCATTACCCAGGACTCAATCTCCCACATGAGTGCCCTTACTCTGGGCTATTATAAAAAGTGGGTTGGCTGTTCACACTTTAAAAAAGCAGCAGGCATCTTTTTATTTCCAAAAGGGACAGCTTGGGAAGGCCGAGGAAGAGCTTTGGGGCTATGAATCCCAGCTCACATCGATGCCTAATTCTGATCTGTCAATTGAGACCTAAATTCAGGAGTGGTCAGGACTGCAGATATACCTCTCTCCTTTTAGTTCTGCGGGCTCTAGCAAATCCCATTCTTGCATGCCCAGCTTCTCTTATTCAATGCATAGGACACTTTGGGCCAGAGCTTACTTCACCTATTAGGCACTTCAAGTTTGACCATACTCCACCCTTCTCAACTGCCTGGAAACTTACTAATACAAAAGGTGGGTGGGTCCCCTTCTTCCTTGCTGCTTTCCTGTAACACAGCCTTAATGCTAAGATGACACCATGTTACAAAAATACATGCTTTAATGGATTTTCAGGGACTCAAACAGGGTAGGATAGTATCTCATTTAGGTCTTAATAGCTGGAGTAGGATCTAGTCCTTCATGTTTAGCTTGAGTTTATGAACTGCACTCCTGGAGCCAGACAGTTAAAATTTAGGCCTGGGGAGGGTTAGCATTAGCACCATCTCTGCCAAAGTGACTTGTGTTAGTTCTTAATGTTTTCTCATTTAATGGCCATTCTCAAGGTCTCGACATCACCCTCGTTAACCCACCCATTGAGGACCCAATTTGTCTATTTTGTGAACATGTTGTGAGCCCGTGTTATGAGCATGTGTCACAGGGAGCTCCTGGGCCACAGAGTTTAGTTTCTTGTGGCTTCAGGCAACTAACTACCTAATAAGCATCTGCCCAAAGAGGCTCCTACAAGAGCATCCATTCTGGCTTATCCTACAAACACAATGCACCCGATCCAAAAATCCTACAGTGGGTCATGAAGAATAGCAGGAGGGGAAGGGAACCACCCTTATCCTTGCAGGGCTGCCAACTCAGCAAACACTAAAGCTGGACAAGCAGAAACCCATGTGGTCTCCCTCATAGACCACAGATACATGGTTGGCTTTCAGGTACCCTAACATTCATGGCTAACTTTCGTCTCATTTGTCACAAGGAAAAACGTCTCGCACTCAAATAAATTGTAAGTACATGTAACTTGATGGTTGCTCAGTTACTTTAACAACAGACAATCTTCTCAACTGACATTCATTCACATGAAGCAAAAAGTTGAATGCCTGTCTTTGGCATTTTTGTTTTGCTGAGCATAGTTTCCTCCCTGCTCCCCAAAATGCAATATTTTCTCCATTACTCATAGGCTCTACTTGGGGAATAGCTGTAGCAAATCTGAATATTCTTCTTTCAATTTATGACTCATAATTTATAGACAGGCAGTAGTTGGGTTCAGGTTTCCTACAGCTAAAATATTTCACTGGCATCAACATATTACTAAGGATAACTTTAAATCAGTAAGAAAATATGCGTGAGGAAAAGAATTTCCCACAAGTTGGGCTTTTTTTCTGCTCAAGCGTTTCTCAAGCGTTAGTAAATTCATATCCTTGTGTTTCCGCATTCTTGTCATCTATGGACTCCAGTTTTACAGTTCAATTCTATTCTGAGGACTAATTCTTCAGAATTAGTATTGTGTGAGCTTTAGCTGTTCAAACTACAACCATTTACACCAATCATACACAATAACCAGATTTTTGGGGAGGCTAATGTTGGCTTTCAGTGGGGCTCCACAGAATAACTTCTTGGTATTTGTTAAACAAGTCTGTTGACAATGCACAAAAAGGAAGAGAACCCAGTTCATCTCCTTTCAGGAAGGCTGATCTGCAGGACTTAGAAAAAAATATTCCATTCCTAACTTCTTTTTCTCACTGACTTTCTTCTCCACGAATGGAGTGGACTAGTGAAGCTGACTTTGGCTACAGCCTTCCAATACTGGAGTTACCCTTTGTACTTCTCTCTTCGTTCCCCCAATCAAAATTAGGAAGATGAAAGGCAGAGGTCCAATACAAACTACATGTTTCACCTCCCTGATAAGGTATATTAGTTGGAGTCATTTTTAATCTCATGCAACATTAACATTTCAACCAACCTGATTTGAAAGTTGAACCTTTCAGCCATTGGCTGCAAGGGAGACTAATAAGAAAGCTAGAGCTTGGGACCACCGGTCTGGTGACAAAGGGCAAAACCAGGAAGGACTTTCATTTCCCACCTTCTAGTAAGATCCTCTCACCCTTACTTCCTCCGAAGTCTCAAATGATGAAAAACAAACTGGAACTTACTATGGTACTTTCACAAACTAGGAAACTGGGATGTGGTTGAGATTTTTACCCCAAGGCACTTGTCAGGCCACAGAGCACATCCAGCCCCAGTCACAGTATGCGTGCTGATCAAGAGCCTCTTGTCTCTGGCCACTGCCACTCCTGACACTGTAGAGAGCTGGGACTTCAGGAAAATAATGAAGCAGACCCTCAATGCAGGTACAGTAGGGCAGTCCCATCAGCATCAGTGGAGCCACACAGATTTACACTTGCCAGGGAGCCATTTCCCCTTGTACTTTAAGGAGTTGTTACACAGTTACCTGGTCTTCAGGTAAGTACTTTCAGACACAGAAAAAACAGAAGTGAGACAAAAAATAATATCTGTTTAATGCAGTGTCCAATACCAAAACACTCCTGTAGACACAGGACTCGATGCAGCTCCCACTAAGGTCAACAGAAAGATTTCCATTAGCTGCCATGTGAGCAGGATCAGGCCCTCAGCTGCGGATCATTTTCTTTTCCCTCGGCCAAATACTTGAAGTTGCGTTATGGTTTGAGGGACTTCACTGCTGACTGTGTTTCTAACAACACTGCAGCCAGCTGTCAGACTTTAATAAGAAACACAAGCTATTGGCAGCGTGCAAGCAAATCACAAGGGAACAGAGCAGCCCCGGCCACACATCATTCTTTGCATTCTATGTATTCTGCCTTGAGAATTCAAGCCAGTCTCAGGGCAGAGCTTTTCGGCATCTTTTCCTTACTGCTAGTGCTGGTTGTGGTTGGAAACCCCCCCACAAATGTTAAAAATGTTCTTTTTAAAATTAATTTTACCTGTTAAAACACTAAGCCAGGAGGGGTAAGTGGTCAGCTGCTCTGCATACCTGTGACATTTGATGCATCTGATGGAAACTCTAATGTACTCAGGCTGCCACAAGGTCACCATCTTATGTACTCAATATCTGGGCTTAAGGAACCTTTGTTGCATTCCATGTTTGCTGATTCACAAAAAGGAACAGGTGTTTGTTTTCTTTCCAGCCTCCACAACTACAGGAAATGAACAAGAGGGGACTGCATAAACTGAACAGCTTTAAACCACAATATTCTCTAATGTGCTTATCTCAAGTCCTCAGTTGACAGAAAGTTGTTTTTCAAGAGAAAGAAAGGTTTTGCCACAAAGACTCACCTCCAAGTTCTAGGGGTGCACCAATAAAGATTTTCCTGGCCAATACTGACGGCTATATCAGCCGGTACCAATCTGATAGCCAATTTACAAGAATGCAACAACCCAGGAGCTTGGAGAGCAGCATCTGTCTAGTAAGTCTGGGGGGGGAAGGGAGCAGATCAAGGCCCCAGTTGTGAGGGAGGGAGTGGGGCAGGGGTAGGTACTGCATGCACCCTGGTGGGTGGCTCTTCTGGGGACCATTGCGGGTGGAGCAGGGGGCAGCTCCCCACTGCTGTGTGCACCCCCAGCGGAGGCATGGGTAGCATGTGCCCCCTGGATTTGTGTGCAGGGCGAGGGCAGGCTGCTCACTGCAGGTTCGTGGCTGGAGGAAGCGCTTGCCGCTTTCCAGCAGGGGTGGTAGGCCAGGGTTGCACTCAGGGTGGGTGGGGGCAGTGCAGGGAGGGGTGGCTATGGGAATTTTAGGGTGGCTGTAGCCCACCCCATATCCACCCGTCCCAGTGCTGCTGCCACCCGCCGGCCTCGTGCACAGCCCCACCCCCCAAACAAACTGTCCACTGAGTTGCATTCACTGCCCTGGCTGGGCAGCACCTACCCCTGCCCCACTCCCTCCCTCACCATGGGGCCCTTGATCTGCACCTCCATGCCCTCCCCACCCCCCCCGACTTACTGGCTGGACATTGCTCTCCAAACTGCTCACCTGCATTCCTGGCCATGTACATGTTACATCTGTGCATATACACGTGGTATTTAAATAGGGGACGTTATCGGCTACACGGGCCAAAGAAAGCCAATTGCCAATAATGTTAATTGTCTTTTTATCGGTGCTGATCTGATATACAACTGATATACTGGTGCACCTCTTCCCCTGATGCTCAACAGGGAAAATCCTTCTGTGATGGCAGAGATCTCTGACTGTGTATGCACAGACCTCACTTTACTATGTGCTCTGTAGGCAGTATAGAAGGTTTTCCCCAGTTTAGCCTCCTGCCTGGCTGGACTCTACTAGCACCGGCAGAGCTGAACGTTCTTTACGTACTCCACAGTTGTCCAAACAAGCTTTCATTCAAAAAAGCTCCTACTCACCAGGAGGTATTTATCATTTCAGTGAAGACTGCTCAAGAAGTTACAATAAGTGACTTCTTTGTGAGAACGTTGCGTCTGAAGACGACAATAGGTCCTCCAAAATTTGGCACCAGTAATTAATTGCTAGCATCAACAAAAAAAATAAAAATGCTCCGTTTACAAAAGAAGGCCAGGTGACAGATGCAGGAAGTAGATACACATTCCCCAAGGAAGGGCGAAAAATCAAGATCATGTCAGCACAGATTATCAAGAAATGAGAATTAGTCTTTCAAAGCTAGCCCACCATTGTAGAATTTTTCATTCATGGTCTTAAAAATGTAACATAAGCAATTCATGCTACAAGGCTTATACTATACTTTGTGGGACACTGTGGGCCCACAGAGCAGCAGTCCCTTTATTTTAATACCAGTTTTCTCTGCCTGCTTCCTCTGATGCTGCCCTCTTGTTTCCTTTACAACTTAATTTTAGATCATTATCATCTTGTGGCAGGGATTCTGTCTTTGTATTTGCTTGTAAGTTCATGTGCAGCTCTGTCACAGGTTAAATGCAGTATATTTATTAGGATATAATAGGACGCAAAGTGCCCATTTAATAGGTTGGCTTTTTCCTGGACATCAGTTGTTAGTTGCCCCATCTGGTTCAGCACGTGTCCAATGTTGCCCTTGCTTTTCCTCCGGCTCCCCACATATCTGAAAAAGGACTTTTTATTGTCCTGGTCCAGGACAATAAATAAATAAGCAAGCTTGTGACCTATTATAGTTCCTAAGGAATTGTGTGGAGAGGTACTAGAAAGGGCCTCCTGGGTCAACTCAGTCCCTGCTGTCTCATTCATAAACCAATCAAGGTATTTCACCCCTGCTACTCCTACTACAAGGTTGTTCCAGAACCTTGGTTCCAAAACTGCTGGTTAGAAACCTTCTTTTAAATTTCCAAAATGAATTGAATTGTGAACCCCAGTTTACAGCCATTCATTCTTTTAACAACACAATGGGGACAATGGTCACCACAGCATTAATAAGATGAGAAATAAGGGGACAACCCAACTGCACTATGACTTTCTCTTCAGGAGAAAGGAGGCTAGGTCAGGCAAGCAGCCAGCCAGACCCAGTTACAGAAGGAAGCTGCTCACAGCCTCCTCCACTGGAAGGCCCCAGGCCCAGGCAGCGGGCACAGCTTCCGGGCAGAGCTGATACTGCTGCTATTGTGGCAGCCCAGGAAACTGTTGGGCTCCCCTAGCACCCAGCAACTCCTTCTCTTGTCCCTGCTGCAGCGCTCTGGGCAGCAGGTATGGAGGGGAAGCTATAGTATTGAGGGGAACGGCGTGGGGATTCGCTCTACCCGCAGCTTGCTTTAGTCCTGTTTGTGCATGGGTGAGACAGAGCTCGGCTGCTTACAAAGCTCCAGGTGGGGCAGCAGCCGCCAGCATGGGCTTGGCTGCAGCCCTGCCAGGCAGCCATGGGACAGGCAGGTGGGACAGGAGCAGGAGCCAGAGCAGGCTTGCCTGCAGCCCTGCTGGGCAGGCATGGGACAAACAGGTGGGGTGAAAGCAGCAGCAGCAGGAGGCAGAGAAGGGGCTCGGCTCACCCAAGTCAAAGAGCGGGAAGGGGGAAGCCCCTCCGCGTGTGCACACCAAACCCACCAATACCCCCCACAACATGCCCCACTCTCCACCATACCCCCCCCACACATCCAACACATATACCCACATTCCCCACACTTACCCCCACAAACCTCCTACCCCTCCACACAATATATAAGCAACTCCCCTCAAAGGAGTACTTCCTGGGCAAGAGGAGATGCTTCTGATGGCAAAAGTCAGGAGTTTGAGGGATTTCACAGACATTAGGGTTGGAAGGGACCTCGGAAGATCACCCACATTCAGCCCCCTGTGTTTGGTGTCATCGGTGAACTTGGCCAGTCTGTTTCTGACTCCAATGTCCACATCATTAATGAAGATGTTGAAAAATATGGGTCCAAGGACAGAGCCTTGGGGGACCCCACTGGTCACAGGACACCATGATGAATGACTTCCATCAATTACTGCCCTC
>NW_017728906.1:171095081-171099205 GCF_001723895.1 Crocodylus porosus | reverse complement strand
TTCACTGACAAGCCTCCTGAGCTTGTCAAAGTCGGCTTTTCTGAAGTCAAGGACTTCTGTGTTGCTGACTTACTTGCCAGCTTTACGGCGGATGGTGAAGGTGATCAGCTCGTGGTCACTGTCACCCAGCTTCCCATTGATCGCTAGGTCGCCGATTAGGTCATCCCCCGTAGCCAGTACCAGGTTGAGCAGCGCTTTACCTCTCGTTGGCCCACAGACTTCTTGAGTCAGGGGGATGGGACTTCTGGTCCCCAGCTGATTACTGGAGGTAGGGGTGTACCTGGTCAAGGGGCAGGGCTACCATTGCGGCCCTTTACACTTCACCAAAACTCATTAAATGGCCCTCCAGCCGAAATAATTGCCTACCCCTGTTTTAAATCACTTTATATACTACATCCCCAAACAGTAGATGTTTGACAACCAGTTATCTCATGCAGGAAATCTACCGTTTCATACTCACACCCAATCTGTAAGAGGAGTGGTTCAAATATATGTTCTATGCATGTGAAGCAGAGACATAATATTTTGGCTACGGCTCAATCCAAGGCCTTGAAGTTCAGCCATTTGGAAATAAACCAAATGTGGCTGTTTACTGATCCCAATCAAGTGCTTGTAAAATGAAGGGCTTGCTTACAACACTGCATCCCCAGACAAAGACTGTACATGTAAACATATCAAGAAAGTCTCTTGAAATATTTAAGAAACTGCATATGCAGGTTTTCAAATCCAGCAAGTAGTTTAGGAACCCAATTCCTGCTCATGTAAGTATCTGTGCATGTGCATATGAACATGTACATGCACCTTTTGTTGAAAATAGGTTGAAACTCTGGCTGGCCTAGAAGATCCTTGAAAGCAACATACGCAGAAGTCCCCAAGCGCGCACTCTCTCTTTTCTTTTTCAAATAAAAGGTCCTTACATGTATTTTAGGCCAAACATGAACATGTACTCCCATTAGGTTACATAACCATACAATTCCAGGAAGCATGTGACGCACGTCAGAGGAAAATACTGCATGAGGCTCTGCACTATGAATGAAAGCAAAGTGTAATGACAGGATGAAAAGAGCCCAACACAATAGGGACAATGGTCACCACAGCATTAATAAGATGAGAAATAAGGGGACAACCCAACTGCACTGTGACTTTCTCTTCAGGAGAAAGGAGGCTAGGTCAGGCAAGCAGCCAGCCAGACCCAGTTACAGAAGGAAGCTGCTCACTCCTAGAAACCAGGATGAGGAGAAGAGAAAGGCAAGTAACACAGCAGGAAGGAAGTCCACTACTTTTGGATCAGATGATCCCAATTAAGGTTCTAAAAGAAACATACTCCTTACAGAGCCCAGTGATGCAACGCTCTGCTGTCTCTCTGTTCCCTCTGTCATTTGAAATAATAAGGCCAGAAACTAATGTTTATTTCTAGCTGTAAGAATATCTTACCACAAGAAAAATACCCTGGGAGTTGTAGCATACAAGTGTTCAAACCCCTGGCTGGACAGCTGCCATGGCATGCTCTCCAGCCAGGAGGCACTAGAGACCTTACTCCCTGGGCCACCCCAGCCCTTTGGGGAGCCCACTGATTGACAACCTGGGAAGGGGGTAGGCTGTCAACTACTGAAAAAGCAGCAGCCACCATAGACAGCCAGGGAGGGCTCCAGCCCTTGAGCAATGCCTCCCTTCACCCTGCCAATCAGTTAACTGGCAGGATACGAGGCCATTCTCCTGTGGTGGGAACTCCTGGATGCTCACTGATGTCCCATACTGTTGGAGTTGGATAACTATTTCTTTCACATACATTTTACCCAAGAATAGGAGGTTGAAGATGGTACAACAGTACGAGATGGCTTCAAGGGCAAATGTTGGCTTTTAGAGAACCAGAAAAGTACTACATTTTTCAAGGCAGCATTTATAGTGGTTTCTTTGAAGGGGGCATGGATTGTGTCCATTAGTAATGGGTACAGCTGTTCTTTACAATTGTTACCAGCTAGGAAGGATGCTGCTCCATTTCAGGCTATAAACAGCCACCTTACTATGCCATTGTGTGTGTGTTTAGGCCATCAGCGATGTGTAGGGGATGCACGCAGATGCACGTGCACCACGCTGAGCAGGGCAGCGCAACCTCTGAGAAAAGGCATTGCCGACTGCGGGCGGTCGCCCCTCACTGCCGACACCACCAGCAGCGTCTGCAGGCGGTTCGCAATTGCTGCGGGTGTTCATCGCTTGTCCTCCTCCCCCCCGCACTGCTGACAGCGCCGTGGCTGCCTGTGGGAGCTCCCTGCTTACTGCCGCCATGCTCCCGCCATTGACAGCGCCGTCGCCAGCTGCAGGATCTTGCCATGTCCTCCCAGCCTCCAGGGGCACAAGTCTTTTATACCACATAGTTCCAATTGTAAGCCAATCCCCCATTTTCAACTCTTTTCCTTGAATATAATTCAGTAACTACAGATAAAGTTTGAACTGAGATTGCCCTTACAAAATCACAAAGGAAAATCAGATAAACAAGGAAAGGATCCAAAGGTTGAAGTGCACTAAAAAAATGAACTGACAAAATATCTGATTTTTTTTTTAATGCTCAAAAATACTGCAACAAAAAGAATCAAGACAGTAGGGGGCCCAATCATAGATAGACCCCACATATGAGTCAAGTGTAATCTTAAAGTCTTTATAGCAGGGAAAAAAAGATAATCTGAACAATATAGGGTTTTTTTCCCTCAGCTCCAGATAAATAACTTCTGCTTCACTAATGTAATTTCAAACACTACTCTCAACACTGCATGCTAAAGAATTATTTTCATTATAAACTCATTTTCAAGCATCTGCCTCATTTGTCA
The DNA here is from genome assembly GCF_001723895.1 of Crocodylus porosus. NCBI lineage: Eukaryota > Metazoa > Chordata > Crocodylia > Crocodylidae > Crocodylus > Crocodylus porosus. Next base: position 171,096,380 of record NW_017728906.1, on the reverse strand, counting down.
AAGATTTTGGCCAAAGTCCCTTACGTTTATTCTCAGTCTCAAGGTGACCTTACCCTGGTAAACCTTATTTAATCATTCTGGAGTTACAGTGTGAAAAAAATCCATTCTTTTCTTTCCTTTTTTTTAATCTAAAGAACCCTCTTTCAGGTGATTTTTCCCCCTTTGGAAACTTCAAACTCGCAAGGGATTTAAAACACTCACAAGGAGCCAAACATATCCATCTTCACACCTGACCCAGGCTCTGCCAGTAGCAAAATGAACCCTGTCCACCTGCTCCTACAAAGGTACACTAATGACCAGAAATTATGCAGCGTAAACACCTTAAGAGCAGCCCCAAGCAACTCAGAGCAGACCAGTGTCCCCTTAGTGCTGCGTTCAGGCTCTGCCAAGACAAAGGTACAAAGCAGCCTTGGAAGATGCACTCAAACCTACTCCAAGCTGCCTCTGACCAGCTGCAATGCTGGTCTCAGCCTCTGATATGACTCAGCAAGAACTAGTGGGGAAACGGCTTCTTTCATCTCTGGTCAACTCAGGGTTGGGAAGGAGGCTGTGGAGTTATGCCCAAAGCATTATAGTGCCTTACATATTAATGTAATTTGCTTTTAAAATAGGTAAGTGATAAGGGACTAAACTGCACAACACAATGCATCCTGAGCTTCCACTGACATGAACAGCATTCAAGATCAGATCTCTGTGTTGGGGGGGAAAAAAAAAAGAAGAAATTACACATAACATGAATACATACATGCTGTGCTATTGGCTAATAAACCCTTAGTCTGGAGGTGTGAAACTCAAAATTGCATAGTTGTGAACTGGAAAAATGGTCCAAAATTAATCACATAAAATTCAGTAAGGACAAGCAAAACAAGATAGAGCACCTGCTCTATCTGCACCCACAGAATAAGAAACACCTAGCTAGGATGCAGTACTGCAGAAAAGGGCCTAGACCATACACTGAATACGAGTCAAGAGTGTGCCCTTGTTACAAAAAACTAGAAATCTTGGTTTCAAAATTATACCTTTTATTAGACCAACTGGAAAATGGCAAGAAAACTGTCTTTTTCTGCAAGCTTTCGGGATCAAAGTCCCTTCATCAGGCTCTGGGAACAGTGTAGATGGTACAAGATGGTAAAAAAGTCCCCATAGGTAGGAAATAAACTTCATTTTTGCACAGAGGGAGCTGAAGATGGAAGGCTGTCCCTCTGGGTCTTCGTGAACTGTGTTGAGTAGCTCTTTGATGCGCCTGTGGGAAAAGTGGGGGGGCTGAAAACTATTTGCTTTTACGAGAACTTAGGAAGC
>NW_017728906.1:171093132-171095070 GCF_001723895.1 Crocodylus porosus | reverse complement strand
GAATTAGGTATTACCAAACTTAGAGCGTATGTTATTGCCTTGCAGTCTGTCTTAACCTCTCTCCACAGGTACACCGCCTCCTTCCAGCAACTTCCCCTAGACACGCCAGTCCATAACTTCCAACCAGGAGACCGGTTATTGGTGCAGCAGTGGAGGCGCGAGCCACTCTCAGAAAAGTGGGAAGGCCCATACCAGGAAGTGGACAGCAGCTCCCTGGGCGAGCCCGCACCGGAAGCCGGGCCACCCTCGGAACAAGAAGCCAACACCTGGACCAGTGAGCAAGCAGGGGACCTCACGCTCCGACTTAAGCGATTGTCTAAGACCTAGTAGTATGGCAAAACAGTTGCTTTGCTTGCTTTTTCTCTCATTCCTCCCAACTACCCCATCCCCCTTTCCTAAAGGAATGTTAACCTCCTCCTACCAGCTTGCTAACCGCATGGCTCATAATCTAAACCTTTCTGCCTGTTGGCTTTGTGTATCCCAGCGAAGCTGGGGAACCTATCCCAGCCCCACCATCCCTGTGGGGTTCTCTACAGGCTAGTAATTCTGAATGGACGAGAACGCACCCTAAATCAGACAGGGGTCAGTCTCTGAGGGGAGGGGAACAAGCGCTTAAGTCGGCATGAAAATTCAGAAATCAGCCCTTTACAGCAAAAAGCCCAGCATCCGGGTCCATATTCGGATATATTACTAATCATGCTGAGAATTTATACCCAATTTGCTTGCAAAGTAACTATACCAGCTACCAAGGTGCTGTCTATCTTGGCAGCATAGAACCCTGGCAGTGTAACCTTACCTTCGTGGTCCAAGCCCCTGGGTTCACCCCGAGTGGCTTTAATTATTCGGTGTTCTCCCCCTCACAGCTTAGCAGTCCTCCAGAGCCTAGACAGTACTCAAATTATTCCTGGGGCAGGCCAGTAAACTCTCACCCTGCTATGAAACAGGGAGCGCCAAATGCAATCGTATTATATCACTCTTCGTGGCCTCAAGGACAGATCTTTTTTGATGCGGGCCAAGGATCAATCTTTTTCTCCCCCGCGAACGATACCTCCTATAAAGATCCTCCCTTAGACCCTTTGCTCTAGGCTACCATGGCTGCTCAGACTTTGCAGGCCTTTGTTGCAAAGGAAACTCAGAACGGGAAGGAAGTCGACCTCAACCCACAGCATTTGTATGCATCTGCTATCTTTAATAGTGTCCTGTCCCCTGCATCAGGAGTATACTGGATATGCGGTAACCGAGCCTACTGGGTTCTGCCTCCCGGCTGGCAAGGAACCTACTCCCTAGGGTTTGTGCTGCCACAAATCGAGGTGGCCCCCTCAGGGACTCCACTCCCCTTCCGACTACAAGCAGTAGGTAAAATAGCTAAAAGAGCAGTCCCATTGCTACCCCTAATGGCAGTAGTAGTGGCGGCAGCCGGCGCAACCGGGATAGCCACCGGGGGAACTGTGCTAGGGTTACAGCAAGAACTGTCCCAAGAGACAGCCAAAGCCCTTGAAAAAACAGGTGAGAGTTTAACCTTGCTCCAGCAACAACTTGACTCCCTTGCAGGGGTAGTGCTCCAGAATAGACGAGCTCTAGATCTTTTGACCTCAGGACAAGGAGGAACATGCCTGTTTCTTCAAGAGGAATGTTGCTTTTATGTAAACCAGTCAGGGCAAGTACAAGAAAACATTAATGAAATACTGCAGCATGCTAGCAACATCAAGTCAGCGGGATGGGGAACCTGGACAGGGGGACCGATACAATGGTTATTATCCCTTCTATTGCCCCTCATACCAGTCCTACTCGTCGGGCTAGTTATCTTAATGTGTGGCCCTCATATTATACAAGCCCTGAACTGATTTATTTCTGCAAGGATCAAAACTGCTACACATTTACAACTCGCAATGCTTCACGGGAGACAGACGAGGAATTAAAAAGAAAGCATCTTGAGGG
>NW_017728906.1:171086376-171092962 GCF_001723895.1 Crocodylus porosus | reverse complement strand
AATACCTTGTAATCAAGTATATAAGCAATGGAGAATAGGCACTCGGGGTCGGGCTTTGATCTGAGTCTCATGACTCCAGGCCGACCTGCTTGCAAGCGCTTGTGGTGTGACTCACTTCTGGGGACCAAATTGGAACTTAGCCTCCAGGAGCTCGAACGGCCCCTTGTGCAACACGCTGATCAGGTAGAACGCCTTCCTTGGAGGTGTCAGATGGTAGGCAGGGAGGTAAAAAAAAAACCAAACTTCCTTGTTGCTCTGCAATGAAGTTTAAAATCCAAAAGCGGCTAAAATTCAGCATCTTCCATGTTTCAAGGGTGTACCCTGAAACATGGACACATGAAACTACCAAAGTAGGCCCTTGTTACGAGCAAGCCAAAAGCATATTAAAAGGCACTGTAGTAATAGAAGCATATCTTTTAAGCTATAAGAAGAGATTCGTTCACTCTACTTAGCCTTGATAAGGACTCATCTGGAGTGCCGCATCCAGTTTTGGGCACTGCTCTTCAAGAAGGATGCAAGTAAATTAGGAGAAGTTGAGTGGAGATCAACACAAAAATGATCGGAGATCTAAGAAACATGACTTCTGAAAAAAGATTAGAAGAATCAGGATGATTTTGTCTGGAGAAGAGAAGACTGAGGGAGGACATTAATAACAGTCTTCAAATACGTCAAGGGTGGTTAAAGAGGTTGGATAAACTATTTTCTGTGACTGCAAGAGTAGTATGGGAGAGGAAATAGTCTTAAATTGCAACAAAGGAAATATAGTTTAGATATTAGGAAGAATTTTCTCACTATGAGGTGGTCAGGCATTGGAACAGATCGTCTAGAAAAACTGTGGAATCCCAATTCTTCGTAAGTTTTTAAGAGCAAGTTAGTTGTCTAGAATGTTTCAGAAAGGGATAATCCTAACTTGAGCAGGGAGATCAGGCTACCTTGATCAGGGGATCCCTTCTAGTTTCTTTTGTATGATTCCATATTCAAGCAAACTCTCATTTACTCTCACATCTTGCATGCAAATAAGCATACATCTGACCCAATGCGTGACCAGTGCATATATAAAGCATTAAACTTAATATCTGCATTCATACAAAAGTAGCATTATCCAGCAGTCCATGATGCAATGCATTTTGCATGAAAATCTCAGCCATAAAGTTAAAACAAAAGGATGCGTGTCTGTGCATGTGTCCTCTCCGCTACTTCAATATCATACTGTTCAGCTGTATTATTTTCTACTATGACAGCATCCAACCCACCCTCACGATTAAGTCCCCCGTGTGCTGGGCACTGCATAAACACCTGGACAGTCTCCAAAGAGCAAGCTATCTAATCTAGTACAGGACAAACATTAACTTTAATACAATTACACAGGTGAAGTAAGAGTTTATTCGTTGAAGAGTTATTAAAGCTACTTATAGTCTGCCCCAAGGCCCCATGACCAGTATTGCAAGATGCAAAAACCTGTAGCTGCTGCAGGGCACTAAGATGCCTACTCCTTTAATGGCAGAAACTGCATAGAGAGGGCCCTAGCAGTCAGGCAGGAACCCCACAGGTGCAGGTTACTATGGCAGCAGGCTAGTGAGGGAATTAGCCTGCACCTGCAGCCAGTCAGCTGACCAGAAGAGGCAGGGCCCTAGAGTGGGACTAGAGATGCAGTTCTCTGCCTGCAGCCAAGGGGGAAGGAGCTCTCCTAGAGGAAGCTAAGTGAAGAGGCTTGACTGCCTGTTCTGCTTCTGGTAAGATTAAGCGACTTCAGGAGCCTGCCAGATACCCTGGCCTACAAGGCACAGAGCTGGGGGGAAAGGGTGATTCTTTTAAAGGGACAGAGCATACCCTGAGCTGCTTGCATTATGTTATAGCCCGGGGGCTCATATTTTGATTTCTGTTTGTATACCAGAGGATCGGGCTGAGGCTATTGGGGAAAGAGGAGGCCTCACTGGGGGCCCACTACAGTATGGGGACCTCAGCACCAGTGTGGATGCAGTATTTGGGGTGAACAGACCAAGGGGCGCCGAGAGAGAGAGCTGCAGAGCCCAGTGATGACCGAAGACCAAGCTAAACTAAGCCCTTGGAGGGACAACATGCGAATGCCATCTGCGAGGCTTGGGACATGGTAAAAGGGGCTGTTTGGAGCCACGCATCTAGCCCATAAGGCTGAGGGTGTCTCAAGAGGCATCCATTTTGGAGTGGGACCCAAAGGGGGTCCAAGAACCCACAGGGTTAAGTGGGATCCATCAGGACCGTGCCCAAAATACAAACTTGAGGGCAGCCTCCCTATTTATTATAGTACAACAAGATGTGGCAGACGAGAGGGTGCCCATTGGGCAAGGTTGACACAGTCAAGGAGCCCTAGGGGTATCATAGCCATCCCTGGGAACCCCATCCCATGACAGTACCATCTACTCAGCACTGCACCTGAGGGATCACAGACCAGAAGCATAGATTTGTGCAAATTCAGAAGCCTCACATACACACTGAACCATGTTGCATAAGCTGTACTTATGCATTATAAGTAACGGAAGCTCAGCATGCTTTTCCCCAGAGCGTCTAATACTGCAAAGATAATATGACCTCTTAAAATCGAATCAGAATCTCCCAAAATTCAACAGAGGACAATTAAACACAGTCTTGCAAATAAGAGCAGAATCAATAACTAACCTGTGGCTTCCTATGAGGAACCAGTCCAGGTTCCTGCTCACAACTGGATGGCAAATGAAGAAAAAGAACTGGTTTCTCAACTACCATTTCTTCTTGCATAGTAAGCCTAGCACACATGCTGAGCTTTGGGATTTAAAGATCTGACCCTCAAAGCAACTGTAACTCCCATTCACCTCTCAGACCTATGTTCTGAACATATCTAAACGATATGAAGATAAGATCAATAAAAATTATTCTTCATCACCGAGTCTCTTCACTGTGTTGAGTCAAGCTGTTCCTAGCTGCATGGGACACAACATATCTCATCCACCACACCTGGACTTTCCCTCTCCCCACAAATGAATTCCTAGGAGTAAAGTGCTTGAAGATGTGGCAGTCAGGACATCCTTTTCTGCTCTGAATGCAGGCTAAGTGGTGTGGCGCTGCCACATCTTGTCATTTCTCCAAAGTTTGAGGAGAGCCATAATTTGACAAGGTCCAGTATTAATAGCTGTAGAGCTATTCAGGCTGGAACTCAAGAGAGGCAAACACAAAATAAGGCCTTGGCCATATGTTCATTTGTAGTGCTACAAACATAGAGGGCTAAGAGGGGTATACATAAGTTCACAGCCCCTGGCTGGAATTTCTGTAAAGTCACCACAAAGACACATTCGCCAACCAAAGAGTGATAGGGGCCTTTTTCTCTTGTTCCCCTTGCCTTGAGGTGAGTCTGTCAGCGAGCAGAAGTTGCATGCCTGACAGCTTGCCACCCTCCCGGGGAGGGCAGCAAAAAGAGTTGCTTATGCCTTATTGCCCTGGCAGCAGCAGCAGCGTTTGTGGTATTCCTGTTGGGACAAAGCCATCCCCAAGACCTCAGCAGCACCAGCCCCTGCAGCAATGGTGGCAGCAGAGCCCCAAAGTGGGACAGCAATGGCTCTGCAATGGCTTGCCCAGGGAGGCGGAGCAGGTGAGCAGAGCATGGCGCAATGCTGGGGTACCAAGCGCTCATGTAATTCAATAGACTTTACATGAGATGCTACCAAACATAGTACTACAGAGAAATTCCTGTTTCAAAGATATTTGGACATCCTGTTTCAAGACATTTCTATAGACATTTGCTATTTTGTAGTGCTACAAGGAGCCTGCAAATATCCCCTACACTTCTGTAAAGTTACAAATGTAACGCACACACTCCAGGGAATTATGCACAGAAAAATTTTAAATTATTTACTTTTAATTTTTTTTAACAAATTGAAGTAAATACAATACTATTTCAACCTTCTTTAGAAATATATGCAGGTATTTTGTATGGCTGGGGATGGGAATGGGGTGGGGGGGTGCAGGGTTTGTGGAGGGGTGTAGGTATGGGACTAGGTGGGGTTTGTGGGGAGGTTGTAAAGGGTGGGGCGGGGGGGTTTGTAGGTGGGTGTAAGCCCTCTCCGCAACACATTCCTTCCCCCCATGGTGCACAGCCCCCGCCACCAGGGTCTCAGGGGCAGCAGGCCCTCAGGGTGCTCATGGATGCAGCAGGCAGAGCCTGGCATGCACCTTCAAACCAACAGGCTGTCTCTGTGCCAGCATGTGGGGCTCATGGTACTGCAGGTGGGAGCTGTATGCCATCAAGCTGTGCAGACTCCATCCCTCCATGTGTGGCTTCCCACTGGAGTGCTGGAAGCATGGAGCTGGGTGGCCTGGCCTGATGGTGTTTGGTCAGGCCAGGTGGGCTCCATGCCTCCACATGGGGCTTCCAGCACTCCAGCAGGAAGCCACATGTAAAGCAAGCAAGAGCCCATCTGGCTTGATGGTGCATGACTCCATGCCTCCATGTGCAGCTTCCTCCCCAGCCTGATGGTGTACAGCTCCCAGTGAACATGCCATCAGGCTGGGCTGGCCCTCCACATGGGGCTTCCAGCACTCTAGCAGCAAGCTACATATGGAGACACAGAGTTGCATGCCATAGGGCCAGACAGGCTCCATGCCTCCACATGTGGCAGCACTGAACTGGCCAAACTGGCCCAATGGCGCACAAGCTATACCCACCCACAAACCCTACACCCACCCATACACACCCCCATGCCCACCCTCCTCCTGCAGGCAGGAGCTCCCCTCCCTGGAGGTAGAGGCACAGTGCCTGCCATAGTTAAGATATGCAAAATTATGCAATTATGTATGGTCATGCCTTTTATGAGCAAAATTGCATGGATGCGTAATTCCCCAGGGCATAAACAAATAGCCATGGCCTAAGGATCTTCAAATCTCTGTTGCAACTGGTTGCTACGAACACTGGTGAGCTGGCTGGTATGACATGTCTATATATATAGGGTAGGATAAAGTTTTCAGTTTAAAAAAAAGAAAAGATTGCATATCTACTTAGATTCAGCTTTAAAGAACATGAATATAGGAAGGTACAGGACTATGATGTTCCAAAACAAGAATACTAGACCTGGCTTGCAGGTTATTTCATCTATGTTTATGTTATCTATTCAAACAGAAAGACTTCCATGTCCAAGAAAAAAAATCCTTATCTTCAGCCAGACAAGTTTAACAAAATCATCAACTCTCTTCCCCAGCACTGGCATTACTGACATTACTATTAAAAGCTGCATTAAAAAAATGAAAAGCACAAGAAACTAATATTAAACTAAAAAAATAGAAATTTTAGCAAACTTTGTAAATTCCACTGTCAGATTCCCTCTCCCGCCCCCACGCAATAGCTTGTTAAAAAAATCCCTGCCAATACCAAGTAAATGGTGTATGACAAATAGGTTTCTGCTCAAGCCACATTTAGCATTGATTTATTGGTGCCTCCTGACACAGGGGACAACATTCCCCACAGGTCAACATTGCCATGTTAGGAAAGGAATACTAGTATAGCTAAATTTTCAGAAAAGTGCCGGAATCAGAGCATTTTTACACATTCTCTGGGGATGGGGGGTGCTTTAATTAAAGCAGGTCCAAGAGCTGCTCTAATTAAAGTGCCCAGAGCATCTCGTGTCAGTGTCCCCATGCTTCAAAATGGTGGCAGGCGTTGCTTTATCTAAAGCTCGTTGAATGAGCTGTAGTTAAAGCACCTCTGCCGCCATTTTGAAACACGGGGATGCTGATACACGAGATGCAGAGGTTCCCTGGTGTGCTGTAATTACCAGGCTCCAGACAACTCAATTAATTAAGTCTGCTCCAATGCGCATCGTTTTCTAATAGGTGTTACTTGAAACAGGATAAGCCTAGTACTGTATGCCCAAGAGAACCAAATTAAGTGGACAGACAAGGCCTCCAGCAGCTGCAAGTACCATTTCAACACAGCTAAGTAACAGATGTGCAACTATTGAAAGGTGTATGGTAAGCAGAAATTAGATACTAAAGTATATACACAACTTAGTAGTGTATTTTTACAGTGAATATACTAGCACCAGCAGGCAGCAATCCCACTTTGAGAATGTAAAATTGTGCACAGACAAGTTACAAATGGTACTTTAAATCAGTGGTCTCCAAAGTCGGGTGCACAAGATGATCCACTGCAGTGTAGGAAGAAAATATTAAAACTTCTATTTATATTTATTTTTTATCTAAAAAAAAAAAGAACGAAATTAAGCTTTACTAATATTTAATATACGAATTGAAACTGGCACCCTCACTTGGTCCGCATGTCAGACGGTCGCATGTCACATACAGTACGCGAGGTATCCTGAGGGAAGAGTGAGAGTCCCACACACATTGGAAGTGCATGGTCAAAATTTTTTTTACTGATAGGGGTGTGCGATCAAAAAAGTTTGGAGACGACTGCTCTAAATATACAGCCTTGAAAAAATCTAGTATAACAATGACCAACTACCGTGTTTCCCCGAAAATAAGACACTGTCTTATATTTATTTTTCCTCAAGAAGACACACTATGGCTTATTTTCAGGGGATGTCTTATTTTTATTAAGTATACCGTGTTTCCCCGAAAATAA
>NW_017728906.1:171073705-171086220 GCF_001723895.1 Crocodylus porosus | reverse complement strand
GTACGCTTAGCCACGCCTATCACTATGTCTTATTTTCGGGGTATGGCTTATATTGCGCAAATACGTAGAAATCCTGCTACGGCTTATTTTATGGGTATGTCTTATTTTTGGGGAAACACGGTATATAATAAAGAAGGCAAATCCCACTAAATTGTTTTAACCTGGTGTTTCCAAAGTGTAGGGTGACCCCTTACGGGGACACAAAACGTTCCTGGGGTGGTATGTCTGAATCAAGAGGCAACTGGCAGCACCCTCCTACTTCAGCAGTCTCCACAGCTTCCCCTGGTGCCAAATACCATTTGTGTTGGAAACATGTGGTCATTGGCAACAAGGGAAGCTGAAGCAGGGAAGCATGATGGTACACAACTTTACTACAGTGGGTTGTAAACCCACAGGGTGCGTCCAGATAAGCATGCATGTGTGTCTTGCAGTGGTCTCAAACCCCTTTGAGACACTGCAAGGTGCATGTGCGAGAACAAAATGTTCCCCACGCTGCATATTTGCAGCATGGAGGCAAAATTAGAAAAAATGCACTGTGGAACAGCGGGGCAAGGCAGGGGTCAAGACCATGCCTGGAGGCAACCCGGGAGCTGATCCTCCAGGAGAGAGACTTTGGTTTCTGGTCAAAGTGTCTGTGGTGCTCCTGTTGTCCCCAGAGTGGTCAAGGGTAACTTATGGACATGGGGTCAAGCAGTGCTGCCACTGGAGGTAGGACCCGGCACAGTGTGCAGGGACAGCATGACGAACCAAGCCAGGTCCTTCTGGCACTGGGGCAGCTCGGGCTGCCAGACCGAGCCAGTTCCATGGCAGCAGGACCTGGCGCAGTGTGCAGGGACTGTGTGCCATGCCAAGCTGGGTCCTGCCACCATGGAACTGACCCAGCATAGGTATCTATGACCCTGCAGGATAGCTGGGACCCTGCAGGAGGGGCAGTCCATGTGCTGTGTGGGGGGACTACATCCTGTGGGGGCCAGGGGACCCACCCCTCCTAAGCAGCCCCCCCACAAGGTCCCCCCACACCTGTAGTCCCCCCACAATCACCTCACACCAACCTGCATCCCCCCACACCCACCTGCCTTCCCCCTCACCCTTTCCCACAAACCCATTTCTCCCATCCACCATGTGAGAAGAAAACCAAAAGCACACATCAACACATATAGATCATTAGAATTTATTTTATTATGATGATAGAGACACTGGTAGGCTTGCAAATTGCTTTAATATTGTAAATATATCAGTAAAGCATCGTCTAACTGACCTCTCTCTTTCTCTCTCTCCCGCATGTGTGTAGTGGTCTTTTGTTCTAATTGGGGTATTTTAAAGAACGGCTGTAGGATGCTGCTGCAGCAGTCCAGCTGGCACAAGGGGCTAGTCTCCCCAGATACCAACTGGCCGGTCCCCAGAAGCTCCTGTCTGTTTGTATCTTCCAGAGATCATGGCCTTTAAGGTCCACCTTGTTAACTACTAGCCCCCAATGGGTGGGGCCAAAGGTTGAAAGATACAACTTTATTTTTTTTTTTATGGGACAACTAAGGAAGAAAAGGGTAGGAGTGACGTTGGGGGTCAAAGGTTCAAAACATTAAAAGAAGTTCTCTGTGGAGGACACTGAGCAGAGCCCCCCTGGGCCGCACCCACCAGTCCTCAAAGGCATCCAAAGAGCCAGCGGATGCCACTCACTGGTGCTCTGCCTGGAAACATGCATGGACAAGTGAGAGGAAAGCAGCCCCACAGTCTCCAGACACCTTTCTGACCAGAGCCTCCTTCCTGGGCAAGTACAGGGCCCACTTGGCCAGGGCCAGGACATTGACCAGGACGTTCTGGGACTTGGTGGCACTGTGGACGGGGTGACCAAAAACAAAAAGGTCAGGGGGTGAAATTCAACCAGAACCTCAGGAGGAGGATCTGGAGGTGGAGAGGCTGCATCCTGGCACACTCAAAGGTCATGTGTGGAGGAACTGCCAACTAAGGTCCCCAGTGGCTGGTGGGATGAAGATGGACCCCAGAAGCTCCTGAGAGTGAACAGTCCCGAGCTGCTTGCTAGGGCAGGTTTTTATATTGCTGGGGCCAGTACAGGGCACCTTTTTATACTGCTGGGGTGAGTACAGGTGCTGGCCCTAGCTCTCCCGGCTGCAGATCTGGGAGGAGCCAGGCAGGGTTATTTTGCCCCAAATGCTACAATTTGCCCTATACCAAAGTGCATGTCCGGGCACATGCACTGAGGCAAAAAGCTCATATAAAAGTGATGCAAATTTGAGCTGCTGCAAGCGTACATGCCTGCATTTGTGGATGCACCCACAAGGCTTGGGAAACATTACTTTTACTTACACAGGCAGGTAATGGCATTAAAAACATTCAGCATGTATGTTTTTGTTAGCTTTTTAAATTAGTGGAAATTGCTGGGACTCAACAGGTTTTGAGTGCCAGCAGGGACCAAGTCAACATTTCATGTAAAAGAGGGAAGGGGTTATAGCTCAGTATTTTACATGTATGTAAGTAAGCAGGGGCATTTACTAGAGGAGCAACACAGGCCCTAGCTGTTTTCCAGAGCAGCTCCTCATATGCTGAACTTTCAGACAGCCACCATAACTCCTCCCAACCCCCACATCTTGGTGCTGATACTGAGGAAGTAATTTCTTGACCTATCTAGCCAAATTATCAGCCTGGTTAGGACTGCAGTCCAATGACAGTTTCAGGACAAAGTCAAGTTATTTCTCTTCATTAGCAGTAAATGATGTATTTGCTAATTTTATTGCACAAGGGCCAGCCAAAAATGCTTTTGGCTGCCATTAAGTTTATATGAAGTGCTACTCAATACTCCAAGTATTGCTTTACAAGAGTCACAGATGTTAGAAGTGCTCGGCTTCTTGATCCCCTTTTACAACTTAAAAAAAAAAAGAAGAAATAAGTCAACTGTTCATAAAAAAGTATCTACAAACATTCACAAAGTTTAAGAATAATTACTCTGCTAATGCAGGAGTAAGGAATTCACTAACAGGCAACCAGACTCAGTGGGGCAACTAAATAAAGCACCAAAAGCAAAAAAATGACTGCAAACACAGGAAAAACCTTCCTTGTGCTACCAACCTTCTCTCAGTTAACCTGCACCAAGTAATGCCTATCAGCACTGCTTACAGTACATTTTCCATGCATAACTCTACGAGTAAAATTCTGCATCTGCTGTAGGTGAAATGTTCTGCTCAGATTTATTAATGCTATTTGCTTGATAAACTGCAAGTTTTAATTCATTTTACCGGACTTTAAATAGGACGGTGATAATACTGCACTTCCTTACAATGTAATATTATAGATTTTTATTTAAGTTTTAAAACATTTTGCTTTCAAATGTAGTCTTACAGATTTTCCCCTAAGAGAGGAAAAAATTCTTAACAGTTTCCAAATAATGACAGTTGGTAAGAGCAAGTCACCTAATCAAATTCTAGGTCAAATGCTAACATAATTTTTCAAAGAAGGTAATGTATATGTGTCCAAAAAGTGTTTCTGACATGGGTTTTAGTAGTTGAGGAGAGTTTTGCTCCCCTTAATTTTCCTTCTGGGAATACTTTACTAGATCTATAAAATCTCCAGGATATCTGGTTGGAATACATTATAACTGAACCGCGGTCTTCTTTAGGGATTTCTACCACCATGGGATCGTCAAGTCAAAACACACTTTCCAATTAAAAAAACCCCTTAGCTCTATTGTGAGACAAATGAGAGATACACGTCTCTGAAAGCCGCAGTCCAGAGGATTTCATGTCATATGACTTAAACAAACATCTGGGTTTTATCTTAAGTATCCCAGGGTTTGTTTGGTTTTTTTAAAAAATACTGAAGAAACTCAAGCAAAACTACTTGGCCTCTTTACTGTTTCAAGAAAAAAGAAACAGAATTCTCTCACCTTTTAAATTCACTAGTACTTTAGAAATGTATTCATATTAATCCCACTCTTTCCAAACCACAAGTCAAAAAAAACCCCAAAAAAACAAAACACAAGGAAGCACTTGACATGGATTTTTTTAAATCAAGGTGCTCAACCTTGGCAGCGCCAGGGAGCATATCAGAACCTTTCAGGAATCCTCAGGCAATACCTACTTTACATCAGCTCTTTCAAATGCATACATATAAACTACCAGCCCAACTACAGACAGAAGAGCACTAACAACTCCCACTCAAAGGCTTTTAGTCCACAGCATCAAAATGCCCTTTTCTACAGAAAGTGTGACAGGACTGTGGATGAATGCAGCTTTCCACAACTGCATGATAAAACTTCCAATTCATGAAGACCTGGAGGCAAAAAGAAAGAAAGAAACGAAAAACTACAAAAAACCCCAGCTGGATAAAATATCTTAAGGTCAGGCTTTTTACATGTAAAGCAGCCAGCCGCAGCAAAATTATTCAAATTCTTAGTGCATAGCTGACCAGGACAAGATTCCAGAGAGAGGCAAACAATTCCCCAAGAGCAGCTGCAGCTTCCTAATCTCAGGAATCATCACAACAACAACAGAATCCTATTAGAGTTGCCTCCCCAAATTCGCACAGAATGAGAAGAAATGAGGGAGCTGGCTGCTGCTCACTTAGAGGTATACGCTCCAGCTTCCTTCCCACACTGGTTTAGAGCACAAGTGGCAGAAACTACAGAAGAGCAACGTGAATTAACAATTAATTGGCGTTGCATACAAATTTCTGTAAGTGGTCACCCTGCTTCAGATATATACAGAAGTGAACTGACATATTACAAGGAACCTTGGCAGCCATTTGGTTCAGTATTATGCAAGTTCACCATTAGGTTTTTATCAAAAAATTAAGACACTTTAATTTAGTTTTGTAAATAGAAGGTAGTTTCTTCCCAAGGGCCTACAACGTGCTACTTTGTTCTTTGTTGCCCTAAATGTCCTTAGCTGCATTTACAGCTCACTCCAAAATCATTTCTTCTGGACACAAAGCATCCAACAGCCAAAGGAACAAATACTGGAGTAGTGCATTTCCTGCCCTCCACCCAAAAAAATATGTGAGCAGTGAAAAGTATGTTTTAGATCACTGTAGGAAAGTAAATCCTTTTTAAACCTATCCTTAGTGACAAACTTTAATGTTAGCATCCTTTCACACATCACTATTATGCTATGAATAAAATGGACTCAGGAATTTGAGAAACAATGAGGTTTAGAGGTCCACCAATACATCAGTCCAATATCGTATCAGTACCAATATAAAGAAAATTTCCTGTATTGGAAGTCAGCCTGATGGTGCCGATAATTTGGCTGATAAATGCCCATGTTGTGCACAGCTGCAGTGCAGCATGCAGGCAGCTAAGAGCAGAGCTGGCAGCTTGGAGAGCTGCTTCCAGCTGCTAAGTCTGGTATGGTGGAAGGGGAGGGGGAGGGAAGAGGAGGGGAGAGGCAGATCAACCCCACCCCCGCGGAGAGGGAGGGGGCAGGGTGGGACAAAGTCATGGTTCATGGGGCAGTTCCCACTGCTGTTTGCACCCTGGGCGGTGGGGTGTGCCGTGCCACCTGGGATCTGTGTGGGGTGGGTGGGATGCAGCTGCAGGCTGCTGCCGGCTCTTCTTGGCAGGGGCTGGGCTTGGAGTGGGCACCAGCAACACCAGAAGGAGGCTGTAGCCACCCCACATTTCATCATAGCCTGGCTCCCAGTGCTGCTGCACACCCACCTGGCACATCCCTAGCTCAATCCCTGCCTCCACCCACAGGTCGGGAAGAGCCGGGGCTGTGCTGGGGAGGGCGGGCGCATGGCAAAGGCACTGGGAGCCAGACTATGACAAAATTTGGGGTGGCTCCAGCCCCCTCCCAGTGCCACTGGTGCCTGCTCTGAGCGCAGCCCCCGTTGAGAAGAGCCCCACGCAGCCCAGCTCCAGCCCACAGCTGCAGCCCGCCCTCCCCAAGCAGATACAGGGGACGCACACCCCCCGGCCCTCCCACAGTGCAAGCAGCAGTGGGAGCTGCTCCCCCGCCACGAGCTGTGACTTTGTTCCATCCCGGCCTGGCTGGGCAGTGCCTGCCCCTACCCCCTCCCTCACCGCAGGGGGCATTGATCTGTCCCCCCACCCCTTCCACCACAACAGACTTACCAGCTGGAGGCAGCTGTATTGGAAATCAGATTGGTATTGGCCGATATGCCTCCTTAAATATCAGCTATTGGTATGGCCCCAAAAATCTCTAGTGGTGCACCCTTAATGAGGTTCTGTGTTGTTCTACTTGTAGGCTTTTTCTTCTGTGTAAAAATATATTAACTTTATAACAGGATGGGACAAGTGTATGTTTAATCAGATCATAAATTGTTCAGCCCTTTTACCATATTGTCTTCAGGTAAGATTTAAATGCACTGCAACTCATGTCTCAGTATCATATATTCTCTTACACACTAACCTTAATTAGGCAATTAAAATCTCAGTCTTAGCACCTTTCACAAGTATTAGACCCACCCCATACAAGCTTATTCCATTTGAAATTCTGGTTGTAAATTCTAAAAAATTCCAAACCTGATTTGTCATAAAATCAAAACAAAACAAGAAGCTACAATTTCCCTCCCTCACACAGCTAAAACTTGAAATAGGAAGCTTAGAAAGATAAAAAAATCCTACTGTGAATAACTCAGTGTTAACATTCTTTATTAGCACAGTAATTTCCAATAATCCTGACAATGAAATAGTAAGACTGTTGTCCTAAGCTTCCTCTTCCACGCCTATACTGAAAGGCTTGAGACACGCATCTTGCTTTCAACCACTGTCAGCAGAGAGGACAGCCACCCACATCATTTTATTCATGATACATCACTACTCATTTATATTACACTGCATGATCTTTTGCATGATTACTGCTTGAAAAGCGTGTGAAGAGATCAGATACTTCTTACTCAGTCCTTTGGGAAGTGGTGATGTGGATTTCACCTCACAGCTATAATTTCTCCAGCTCTAGACCCTCTCTTTCTTCACTTTTTTGTGAGTATTTTGCTGTCTGTGTAGGGTTGTGCTCACTGCTTCTTCTTCAGAAAATAAAGTTATTATAAATATTTGGAAAACATAAAGCACTCCTTTAAATGGGAAGAGTAGCATGCTCAGTAAAGAAAGTATTCCCGTACATCAGACAAGTGAGGGCCAACCTTTGTGGCAGGGATGCAACAAATAAGCCTTGTACCTGCCCTGAGTACCACTCCAATCCCTTTCCTCTGTCTAATCTGCTGCTTTGCTTTTTGCTCCCTACTTGCTCTATATTCTCCTGCTCTTTCTGCTTCCTGCCCTGCACTCCCTGCTTGATCTGCTCCATCTTCTGCTTGCTGCCCTATTTGCTGCTGTGCAGTCTGTCCCCTCCCTGATCTGCCACGTGTCACATGCAGAGGCTGCCCATGTCACTCATGCCACAAATTGGCTATCCCTACACTAAAATATGGGAAGATCTTAACTAGTCTTTGATTACTCATATTACTATGTTTAATTGTGTCTGATCTTCATGAAATGTAAACCATTAATGCTACGTGAAGCTGAGTGAGTTCCACAAGTAGTCAAACTGTGCACGTATTTCTTTGGGAAAGGACAGGGAGGGGGCCTAAGTTAGCATTGTACTGTATTCCTTCTGCAGCTGGAGACAAGAGGTCAAATCCCAGTGATTTCAATAAGACCAAAACCTTGCTTAAGGAATCTTCTCCAGGTCACAGCCTCTACTATAACTAGGGACCTACTTAAATAGCAGTTTCACTATTTTTATGGAAACTGGGGAAAGTGGCAATCTCCACAACTGACATTGGGGAAAATGGCATTGACCGTGATTTTCCAGGAAAATCAACCAAACCCCACCCCAAAACCAATAAAAATAAAATGCCTGCAGCCTGCCTAGGAGGGGAAGGAACAATCTGACAGGATGGCCTGAAGGGCAGCAGCCAAGATGGCAGCTGCTACCTCATGCCTCCTACCCCACGAGCCTCTCTACCAAACAGCACCAAGGGGTAAGGCCTCTCACCAATCAGTGCTGAGGGGTGGGGCTGCTACAAAATGACTGCAAAAATCAGCTCTTCGGGCCACAACGAAGCCACAAAAAATGCTTTCTCTTGCTGTGAGTTAGGTCGGGCCCTAACTATTACCTGAAGGTTCTCAGTCCCACCTTAGAGGGGACCAGGACAATATGTAAATATGTCCATTGACAGAGCCATAAGATCCACATAACTTAACCCAATCATCCCATATCACATCCTGAGAATCCTGAGCAGTAGGGGTGCACCAACAGAGATTTTGGATGGTCGATATTTAAGGAGGCACATCAGTTGATACCCATCTGATTTCCAATACAGCTGCCTCCAGCTGTTAATTCCAGTGTGTTGGAAGGGGAGAGGGGAGGGAAGGGGCATGGGGGGGCAGGGAGACAGATCAATGCCCCTATGGTGAGGGAAGGGGCAGGAGCAGGTTCTGCCCAGGTGGGGCAGGGGGAGGGGCAGCTCCCGCTACTGCTTGCACACCAGGAGGGCATGGAGGGAGGGATGTGTGCCCTCTGGATCTGCATGGGGCAGGGTGGGCTACATAGGGCTCTTCTCAGCAGAGGCTGGGTTTGGAGGAGGCGCTGGGGGTGCTGGGAGGATGCTGCACCCACCCCAAATTTCACCACCACTCTGCTTCCGCCACCCAGTGCCGCTCCGGCTCAACACCCCACCTTCACCCATGTGCCAGGAAGAGCCAGGGCTGTACCAAGTGGCTGGTGGCGGCAGTGCTGGGAAAACAGTGGCAGTGAAATTTGGGGTAGCTGCAGCATCCTACATCTCCCCCACCCCCTCCCTCATTGTGGGGGGCATTGATCTGCCCCCCAGACACCCCTTCCCTCCGCCCTCCACTTCTACCACACCAGACCTATCAGCTGGAGGCAGCTCTCCACACTGCTGGCTCTGCTCCTCTCTACTTCAGTGCTGCGCTGTGGCTACGCACAGCACGAACGTTTATCGGCCAAGTTATTGGCCCTATTGGGCCGATATCTGACACAGCAGGGGCAGGCAATTATTTCAGGCGGAGGGCTACTTATCCAGTTTTGGCAAACTAATGAAGTGAAAATGCCTGGAAACCCCCACCAAAAAACACACTTCCTGCAATGCTCTATATACTACTGTAGAGTAGTATACCACTACACACTGGCACGTAGCTCACTGCATTCCATTGTACTTTGTCACACTTCCCCAGCATGTGCTATGCCAAAAATGACTAGCTTTAACAGTACTCTGGTGAATTAAAAAAAGGCTTTTGCAACTCTAAACTAGAGCCCAGTTTTTAATTCATGTGAAGTCTGCTTATCTGCTCAGCAAGATCATTAATAGTATCTGTTGTCACACAGCTATTTCCATATTTCATAAATGAAATTTACACATAGAATTTGAGGTCTGAAGCAAGCATCATGGGAATGCAGTAATACAGCAATGGTCACAAAAGCAGTTGCAAACACTGCCCTGCATACTCGGGCAGGGATATATTACTGACCATATAAACACAGTAGCAGAAAGCATTTTACTGGTCTGCATGGTAGTATGCATCTAGGTCCTTGTCCTGCAAATACTTATATTATGCATCTGAATAGTCCCATTTAAACTGCAATGGTAAAACTCCCAGTGGAAGTTTACTCTTCATTAGTACCTCTCCAAAGGAAATAGGTTTAAATGTGTGTACCTGCTATCTACATCACTTTATCATCTTGATTAAGAACAGGTACAAATTGTTACTTCAAAAGAAAAAAAAGGAACAATGTAAACTAGAAGTTTGTCTTCTCAATTGTTTCTCTGATCATGTCACCCTCACTATCTGCTCTAAATCCCTGTACTGGCTCTCTGGTTTCTGCTGAAGTGAACTTTTGAGTTCGTCTCTCGCTACAAAACTCTTAACACCTGTGGCCTTCCCTTCTCATTAGCCCTTGCCTCTCTCCTATAATGCACTTTCCTTTATCAATGATGCCTACCTTATATGCTCATTTTTCCACTTCTTCCACACTTTTTCAAATAGCTTAAACTCACTGAGCTTTTTTAACGTTAAACTTTCATAAGAATATTTCTCTTCCAATACAGATTTCAACCTTCTCTTCTACCTTTATTTTCCTTATAAAGAATTGTGGATGCAAGTTGTGACAGACTGGGGTAGGTCTGTGAAAAATGATATCTTCATTATTGTACTCTTCCATTTTGTGTGCCGACTACCATTTTGCATTCTGTGGTGGGATTTTTTTTGGTATTTCTTTCTAATGGCTGACTTTGACAAGGTCAGACTATTACACTGCATTCCAGACGTGTCTGACATGGGAAGGGTTCTGGACAAAGAACTTACTGAGGACTTGGTCATACAAACAGGATCTCTCAGGAAAATCCCAGATGTCCCAATTAAAAAGAAAAAAATATTGATCACAGATGTAAACCCTTGAATCAAGGTAAGTCTTCCTTAAAACAGGAATATTAACCCTAATTTAATTCAGGTAACTTCATCACAGAGGAAGCAATCTTGAAGCAATGTCCTGCTATACCCCAATTTATCCATTAACTACATCTCCTCACTGCACTGCATCATCCCCTAATCTGGCCACACCGCTTTCTGGGGCTACCTGGGTTACGGCAACTTTATTTTTCTATTTTTTATTCTGATGTATATTCAGATTCTTTATAGTCTTGTTGAGCACTACATGGATCAGCACACCTTGCCTACATCACTTTCTATGATCATTTTCTTTAGCATGCCAACCCCTAAAAACTTTCAGGACATCTTGCTGCACTTACACTTTGGAGTTCCTTTGCCTTTAATTGCCACATGCATGTTTGCACACGTGTCTTAGAGAGGGGGAGGTCTGTATGAAGTACAATGGAGTACCGAGTTACCTGACATGCTGGGGGTTAAGGCCCAAACACAGCAAGACATAATAAAGAACAAGCCAGTCATACAGATGGCAGCACAGGGACACAAACACAATGGACAGAGGTGCATATCAAGGGCTAAGAACCTGTAATGTGCAAATGATGTCAACCATCTTTGGGCATTGGGTAAGGTAAGCCACTTCCCTGTATTACAAAGTGCTGCATAAAATCTTGACGGAAGATACAAGTAGCAAACACCACTTTGTGAGTGTCTGGTCTAAGACCATGGTCAGCAGATCTAATGAGTCACACACAGTGAAGTTCTGTTATGTATTCAACAGCTGTGTGTTCTGATCAACATAGGTTTCCAGGAAAGTGGCCTTCCTTATCCTGAAGTCCTCCTGACACTGCTGGATCATCTTAGGTCTGCAACACTGGCTTCTCTCACCAATCTACATTCTTTTTGTGTACTCAAAACCTGAAATCCCCAGAAAAGGAGATGGCCCTGAGCAGTCCCTCCTGATTTGCCTTCTGGGTTTGATATTTGTAGCTTCCATTACCATCACTGGTGTTATCCTTTAGCAGGCCAATTAGGTCTAGAAATTGTTGTCCAAGAGCAAGTATCTGTCAAAAATGACTGCCAAGGGGTGACTGCACTTTATGACCTTCAGCTCTTAGTTTCCAAACTCAAGAGTTTCTAAGCTCCCTCCTCTTTTGTGACCCCTCCTAGATAACATCAACCATAAAAATGGAGCTATTTTGCGCTGCTTTTGTCATTTATTCTTCCCCTCTGATGCCTATCTACAATTGGGACAAGGTTTTAACATGTGCCAGTTAACATGCATTAAATTCCCAGTGTAAAAGGTGCTGAACTTTTAATAAGCCCTCCCTATTGGAAGTCATACCTTAAGCTTCCCCTTCTAGCTTGCAGTGTGCTAAAACTAAGGCTGCCTCATCTGCACTAGAATTTTAATGTTACCCAACAAGTGTCAACACCACATCTTTCTTCCTACAGAAGACATGACTTTTGGCACTTGTTTGCCATTATTTTTATTGATAGATCATCAGGACGGAGATCTTGTCTTCATAAGTATCTATTAAGTCCCTAGCCAACAGCTGCCCCAATTATAAGACGTATACCCTGACGCAAATCCTGAGTTTATCTGCCAGCTTGTGGCCCATAACACCAACTGCTTTCTAATTTCTCCCTCCTTGTACTCTGCCATTGGCACATCCTTTCACAGCATCTGATTAAGTGATTTTCAGTTAATGAAAGCTTTTACTATACATATAATCTATTCAGTTAGTCTATAAGATGCAAATCTAGACAAAAAGACGAGCTGGGCAATCAGTTCATGAGGTCAGCAAAAAGGACCACCACAAGACACAAGAGCCAGTTGGGAGGACAGGTCTTGGTGGCCCAGTAACACAGAGAAAAAAAAGCATTCTTTTTTTCTGCAGAGCATTCTTATTCTGGCAACTGGTGGACACAGTGTCAGAGTTGGCAAGCTAGCATAGGATGCAGGAGCACCTATACATGTGCCAAACATCTGCTCTGACATACTAATTAGTAGAGGTGCACCGATACATTGGTCCATATCGTATCAGCACCAATAAAAGGAAAATTGACACTATCAGCAATCAGCTATTGCCCCTCCCCATGTCCCTGGATGAGCCACTCATGGCTCTGTCCTGCA
>NW_017728906.1:171071602-171073605 GCF_001723895.1 Crocodylus porosus | reverse complement strand
CCTCAGACCCTACCCCACAACCGCCCTCACCGCAGGAGCCTCAATCTGCCCCGCTACACTTTTTCCCACACTCTTGCCCCCCCAACATATTTACCAGCTGGACACTGCTCTCCAAGTTACCGGGCTGCATACTAGCAATCGAATTGGTATTGGCCAATATAGCTCATTAATAATCATCCATTGGTATCTGTCCAAAAAATCTTTATCGTGCACCCCACTAATTAACAAGCAGAGCTGCTAATTAGCACACTCCAGCAGCCTCCACATGTCTATTCAGTACCTCCATGCTTCAAAATGGTGGTGGGGGCACTTCAACTAAAGCTCAAATGCCATTTTGAAGTGCAGAACACTGAATACATGTGATGCTGCAAGCACTTTAATTAAGAGCAGCTCTCGGAGCCACTCTAATTAAAGTGCCTCCCCCCGCCACCACAAACATTTATATAGATGTTCATAGGTAAGAAGGGCTGGAAGGGACCTGTTGAAATCATCTAGTCCAGCCCCTGGCTCAAAGCAGGATTATTTCTAACTAAACCATCCCAGGCAAGTGTCTAACCCAGGGGTGGGCAATTATTTTGGGCAGAGGGCCACTTACTGAGTTTTGGCAAGCCATCAAAGGCTGCAAGACAGGCAGCCGGGGGAGATAAGTATTAATTTTCGAAATATTTTAAGGGCCCCGTGGGCCAGAGAGAATGCCACATCTGGCCCACGGGCCACATTTTGCCCACCCCTGGTCTAACCTGTTCTTGAAAATGTCCAGGGATGGAGATATCACAACTTTTCTAGGTAGCCTGTTCCAATGCTTAACCAACTTTCTCATAATCAGAAAGTTCTTTCTAATCTCCAACCTAAGTTTCCTCTGCTGCAGTTTGAGCCCATTCTCCTACTTCTGCCCTACTGCCACAGAGAAAAACCCATCTCCATCCTCTTTATAATCACTGTTCAGATATCTGAAAATTGTTAATAAATCTCACCTCAGTCTTCTCTTCTCTAAACTAAATAACCCTAGCTCTTCCAGCCTTTTTCATGAGTCATGTTTTTCAGGCCTCTATCGTTTTTCTCACTTCCTGCTGGAGTATTTCCAATCTGTCCACGTCTTTCTGGAAATGCGGGGCCCAAAACTAGGCATAGTACTTCAGATGAGGCTTCATCTGTGCTGAACAGAGCAGAAAAATCACTACTTGTAATTTGCAAGAGGCGGTACTATTAATACAACTCAACATGATGCTGGTTTCTCACAACAAGAGCATAATGTTAGCTCATATTCAGCTTCTTGTCCACTATAACCTCCAGATCTTTCTCTGTAGAAATGCAGCCAAGCCAAACATCCCCCAGTCTGTATTTGTGTATGCAACCATCCCATCCCAAGTAAAGGACTTTGTACTCATCCTTGCTGAATATATTTTGTTTGATTTTGGACTATTTCTCTAGCCTATCCAGGTCATTCTATATCTACCCTCTAGTATCTACAACTCCACCCAACCTGGCACTGCATGCAAATTTGCTATGCATGCACTGAAGTCTACCATCCAAATCAGGGCTGTTCAACTTATTTGTGGCTGGGGGCTACACATTAGGAGGTTCCACACCTCCGCATTCTCCCCAGCCCACGTGGGTTGGTGTTCCACTTCCTCTCCTCAGCTGCTACAACCATGCCTGCAGAAAGCCCCGCCTCACTACATCATGCAAGTGGGTGCCCCCCCACAACCTCCTTGGCTGCAGGTTACCCCGCTGTGGCCTCCCCTAGCACTGCAGACTGTGCTGAGCCACACAGCCCAGTTCTGTCCTGCTCCTGGGGATGGAGGCAGGAAGTGAAAGCCAGAGAAGGGAGGGGGAATCCTGAGACCCTGCCTACATCAGCAACCTGAACAATGAGGGGAGTGACAGCCATGGGGAGCTCGTAGCCAAGGAAGTGGGGGTTGGGCCACTTGCCTGAGTATGCAGTACAACCCTGGTTCATAGTTTCTAGGGTCGGAAGGGACCTGAGCAGATCATCTAGTCCG
>NW_017728906.1:171060807-171069465 GCF_001723895.1 Crocodylus porosus | reverse complement strand
TGCCTCCAGCCCCTGGCTCCTGTCATCTTTGACAGGCAGCCAGGAGCAGATAAATATTTGCTAATATTTTTAGGGGTCCCGTGGGCCAGATAGAACGGCCTGGCAGGCTCGACCTGGCCCGTGGACCTTATTTTGCCCACCCCAATGTAATCTGTATTTCCTTAGTTTGTAAATGAGAATGTAGTAGGAGGCTTTGTCAAAAGCCTTGCTAAAGTCAAGCTATATCACACAGCCACTGCTTTCCCCTCATCCACAGCACCTTATCATAGAAGATCAAGTTGGTCAAGCGTTACCTGCTCTAGGCAAATCCATAAAATTCCTTGCAGACTGAGTCCATGATTTTTCCATGGAGCTGACTGGTTGAGAGGCTGAGCCTCATTATCTCCACTCCCCCCAGTACTTTTTGAAGTAAAGAATGTTGCAAACCCCTTGGTGTTTGGAAAGTGCTCACTTGCCATTGTAGCAATGGGACAAAGATAATGGTCCAGAGGGCATGAAACATACAGACTGGAGTCTTTTAGTTTATGGCACTGATGGGCAAAATTTTCAAAGTAAGGGCTTCTGAAAATGTTCTTCAGTACTGTGGACATGATGTTCTCTCAATTTCAATCCAAGGGGTTTTTTTACTACAAAAATTAGCATATGTTTTTACACGTTTATATTTAATTTAACATTCAGGCTATTCATGTAATTGCACAAGAGGGAAGAAGTGGAATGTGAATATTTTTCATGCTGCACACTCATAATACCATCAACAGTTAAGTCACAAAAATGTAGTTTGGAACAAAAATTTTGAGATACTCCAGTGTTAACTTTTATGGACATGTACTACCTTGATTTGAATAAAAAATTGATTAACTTTAGCTTTAAAAAAAAGTCTAAAATGTCTTAGCTACACCCAAACAAATGAGTATCCTGCAGCTACACTGACAAGCCTGCAGCCTGCTTAGAGCTCTGTATTAAGCTAAGGTCCCCTCTACGCATGCGGGTAACAGCAATGGGATCCGACATGCAATCCACACAAACAGACCTCTTGCCATGCCACACATTTCATGCACCTCCTGCCCTGGACTGAGACATCGCAGCTGGGTCCTGGCACTGGGAAGCATGCTGTGGGGATCCAGAGTCCGCAGCTGCTGGGGCCGAGAGTCCCCTCAACTGTGGGACTCACAGACACCACTGCGGTAGTATACCACTGCAGTTGGGAGCCTGGCAGCTAACAGGGCTTCCAGACACAGGGGAGACCCTCCTATATGCGCAAATTAAAGCTCAATAGCAAACAGCTATAAAGTTAGTGCACATTTTCAAGCCCTAACATCATAGCTGGTTAGAGCTTTTTATGATTCTTTTTACTTTGCATATGTAACTGGGTCTCAAGACAACTGTAAAATTAACCAGTTAACTGTGCAATACCTGTAACATGTAGAGGGAGCCTAAGCAAAAGCAAAGTTGGATCTATTTAGTACTGAGCTGAGACACCTCCAGAAAGGGTGAAAAAGTAAACGGGTTCACAGAACATGCCTAATACAAAAGAAACTCAGTAGCCCCTATCTCCAGAGAAACAATATTTGAAGGCTTGGCTGTGCTTTTTCCCTAACATTTTATTAACACTTTGTATAGTATTACATATGTTCAATACATACAAGATGCCAACTACAGACAAGATCAATACACACAAATATAACCTCTGGTGAGAGTCTGACAAGTGCTACTCTAATAGAAAAACAGTAGTAGTACAAAGGAAACCTCTACCACCACTACCAGGCCAGCAGAATTCAAACACAGTTGAAAGGAGCTTTCATACAATAGGCTGCGATGTACTGGCTGGTGATGGTATGCATCCTCACAACCAAATAACCTTAATGTTGCCATCTGCAGCACAAATCAATCATTTTTAGAGGGCAAGTACCATGATTCTCAGACCCCTACTTTCTGGAATTATGCCCTGGAAAAAGACTGCACTGGTAATTTTTAGTTTTCCTTCCCATGCCAGGCAGGACAGAATTTGGTTCTATAGAGATAAAAAAAAGAGAGGTATAAAAACTATATCAATATCACATTTTCAGGGAATTTTGGAGTTAAGTGCAGGTTTTTCTTCCCCTTAGGCAATATGACATAATAATTTGGCAATGATACAGTAGCATATAATGGAAGAAAAAAGTTTATTTCCTTTCTAATATATTATATTGTACTATTAGTTGAATAGCAGGTTATGCTCAGTGCTTCATAATCCTGTAATCAGTGACCTACTGTAAAGGATTTGTACATAGTGGCAGCATTAAAATTTCTCCTAACTTTAGCTGAATATTGCATGTTTTTGTTATGTTAGTTTCACTTTTACTGATGCAGAAAAATGGTATTTTGCAAACAATTTAAGTTAAGTTTGGGATATGGTAAAGAAAAAGGAAAATAAAATAACCTACTGTGAGCTCATATATGTTATATATGGCCAGCATTAATTAAAAAACAAAACAAACTATTAAGAAATAACTATTAGCAATATATGCCTCCAAACTCTAGTTGTTAAGGACAAATGGAGATTTAAGCAGAGAGCGATTAAAAATATGCAAAAGGAACTGCTACACCCTAACACTATTGTGATACAGCTTCCTGTTACATTAAGGGCATTCTTAAACTTTTGGTCACAAAGGATTTTTTGTTTTGTTTTGCTTTGTTTTAAAGTTTGAGGTTAACACTTGTAGAGAATTTTCAGTGATCTGATGGAGCCTTTTACTCCTTTGCTAAAGATACACATTACCTTGTCCCAGCCATTGCTTTATATCTATTACTGCACAAGTTTAATTAATACAGAGAAACAAGAAGAAAAAAAATTAAGGGTGTATCTTCTGAGCACAATATATGATGATGAAGCTTTAATACAACCTTTGCAAGTTAATTTACATCCAGTCCCCTTAATATACATACAGACCTTGCATTAATGCTAGTGGTGCATACATGGAAAGCACAGTGGGCTACGCTGGTTTGACAGAACTGACAATTGTGTACAGAGTTAAGGTTTAAATTTGTCACAAGATTCCCAGCCTGGTGGTTCACAGGTGGCCTTAAGAAATCTCAAAGCAGAAAGGAGGAGTAGTAAAGTCAGAAGCAGGGAAGTAAAATGAATAGCAGCCTGGTATGTTCCATTTTTGTACCCTGTTGCCACAGGACCACAGAGGAGTGCTCTACAGAGAAACAGTGCAAAAAAAAAAAAATCTTCCACTGCTGGGGAGAGGATGAAGAAAACCTCTTTCCTGCCTGTCCAAGATCCACCAAAACAAGTAGCTGTGCCACTACTCATATAACCCATCCCCAGAGCTCACCCAGGAATGTCTTGCAGAAGCAGTACATCAATACTTAATAGGAATGATGCTGCCCTTCTTGCCAATCCCACGGCATGGGAAGGCTGGAGAGAAAGAAAGAAAAATGGAATGAAATAGACACAGAGAAGCTTACAACTGCTTAGGAATAGGCTTGGCCTCTTGCCTTCAGCCCCTGGGGAAGCTATGACTCATTTCATTCTCTAGCAACCAAACTGAAACAAGGAAAGAAGTCCTCTGCAGCCATGTGGGTAGGAAACACTGCAGCCTTCCGGAACAAGCAAGGGTGGAGGGAGACAGTGGGTGATCCTGGAAGCATTTATGGAAAAAAAGGCAAAGAAATGGAAAGCAAAAAGGGAGGGAGCATAAATAAAAGACAGGGGAAAGGACAGAAGCAAGCTCATAATGTCAAGAATAAAAGGAGGGGAAACAAAACAAAAAAAAATGCAGGATGCACAAAGGAGGTTGAAAGCCTAAATCCGTAGATGTACTCCAGTAGCTAAAATAAAATTTCTCTATTACGTTCAGAGTCACTTTCATTTGAAAGTGTGTTTGTGACCCAAAACCTGAAATTAGATCTAGTACATGTTGAATTGTGACTGCAGATGATAGCTCAGACACCATCTTTGCTGAACTTCCTACAGAACCATCCAGGCCACTTCAGAGTTCACTTACCTGTTCTTTCAGAGAAAGCTGTCTTTCAATTTGCAGCACAATTTACTAGAATAATGTGCTCAGATCTCAAAATTATTGGCAGGCCAACAGCATCCATGGCCAGGAGGAGATTTCAACATATACATGTAATCACCTAGTTGCCAATCAGATGACATGGACTCAAAGGCCAACAGTAGGCAGATGACACAACTCTCCCTGCCACTCAACACATACAATTGTTCTGCTGTCACCAAAATGGTTCAGCATTTGGGTAAGATTAGCTGGTTGAAATTAAATCCGAATAAGACAGAGGTGATGCTGGTGGGCAGAGGAAAGCATTTTGGGGTATTACCAGCCATGACATAGCCTCTGGTTAAAGGTACAAACCCACAATTATTCAGTTCAATTAACTGAATTGCATTCCTCCAATGAACGTGGCTACAGCTGCAAGTAATGGATTCTATCACCTCCAGAAAAGTAGGGACACCATCCCAGCCTGGCAGACAATGATTTGGCCTCAGCTGTTCACTTTCATCAACTCTTAGCTAGCCTTCAGCAGTTAGTACAGCATATCTGGACTTCAGACTTTTGAGAACTCCAACTAAAGAGAATGCTATAGCACTTCCCAGCAACACCATCTACTAGGAACACATCAAGTCCGTATCTGCTACTTACACTGGCTTTCTGGAAAATATCAAATCAAGTTCAAGGTTCCAACATGAAGCATATGCCTAACGAGTGAAGCTGCTGACTACAAATGAACTCTCTGTAACATGGGTAAATTCTGTGCATACAGAAGACAGAGCTTACTCAAGATGGCACAAGTTGTGGAATGAACTCCTCCAGAAACTGAGGTCCATCATGTATCTCACTACCTTCAATTCCAAATGCATAGTGCATTTCTTTGACCATGCCTTCTCTTCAACAATCATCTGCTGCTATATTCTTAAACTAGCAAACAATCCCACCCTACACTGCAGTCCCCTGTACATCCTTTCAGAGAGGTGAAAGAAGAAACAATTGTGACAGATGCCACAACTGTTATGTTACTTTATACACTACTGGAAGCTGGTCAGACTATGGTACTGCTTGTATTACAAGAAACCATGGGATAGAAAAAACAGAATGAATACTTAATTGGTCATGCATACCCCGACAGATTTTCTGCAGAACCTAAACATAGTGTAGTAGAGCCTGCTAGTTAACTATGCAGGTATGAGTTCAAAGGAAACATGAATCTGCCCGATTTTGTGGGTTCTACATAATCAATTAATAGTTACCAAAAACGTACCCCCCCCCACCAAGACAGAGAGTATAGAAATATTACTTTGGTAAAAAATATGTATTCCATGACAGAAGGATCAAAAGAATCCTGGAATGCAATAATAATAATAATAAAAAAAGTCTACAAACTAAATTCCAAGACTTCAGTGTAGCATAGATGACAAGATGGTCAGCTTGATACTCTTAGATATATTACAAAATCCACAAACAGCTCTTATCTTTCCAGCTCTTTGAAAGACAGTGTAATTAAAGCATGAAGGACAGATCCTCCCCCAAGGAATGTTCAGGTATTGGCACAGGGCAGGGTGCATATCTTATTTTCAAGCCATTTGTAAAAGCTTGAAGTGAAACAAACTGCGAGAGATTCCATACGTCATGAATCACACAGTATATTGTAGAGCACAGCAGTGCGTCACAAGCTGGGTAGGTATACAGCATGAGAAACATTCTAAATAGGTAATTTTGTTAAGAATAACTACACATACACCCCATACTCAAGGATCTTTAATAAGCAAAGCGGGCAGCTGTTTATATTACAGTTCTTCTAGTTCCAATCTGTTTTGCCAGAATTATTTTAATTCTGAAGAAAAACAGCAAGAAAGAACCTAGCTTGCTGAGGTTAAAAGAACGGATCTGATCATATGCCCAATTGCATCCTGTCATTAACATGAAAAAAAACTCAACAACCCAACTACATTTAAAAATGCACTTGTTCCCTAATTGCCCCAGGTGATTCCAAGTGGTTACTGATCCACAAGAAAACTCTCAAGGATCTTGTCCAGTTTCTCAGCAACAGCAAGCTACACCTCCAGCAAGCTACACTTCCGAACCTAGCAAGCTTTGTTTACCAGGGAATAGCATATTTGCAGATTAGTGTTTTTGGCTTTAATCTTTCACACTGAGTAACAGCAGGCCTTCGGCTGTTAAACCCAACAAGTTCTGAAACTATTTCTCCTCAATATTTGTTATTTAAACTTTCACGGGAGTTGTTTAAGTCATCTTTCCAAGAACAATTAGTATTTTCTGAAAATAAACTGGATTATAATTATTTTTTAATTTTGTTTTATATTTACAGAATCTCTTTGAATATTGATAATGAGCTCCAGCCTTTACTGAGGTCAATGGCAAAACTCCAATTTAGTTCAGGGGAGCCAGGGTTTTATATCAGTGTCATCAGGCTGAAAACAAGTATATTTTGTTATTCAAATTCTAATGTTCCCAGCTGTTGAAAAGAATCGTAAGTATCAATGCACAGCCCTGATGAACAATTAAAATAATTATAATTATGACAACCTAAACACACTTCTGGTTTACATATTTTTAAATCAAACAGTTCCTAGGATTACTGAAGATGAAAAAGACATGCGAACTTGTTTTTAATCCTGCATTTATTTTATGAATGACAGTACTTTATTCATATAATTAATTTTACTGTTTTCCCTGTAGCCAAATTCCCTTATTTGTATTGGGTCTTTCAGACAGCAAAAGAGAAAATTAAAAGAATAAAATGCAATTGTGTTCTGACACTGCTTTTAATTGAACAGATTTCAACTTGATACATTTTAAGGATATAATTTTAATTACTGCTTTGTTTCCTTGTTCCACCACCCCTCTGTGTGAATTCAAATGTTACTCAGAACAGAGAACCGTAAACTCTGCTTTATATTACAAGAAAAATTGGAAACCCAACTTTGATGGACCATAAGGTGTCTATCTCCATCTTTATTAGCATTTCAAAATACTATAAAACATGTTGCAGGTATACCAAGTGGATGAATTTAAAAAAATATTTTAATGCCAGTTATTTCTTTTCAAAACAACAGCGGTACTAGCCCAGTGACCAGGAGGAAAAGTATTAATTTTTGCATAACTTAGTATAACAGAATATCTAACAGCAGTAGTATTACTTTCCAGTATTTATTTTGGAACACCAAACCAAATCAGCCCATTATTGAAATCCCTGGCTGAAGTTCTGGCCAAATGTGACCTTGATTCTGTTAACCCTGTACCACGAGGCATAAGGAAAGGAAGTTGAACATAAAAATTAAATAATCAAAGTAAGTGCAACAGGATCATGGGAAGATGCAAGAAAATTATCATGTCAAATACTCTCAGCTCTGATTTTAATGGCTGTCAACATAAGAGATGCTAGGGGGCCAATATCTAAGACAGGATACATTTTAAAAGGTAGTCTTAAATGATATACATACAGTATGCCAATACTCAAGCTAAAACACTTTTCGAGCACAAATTAAAAAACATTCAATCAGGTAGGCACATATCCAGGTTTCCAGGCTCAGTGAGGCATGGTACAGAGATTAAGTATCAACATTTAAGAAATACGCATCTAAAAAGGCCGTACAGGTATGTGTGACATACCCATCTCAGACATGCAAATCATGTTCACTTCACATGTGAACTCAAACCCTCCATGTGGACATATGAGTCCAAGTGCTTTGGGAACTTCCGAGAGAAGACTTAAACAAAACAAATTTAGGTTCCCAAGCAATGCTCAAAAACCATAGCAAGCCAACTGCTTAACTAGAAACTGCATGCAGTACAGCAATTTGGTCCACTTGACCACTTAACACCTAGCTGTAACATGAGACAGTCAGCTGAGTCTGCACCCCATCTTATCTCTACCTGTCCTAGAATACAAGCAGCTTTGAGCAGGAACTGCCTTTATCTGCATGTTGTAAGAAGCAAGGTTCTCCATAGGGCGGGGAAGCCCAAGAGTGTGTCTACCCAACTATACAGCTAGTCCAATCAAAGATATCACCACAAAAAACCCACACAACATCTTGCTTTTCATATATTTTCTGAGCCATCACTGCTACAAAAACACTCCAATCCTACTACCTCTGTGTACTATATAGCATCAAGGAAATGTCAGTGCTTAGAGCAAATTACTCATATTAAACCACCACTTCAAAGAAAGCTTTGAGAAGTTCACAAGTTTTGAAAAATACCTAGAATCCAGGGTCTGTAAGATGACTAAGCTGGAAGCAAGTCTTGAAATCAATGAACCTTTATTGAGAACAATGTGTCCAGGTAGCTATGAACTCAAGTGTCTCATCTGGACACACAACTGCCATTTGATCACATGGATGGGCTGGGGAATGGTTTCTGTAACAGCCAGAACCTAAACCAAACAGCACTTGTCAGTTGAAAACTAAGGTCTTCACTCATATATGTTGACCACAAATGGGAAGCCAGGAGCAAATGCATATAATACTTCCCATGAAAAATGCTGTTTAACATAAAATGGAGTTGCATTCTGAACCAACTGCATCTGACCAAAACGCTGCCTCACATCCATAGATGCTTCTCAAGCAAATCCCGGGACGTCATTCTCCCCTTGTACTCGGCCTTGGTGAGGCCGCAGCTGGAGTACTGTGTCCAG
>NW_017728906.1:171052369-171060337 GCF_001723895.1 Crocodylus porosus | reverse complement strand
CCCTTCCAGCCCTAATGTCTATGAAATCTATGAAATCTATGATCTTTAGATTTAGAGTGCATCACTGCGCCGACCTTGAAGGGACAAAGCATTTATCACTGCACTGAGTTCTTTATTTGAAAGGAGCTATTGCAGCTATTCCAACTTCTTACAAAAGTAGGCAACAGGGGAGGAGAGGGAAAGTAGGCCTGATTTCCTTTGCTTGTTGAATACTCAGAAACAGCTCAGGATCCAGTCAGTCCATCCTCTTTGTGACCCTGGCTAACAATGGGCACACTGTCTCAGGTAAGGAGATAGATATAGGCTGCATACACACATTCAAGTAACCTAGGAGAATTCTCCTGGGTTTGTTTTCCTGGTAGAAAAACTTACCAGGAGATGCAGACATTTGAATGCTGAGCTCTTGAAGAGCAGAGAGCTTGCAATACTGAGGCTGCACAGTAGGGCTGTGCAAAGCTTCAGTAGCCGATTTGATTCAGAGGAGATTGGGTCCAATCCAGTGATTGAATCTCCAAATCTGAATCAAATCGGAAAACCAAGTAAAAGCTCCAAATCAATTCAAACCATCCGAATCGATTCAGAAAAAGATTCAGAAAAGATTCGACTAATTTGGAGATTCAGCCACAGATTAAACAGGCAGCTAACAGCTGCCTCCAGTCTGGCAAGCTGTCCAGCTGGGGGGCACATTACTCAGGGAGGTGGGCTGGGGGGTGCGGGATGCGGGCACACCACTGCTGGGAGCAGGGTGGGATGTGGGCACAGATCACTCCAGGCAGAATGGGGCAAGCAGAAGCAGGGCATGGCCCCCATGGCTCCCCCCGCTGGGGCAAAGGCAGGCACAGCTTGGGAAGCCATAGGAGGAAAAAGAAAAAAAGAAGCCCCACAACTCACTGGTTGCAGGAGCAGCAATTGGGGCCTTGGAGGGCTCATAGCAGAGCCCCCCACACAGTGCAGGACACTGGGGGGGTAGCGGGGATTGCCCCCCTCCGCTTGGCACCTGTGCAGCAGCTGCCCCATGGCGTGGGTACAGTGGAGCTCAGCAGGGTGGTGGAGCTGAAGCAGTTCTATGTGGCAGGCAAAGCCTGGAAGCGCTCAGCACCAGTGGCCCAAACTCCCAGACAACGCGCAGTGCCTGCTGAGCTGTGCTACACCCACACGATGCAACAGCTACCGCATGGGTGCCAGGCAAAGGGGGGGAAAGAATCCCTGCTGCCCCCCCAGTGTGTGTGAGGGGCTCTGCCATGAGCACCCAGGGGCCTCCAATCGCTGTTCCTGCAGCTGGTGACTGCAGGGCTTTTTTTTCTTTTTCAAGTGCTGGGGCTGGGCAGGACAGCCATGGGGGCTTCTCTAGCAGCTCCCGCCTGGGGAGAGGCAGGGACAGCCAGAGGAGTCATAGGAGAACCTGAAGCCACCCAGCTGTGCCTACCTCTCCCCAGCCAATCCGCATCACCGAATCAGCACCAAATCTTCCAAAGCTGACTTGGTTGACTCAATTCAGGACAGCAATCCAAATCTGAATCAAATCACTGTCCTCCAAATTGAACACTTCCCTATTTGCACAGGCCTACTGCGCAACCAAGGGACTCTGCATACACCTCAGCATGCTTTGCAAACTCCCTCAGTCTGCCCATAGATAGCTGGCAGCAGTGCACACAGGACAGTTCTGACTGGATGCTGCAGACTGCTCAGTCAGCCTGTGTCTCCCTGCAGCAAATTGTGGGATTGTGAAGGGGGCATGTTCGGCTATCTGCTTGGCTGGTGCAGCAGAGTTCAGTGAGCAACAAGCCGTCTCCCAGAGGAACTGGGGGAGGGCAGGAGCAAAGCACCATGGGATGCTGAAGGACAGTGCTGTAACTACTCTCAGAAAAGAACATGTACAGACATTTGCTCTCCCAAGAGAAACTCTCAGGAGCAATTTAACTCCAATTGTTCCCAAGCTTTTTTCCTCCTGGAGCAGCCATTTTTGCTCTCGGCGAAAAATCCTGAACATCTGTACACTTGTAGTTTCTCATGGGAGAGTTACTGCTCTCCCAAAAGAAACTGAATGTTTGTACACAGCTACAGTCTCTGCACTTTCTTCTGGATGCTTCTGAAAGTCAGTGGGACTGACAAGCCCAAGTCACTTAGGTGGTTTTAACAAGTTAACCTTAAAAATCTCACAGCTAATTCTCATTGGTCAAACAGTACAAAATTACATGATTGCACTACCTAATTATGAAGACGACGACACCCGGCTTTATATCCATATATTTCAAGCACATAAGCTTACCCTCTCATCATCACCCACATACATATACCAGCTAGAGAAGCACTGCTACAGAATTCTGCTGACCCACATGATAGCCCATGGGGCAGATTAACCATCACCCACCCCTGGCTTCTGGAGTGAACAGATTTGCTTGCAACAGCAAGACTACATATTCAGAAAGGGTCTGTAGCAACATCACTACCACATGGCCAACAGCCTCGAGTGCAGCAGGCAGGCCCAGGAGAATCCCCAACTCCTATCACCCAACAATACTTTGGAATTTCATAAACTTGCTTTAAAAACGAACAACAGTATCCCCCTCCAAATTCATACATACCTGATCACAGCCTGCATTCACCAATTCCTGTAACATCTGCCTATTTACTTCTATAGTTGCTGAGGTGCCTGACTCATTAGCAAAAGGCAATAAGGAATATCTGATTTCTCGCAGTGCTTTTTGATAAGGTCCAAACTTGGCTGTTGGTCTCATTTGCTGCTGCCTGGCAGCATCTTTCCCTACTAAAATTTTAGGGTCCAGAGACGTTTCACTGCCTGGTCCAACAGGTAAGACCTGACCTGAAGATTTAGAAGGCTGCTTTAAACCTTCCCGAATCTCTTGTAACCTTTGTCTGCTGTTTCCAGAATAAGTTGTAGCAGGAAAAGTCTTTGGCCTCATTGTTAATCCAGTTTTCTTTCAGCATAAATAGTCTCTCTCTTTTTTTAAGACACTTTATTCTGAAAAGCGTTTCTCTTGATGGTATCAATTTGTTGTAAACATAATCCTTAAAATCGGTTTCCACTCTGAATGTTTTATTTCAGTTCACGATCTTTGTGGCTCCTACACAGAATGAAAACCCCCAAAATCTTCATTTTGCAGACTGACTGTATCTGAAACAAAAGAAAATATAAACAATTTAATACTGTTTTCTGCCTCTTTTAAGCAGTTTGCTACACACAGAAGTGATTTTTTTTTAAATAAGGTTTCATTGTCTAGGCCCAAGATTTGAAAGGATTTCTCAAACTGATGGCTGACTGATATTTTTAATAGAATAGTCAATGGTATTCTCCATTTTTGTAGAAAGATGTTGACACAAATTTTCACATGAAATTTTCATTTCTCTTGACAATTTTAGTTTCCAAAATAGTTGAAAACCACAAACCCCAAAGTTTAAAAAGTTCACATTGCCTAATGTTAGGCAAAATTCTCACATAACTGCATAAGAAAAAATTGGGCAAACCTTTTATGTCAAAGTTAGCAGGAGGTATGTTCATACTGAGATTTTCTACATCAAGATCATGTCTGGAAAAAAGGCCCTGGTTGTTTCACAATTACTGAGTTACAAACAAAGGAAGAGGAGATTTCTAATGGAAACCACAACAGCTCTAACTAGAGTCTTTCCTACTATCCAAAAGCCAAGCTCAGTAATCAGACAGACAAGAAATTCTCACATTCTACTTTAACCTTAATAAATGCTGAAGATACAGAACTTTCTTCAAGAGCAGCAAGAAAAAAAAAATCTACCCTGCACTGCAAGGGCCACATTCTTTTAAATTCAGAGTTGTACTTTACCTACTAAAAAAATGCATTATTCAGAAAAATATAGATGGCAGAATCTGAGCTCCAAAAGTTAACATGCATAGTGAAAAATAATAAAAATCCCAGGCTGGAAACAAGGCAAATATGGGACAGGGCATTCAAATATTAAACTTATGAACTCTGTAAGGGAGTCTACTTTCCTTCATATGTTTTTATACAGCACCTAGCACAATGAGGCTCTGGACCTGGCTGGGGCTTCCTGACACTAACATGATAAAAATGTTGCACAATGGTGTATTCAAAGGAGGATTAAAATGTCCACTGCTGATGCACCACACACACTACTGATGCCAGCTCCACACCTTGGCTTCTGCTATGGTTTAACTGAAAATACTGTCCTCTCTAATATCCGTATTAGCACATAAAGTGCTCATCATCTATACATCTGTATTGCATTATGAAGTAGGTAACTATCTGCTGTATAGGTTTTCCATTCAGTTGTTGTGGAATGGCAAACGCTTTTTTTTTTTAAGTCGAGGAAGTGCTTTATTTCCTCACCAGTAACACAAGTCAAACTAAAGGAAAATATTTCAAAAAGTTCATTTCTGGGAACAGAAAGTTTAAGCCCCAAGAGAAAAACTTTTCCATAGTGATTATTCCCCCTCATTTTCTATAGTTCCTACAATTGTGAAAACTACATGATTTTTCATCCTGAACAAGGGCATTAAATCAAAAGCCTCTCTTAACTCCGCACTTGGACGCGAGTACTATCAGAACTTGGAGAACATCTCCAGATGATCACCATCCATCCGCAGAGCCCACAATGCCTGCTGTTGCCTATTTTGAAGGGTGAAGGCATGAAATCACCTTTAAAGTCAGTATCACTCCTTGGTGAGTAAAACATTCACTGTTGAACCTTAAAACAAAAAAATCCAAGATGGCAGAATCAAATTCAAGTCTCAGTTATGACAATGCATTTCTGATTGGTGGCACTGCTGAATGAGGTACTGTTACCCTTTATGTTACACCCTCACGAAGCACCACGTGCCCTTCCAGTACCACCTAGACCAAGGGTATCAGACTGGTGCCTGCAGGCAGCATCCAGCCTATAGAACTGTTCTGTCTTGCCCCCCAGACTACTGGTAGGCCATCAGAAGTTGAGGGTGGGGCTGAAGGCAGGACCTGCCACAGAATCCAGAGCCCTCAGTCCCAGGTAGACTTGGCGATAGGCAGCAAGGAGGCAAGGAAGGACTAATACAGCCCCAGTCACCCTCCAGCTGCTTAGCTTGTTGCCACTGCTGCAACCCTACCTCCCCAGACACTGGCTCCAGCTGTACACATTGTGTCAAAGCCAGAGCTGGAGCTGCCACCATGACACAAGGCACACAGTGGCAGCAGCTCCAACTCCACTATGGGGCATGTGACAGGGACTGGAGACAACATCGCATGCCCTGGGTCAGAACCACAGTTGCCACTGCTGCCACCACATTCTGGATTGGAGCTGGAGCTGCTGCCACCACCACTTGCTCACACTGCAGGCTGGATCCAGTCTACAAGGAGCCCTGCAGTTTGGATCTGGCCTGGGGCACAAAGTGGTTTTGACATCTCTGACCTAAAATGATCACTTAACAGAAATGCTCGAGTTCTGGGCTTTGCTGCTGAAGGCCCTAGGTTCAAACTCTGCTTATAAGCTATGATAAAGGGTTGGCATGCAAACAGTTTGTTTAAATAAGAAACTACTCTTTAGAAGTTAACCAGATGACCTGGGTTGCATAAGCACACACTAGACAAGAACTGGGATCAGTCTGAGATCTCAGACTCTCCTGTCTCCCAATGTGTAACCCTGAAGCACATTTGTCTAAAGTTGCAATTGGTGCCAGGAGAGAGAAATGTCTTCAGGTATCTTGAAAAGCTTTTGCCATTTGTGATAAGAAAAAGAGGTTCAGTTATCACGTAAGGCCAAAGCTTATTTTCAGGCACATGCAGCATGGCTTCTATTGAAGTCAATGGTTTCCAAGAGATGTTCCCGAGGGGGACAT
This sequence comes from Crocodylus porosus, assembly GCF_001723895.1. Taxonomy (NCBI): domain Eukaryota; kingdom Metazoa; phylum Chordata; order Crocodylia; family Crocodylidae; genus Crocodylus; species Crocodylus porosus. The sequence continues at coordinate 171,054,513 of NW_017728906.1, read as the reverse complement.
CAGCAGCTAGTACAGACTTTTAATAAACAATGACTTTAAAGAAACTCATTTAAACAATACTAATGCAACTGGTTTTGGAACACTTCATAACTAAACAGCCTGTCATAAACTGAAGAAAGAAATACCAATTTATTGTTCTGTCTTCCTTCTCCCTGACAGCAGTAGACACCATATGGCTGGGTTGAGGAGGAAGAACAAACAAGGACTCCTCTCAGACTTAGTGCCAGTGTTCAGGCATGGGATGTGCTGGAGAAGAATGCAATTCCCCCAGCTCTTTGCCACCTTAGAATTACATAATATGGCTCATATAAAGAAGTTTTGTGACCCATGATCCTAACTATGATTCTTATACTGTTGGGTCAAGCCAGCTGGCAACTTCTTCAGCTTCCTCTCTGGTTTAGCAGCATTATCTGAGTAGTCAGCATTACATTTACAGTATGAATGGGAACAGCAGCAGCAACTACCACATATAAGTGTAAATGTGGTTTTTTTGTTTGCCTGTAGAAAGCACATTTCACTTAATATGCAGGGCATGCCAAAAATTGGAAGTTAAATCTGCAAAGAAAAAGAAGTTGCATACTTTTTTTTTAGTTCCTTGTGATTTGTATTTTTAGAAAAAAATAGAAGTACTTTTTAAACTAACACAGACTATCTATCTGTGCTTAAACATTTCTGCCTTGTACTGTCCCTACATGGCTAGTTCAATATCCTTCTGACCATCACCCTGCCTACCATCCATGCAATCTACAGAAATCATTCTTCAAATGCATTTGAGTTCTAGGTCACCGAGTAAACACTCCTAAGGTTCTTTTCAAAACATTTCTGACATTCACTACTTACTAGAAACTTTATGCTCCCAATAAAACATTGTGTTGCTATAATTGTAGCAAGTTAGAACAATTTTTGTGCAACTGACTTCTATTTTCAGTTGAGAAACACTGCCCAAGATTGAGATAGTAAAATAAATACAATGAATTTAAACAGTGGGGTTTGTTCTCCCTGGGGCCCAAGATCCCTTCTTTTTTGTTCCTACATTCTGCATCAAACAGGGGCTCCACTGGCCTCAAGACATACAATGCTGCAGCCCTGCTGTACGTTACAAGGGAAGAGGCACAAAGCTCAAGATATCAAGCTGCTGCCTGAGTCTTTATCCCTGCCCTATATCCAAACTAAAGAGAGTGGCAGAAGCAAGGGAGAAGGGTGAGGTTTAAGAAACTGCCACAAGTCACCTCCTATCTTTGTTTCCCATTGTCTCAACCCTTGGGTTTGTCTTGTCTATTTAGACTTCAAGCTCTGAGGGGCAGAGTGGGTCTACACAAGGGTGCCACAAAAGCATAATACAAAATAGTTCTGCTTTATCCACAGCAGCATATGTGAAGTGGGGAGATAGAAGTGGAATAAATCCAGATTTAGTCTATCCCCCTCCTCCTATCCTCTATCCCACTAATAGTGCCACATTCAAACTACTACCAGTGGGGACCTTCAATCCAGTAAAACCATATGTATTTGCCCCATCTCAGGGGCATGGGCAACTGCCAGGATCTTAAATAACTCCTGCGCTTGCCCATCACAGCCACTGTAGGGCAAAAACAAATCTAAAAACTGCAAATGAGACTGCTCAGCTGGCGACTCCCACCTCCAGGCTTCCCAAGTTGCGGATCAGAAAAAAACCTGAAGCCCTCAAACTGAGGCATCACTTCTGACCACTACTAGACATCACAAGACTGAACACACTGTGGTAAAATAAAGTAGGGAACAGAGCCCAGGAGCCCCAGCTCCAACCCCTGCTTGCCCTAACTAATCTGAGCAGCCTCCCAGCCTACAGCCTAGCCGGAACAGACCACACATCGCACCAGCGCTTGTGAGCTGACGTTCACTCCCTCAGATGCTCCTGCTCACAAAAGCTTCCGCTATATATGTGTATGTACATACGTAGATATTATGCATACGTATTTATGCACACGTGCGTGTGCACACACTGACACGCACGCCCTTGGGCGAGTGCCCGAGCCCCGGGGCCCCAGGGACAGGCCGCACCGCGCCGGGCCGAGCCGCGGGTCCGTGCCAGGACAGCGCGCGCGGGCCAGGCTCCTGCTCCGGCGGGTTGCGGAGCCGCCCCGCACCCTCCCGGCCGCCGCCCTGGG
>NW_017728906.1:171045772-171052124 GCF_001723895.1 Crocodylus porosus | reverse complement strand
CCGCGCGGCTGCGAGTGTGGAACGCGCCGGGACTTCGCTACATTGTTGGCATTCCACGCGCGTCACGTGACCGCGCGTCATCGCCCCCAGCGGGCGGGGTGAGACTGGGACCAGCGCCTGACCCGGGCGCCGCTCGCCCGAGAACTTCCCCGGAGTGGTCGCCGGCGGGGCGGCCCCGCACCTCCGCTGGAGCCAAGAGCCCCGCAAAGCTGCCCCGGCCCGGCCGCTCCTGCCCCCGCGCTGCGCGGAGGCCGCAGGGACACGCTGTCCTACCCCCGCGCTCAGCGGACGTCTCTTCCCGTTGGGACAAGCGCAGGAGGCTGCGGGGCGCTTCGGCCCCGGCCTGTCCGCACATGGGCACCGGGACCGGGGTCTCCGCGCTCTGCAGGGGGCTAGCAGGGACCCCGTCCCAGCCAGGCTGCTCTCTGGGCCGCGCCACCTCCCCCTTACACCCGGGTCTGGCCCCTCTCGGCTGCACCTTAGTGGAAAGCGCCCCCCGCCCGGATCAGGGTCCTCCCCGCACCACAGGCCCCTCTCGCTCCCCGCGCTGCCCTGCTGACTTGTGCGGTAGGCTGGGGGAGCGGACAGGGAAGGTTTCATCCGTCCTGCCGCTGCCAGGCCCAGGAGAGGCAGCAGCAACGGCCAGGCAGGCAGGTTAACCCTTCCCTGCCTGCTCCCCCAGCCAGACAGCCTGGGCAGCCAGGATTGAGGTGGGAGGAGGGGACAGGAGTGAAGCCCGGAATGGGAGAGGAAGGGAGGGAGAGTCTTACCTTTCAGTCCTTCAGGCCCCTGCCCCCCCCGAGCATGTGAAGCTCCAACCATGAGCTAGGACTAACACCCAGGGGCATTGGAGCAGCTCACACGATAACATGTAACAAGGCCCTGAGTTAATGTTTCCAGATTTGAGCTGATGTTTTTAGCTAGAGTTAAAAACAGCTTGCAGGGCTGTGGAATAGTAGCTACATTAAGAAAAACAGCTAATAGCAGAATTGCAAAAGAAAGAATTGCTTGATCAGCTGAAGCTGTGGGATAAGGAGTTTAGAAAGAATCAGGTGGGTTATAATGAGCCATGAAGTGAGGTGACTCCCTGCTGCCTGAATAGGAGTCCTGCTGCTGTGGGCAGTTGTTTCACTCAAAGCTTAAAACCACAAATCAAAGGGGGTGGGGGGGATGAAACTGCACTACTGCACCTACCCTGGATCCACCCTTGGATCCAGGCATTAACAACTCCCAGAGAAAGAGGACATAAAGAAAACAAACTTATAGAAGATAAATACAGATACACCAAATAAGCATGCAAGTTATCTCTACAGCCCTGTTCCAGGTTAGGGAGGGAGATTCTGTTCCATATTCATTTTAAATACAGATTGTTAAAGTGTCTCCCTCTGAGGAAGAAGGATTTCAGTGTGTGTTTCTGGGGGAGTTATCTAAATACTAAAGCACATGGGTAATTTTACTCATGTAAACAGACCCACTGGTTGATTATCTGCTCATATAAAGCTGAGCAAGGGAATAATGTATTTTTTTTGTGGAATGGGAGCTAAATATATAGCCCCTTCAAAGCCAATAGGATAATTATGTGAGTAATGCTACTCCCATATGGCCCTGTCTTGAAACATTCTTTGAAATCTCACTTGTCTTCTAATTTTTATATTGCTTCGTCCAAATTGCCACTACAGCCTGTGAACAACTGGGATTTTTGAAGAGAAGGGAATCAGCTGAAAAAATAGTTTAAGAACCTTTCTAAAACTTAAAGTTTAAAAAACAAATTGCCATGTTTTTTAGAAAAAAAAGTGTAATGACGTGACTTTATCATTTTAGCAACTGAAGGCTGCCAGTTACTTTTTAGGAACTAATGCCAGACTTTCAATAGTGTCATTGACTGAAATATATTGAGGGGAAGAAAGGAAAGGAAATCTCCAGCTCAGCGGAGCTACAGAAAGCCCTTGGACTCAGAACAGATTCCAGTGACAGCATTACATTGTGGGGTGAAGTGGTTCACTTTGCAATCTTCAAATATGTGAAAAACTAAAGTAAACTTTAAATGTTATGATAGATGCAGCAAGGCTTCATTTTCTGAATTACTGTTGGGCTTAGCCCATGAGGCATAGCAACATGATTGTCTAAAACAGGGTATTGCTCAATTTCTTAAGACCTTTTCCCACCAAAGTCCAGGCTGGCTTAAAGAGGCAGCATCAATATAAAAATTGTGCAGCCCATGTGAAAATGTCTGTATCTTAAATACTAATATTATCTATGTGATTAAATCTTGACAAAATTGAGACTTTCAGGGCATTTTTCATTATTAACCCTGTTTGTTTTCTTTTTTTTTCCAATCAATTTGGACAGCGACTTTAAACTCAGATATTTCAGTTTCCAGTCAGTTTCAGTTGCTGGATCTGGTGCACCAGCACGAAGCTGTAGTGTTTGGATTCCCTGCTACAGAGTAAGAGAGATGGGAATTTGGGGGGAAGGAGAGAAAGCTCATCTCCTATACTACAGAAGCACTACATCAGCATGTCCTCTTGTAAACTTAGCAGCTTCCTTGCACTGTTCAAGCAGAACAAACTGTGATAATAACCATGTTCCCATAGAGTATTACATACACCCTGGGAATTTGGTGTGCTGAAGCATCATTCAACATTTCAGTTAAAACTTGGTTTGGTCCCATATGCACTGAAGCTATTAAGAACAAAGTATATTAAGGCATAATAATTCCCCCCTTCCAACATTATTTCCACGTTAAGATGGTATCAGAAGGAGGGTTATCACATTAAAAGACCAATAGCATTCTATGTCTGAGAAAATCTATTTAAGGGCTAGAGGAAAAAAAAGCATGGCATAGGTAATGACTGGTGCTCTAGAAATATCTTGGATTCCAGCACAATGGCAATGGAATGGGCTAGACATTATTTCATTTGACTCAACTTTACGTTAAAAAATATAAACATGGGATTCTTTTACTGGCAAATAAATATCAGAAATTACAACTAATTTTGCAATCCTCCCAAAAGAATACATGATATGTTCCCGTATCCACCCCGTCCCCAAATGCATATCACATCAATTCTTAAGTTTAACAGGAGCAAGAGCAGAGCTGAGGAGCTCTGCACTGAAAGAATGTCAAGATGTTGTGTGGACTCTCACTAACACTAGGTAGTTGTACTCAGGCCCTCTCAGAGGTTGAGAGAGGGGCCCAGGCCACTTCCATTTTTTGCGGCTCCTGGTATATTAAAAAACTATTAATCCATAGTGCACTACAGGCGGTGTGGCCTGGCAATGGGGCACTAGTTTAGAGTTGTATGATGAACGTCATCTTCTTTCAATCCTGTCAGTGTATCTCTGTGTCTGTATGTATAACCTCATTTGGAGATAACATCAAAAGTCTAAATTTGAGGCCCACTGTGAATGAGAGGCCCAGGGCCAAATGGCCCTCCTGCCCCCCCCCATGATAGGCCCTGGTTGTACTACATGCTGACTGTCCACCTGCTGAAGTTGAGAAGGCCTCTACTGACTGGATGACATTTCACCAATTGGATGTAATGCAGTAACTCTTGAACACCACAAGCAGCCAACTGCAGAATTTCAGGGAATGTTCTTGGTCTCAATGGGCAAAACCCAGAATAGAGAACTCAGGGAAGGAGGGGGTGGGGGTGAACACACAGCTCCTGGCATTTGGTGAGTATATCCAGCAATTTCAGTCTGGTCTGCAATTATGTACAGATCAACATGGGTGTAGGTTGTTTGTCTGCTACAACCTACACCCCACCCCTATAGATCAAAGAACTAGTCAACAGCAGCCATTAGCACCTTCCAGTATAACAATACCCTCATCACAGTTCTGCCCACCCTCCCAGTGTTGTTGGTTGAAGCAAACTTCCTATGGCCCAAAGTTGGTCTAATAAAAGATATCATACCTACCCAAAGAAGCTTGCCTGCCTATGGCCCAAAGCACACTGAATGGACCCAGGCCATGCTGGGACAAGAAACGTAAAACCTGCCAACACTTTTCCTACGATAACCACATCACACAACAGAACCATCACCATCCTGGATCTTATACTTGCACCTACAGAAATGTAATATATCTCATCCAGTGCATGAAACTCCCTGCTGGAAAATATGTAGGAGAAACCAAACAACAATTGCATACTAGAATGAACACAAACTGAAAATCTATCAAGACAAAAATATCCAATTACCTGTGTATGCTCACTTCTCACAAGAGAACCACTCTCTCTTCAATTGCTCAGTTACAATCCTCAAAGGGAATTTACAAAACACCTTTCATAAACGAGCCTATGAACTTCACTTCATAAATCTACTGATACAAAAAATCATGGACTAAATACAGACATTGGATTTATGGCACATTATAACCTGTCTAATATCTGGTAACCCCAGGTAACTTGTCTGCATTTTACCATCTACAATCTATCACCAGCTCAACATTCCCCTTTTCCCCCACCCCACCTATCTGTTCTCTATTGTCTCCCATTCCCTCTGATCCTCACTACCTTGCATTTGCATCTTCACAGACCTGCTCTTTGCATGTTGGCTTCTTTTCTACCCAGAAGAATACACAAAACACCACCAGACTCTCCCTATGCCTGGAAAAGGGTGTTTGTCCCTGAAAGCTTGCAAAGAATAATTTTTCCAACAATTGAGTTGGTCTAATAAAAGATACCACATTTACCCAAGGAACTGTGTCTGCCATCCCAGACAAAATGAAATAATGATAAATAATAAGTATGTGAGAGGTAGTTGCAGGTCTTTCTGCAGAGGAGAGTAGGCCTTAGGCTGGGATTCCTCTCCTTTTCCTTCCTCTGTTCTCTCTTCTCTGCTTTGATGGTAAGATGCTTCACCTCAAAATAGGCTGTAGTTTGGTTGAGGTTGTGGCCCCATTGATGTAGATCAGCAGCCAACACCGCCCAGCTCTTCATGTCAGCATCCGTTTTCTTGAGGTGTGCCTTCAATGTGTCCTTGTAGTGTTTCATCTGGCCACCCCAAGATCTCAGGCCATTACTGGGAAGCACATACAGAGTTCCTAGCCTAGAGAAGAAATAGAAGAAACTAGGGCAGGGCAGCCACACAAAGTTCCTACCATGGTGAAAAATATGGCTTGTATGACAGTTTCCTTATCTCTAAAGAGAGGATCATGATCTCAGTATTGTGAAAACAGGGGGTAAATGGTTCTTTGTAAGAACAAGCATTATTTTACTATAAAATGAGGGGCCACATCCCATAAATTATGTATGCTCCTAAACTCCCAATGAAATCAATCAGAGTTTAGATGCCTAAACCGGAGTTAGGTAGCTAACTACGTTTTTAGGTCTGTAACAAGTCTATAAATTAAAGCTCAGAATCTCAGTTCAGCATTTATTTAAAAGGGCGTTGTGTAGATTTCTCCAACAATCTATTTTAGGTACTTATAGGGCAACTCTCCCCTAGGTATCTCAGTACTGGGTAGCCCTACTCATTTGTGGAATACATTCATTTTTAGCAAATTTGTAAAATGTTTCACATTCAACTTACCTATTGATTTAATACTAACCTTTTGCATCTGAGGCATTTAAACTACATTATGCACTCTGCAATAAACTGCTAACTCAGACTTTCATTTGCATTTGTTGGGGAAAGAAACATTTTAGCATCACTTCTTGGCCTCTTGAAGGCTCAGATCAAGTGTTTTAACCTCTTGCATGCAACAGTTATTCTGTGTCCACTGACTGATTATAAACTTCCAACTTCCAACAGAACTGTTAAATAGGATGTTACAAATCTGTTTACTGGATGAAAAAGTGTCACATTTAATTTAAAGCAAAGGTAGCTTAGGTTAGAGTAGCACAGTTTTGGGAGACAAATTACTGAATTCTCATGTTGGCTGTACCACTAACTCACTGTATGATTTTGAACAAGTCCTTTACCCTGTATTTGTCAAGTTTGCTTCATGGGAATATTCATGGGAGGATCTGAGATTTTGTAAAGGGGTGTGTAGGCGCCCCACGTGATACTGCAGGGATAGCTACACCTTCACTCCCAGCTTTCCTCCCCTGGCAGTGGGGCAGGAAGGCCCAATTGTTGAAGCAGCACCCAGCTATTTTTTAAGTCCCCAAAGCAGGTAAGAACATGCCTCTCAGCAGCATAGAATCATAGAAGTCAGGTTGGAAGGGACCTTGTAGATCTTCAAGTCTGACCCCCCGCCTGGGCAGGAGAAAACACTGGGCTCAAATGATCCCAGCTAGGTAGGCATCAAGCCTCCTCTTAAAGACCCCCCAGGGTAGGAGCCAGCACCACTTCCCTAGGAAGTTGGTTCCAGCTCCTAGCCACCCTAACTGTGAAGTAGTTCTTA
>NW_017728906.1:171026857-171045061 GCF_001723895.1 Crocodylus porosus | reverse complement strand
AATCATAAAAGGCAATCAGGTTGGTCTGACATGACCTGCCCCTAATGAAACCGTGCTGGTTGCCCTTGAGCATCATCTCTGAGGCCAGCCCATCGCAGATGTACTCCACGATGATCTTCTCAAAGAGTTTCCCTAGGACTGAAGTAAGACTGACAGGCCTATAGTTGTCCGGGTTCTCCCTCCTCCCTTTTTTAAAGATGGGGACCACGTTGGCTACTTTCCAATCATCTGGCACCTGGCCCGAGCACCACGAGCACTCGTAAAGCTGTGCCAAGGGCCCTGCAATAACCCCTGCTAGCTGCCTTAACACCCTGGGGTGGAGAGCATCTGGACCCGCTGATTTGAACACATCCAGCCCCTCCAGAAGCTCTCTAACCCGGTCCTCCCCCTCCTGCCCCATCCCCTTCCCACCACTGTGCTGTCATCAACTGTCTCCAGTTGCCCTGCAGGTGGGGGAACTCCAGAGCCACTCCTGTTCTGCTTCAGCCGGGCTACATGAGAAGCTGGGTTCAGTGGCAGACAAGGGGGTAATGGAGAGGGAGGCGAGATGCTGCTGAGCACAGAGGGGAAAGGAAGTGGGGTAGAGATTTGTATCTCATTTGGGGACTTAACAGAAGTCTCTGGCTGCAGCTCCAATGGGGAGATGCAACTGCACCACTGTACCCACTCTGGATCCCCTGGAAGCGCTGTGTGGTATAACTAGAAAACATGCATAAACTCTTCTGACAATTAATAAATGCCATTACACATACTAAAATAAATGCAAAACTCTATAACTCTTGGTTCAGAGATGATACCTTTTATTGGACCAACTAAGACATCACAAAAAAATATCTTTTTCTGCAAGCTTTTGGGTGCACACATGCTTCCTCAGGCTCAGGGAAAATTAAAGATAGTGAAAAGTCCCCATAGGTAAAAAATAAACTTCCTTTCTGTGCAGAGGAAGCTGAAGGTGGAAGTCTGTTCCTCTGGGTTTCATAGATTCATTCATAGATTCATAGATGTTAGGGTCAGAAGAGACCTTAGCAGATCATCAAGTCTGACCCCTTGACCCGGGCAGGAAAGAGCACTGGGGTCAGACGACCCCAGCCAGGTGCATGTCTAGCCTCCAATTAAAGACCCTCAAGGTAGGGGAGAACACCACCTCCCCTGGGAGCCCATTCCAGATTTTGGCAACCCTTACCGTAAAGAAGTTCTTCCTGATGTCTAACCTAAATCTGCTCTCCGTCAGTTTGTGACCATTGTTCCTAGTTACTCCAAGGGGTGCCCTGGTAAACAGAGCATCTCCTATTCCTTGCTGTCCCCCTGATGCATTTGTAGGTGGCCACAAGATCACCTCTCAACCTTCTCTTGCGGAAGCTGAAGAGATCCAGGGCCCTCAATCTCTCCTTGTAGGACTTTGCCTGCCATAGGAGTGGCCCGCTTCTGAACCCTCTCAAGGTTGTCCACATCCCCCCTGAAGTGCGGTGCCCAAAACTGGATGCAGTACTTCAGCTGCGGCCTGACCAATGCCACACAGAGGGGAAGTATCACCTCTTTGGACCTGTTTGTCATGCACCTGCTAGTGCATGATAAAGTGCGGTTAGCTTTACTGATCACTTTGTCACATTGACAACTCATGTTCATGCTGGAGTCAACAGTGACTCCAAGATCCCTTTCCACTGCTGTGCTTTTGAGAAGGTCCTCCCCCAGCTTGTAAGTGTGCTGGTGATTCTTTCTTCCTAGGTGCAGCACCTTGCACTTGTCTTTGTTGAACTGCATCCTATTCTGTTCCGCCCACTTTTCCATACTGTCCAGATCTGTCTGGATTCGTTCCCTACCCTCTGGTGTGTTAACTTTACCCTATAATTTGGTATCATCTGCAGATTTGGATAGAGTGCTTTGCAGATGATACCAAATTATGGGGTAAAGTTAACACACCAGAGGGTCCATGAGAGTGTCTCAGTATTGCAAGTACTAAGCATTACTATTATGTATCTGGGCATGATAGCTAAATTATCTCCAATATCTTACAGAATGTCACATCAATATTGTTTGTCAGACAGTAACTCTATTGTTAGCTCACATCAGTATTGTATACAGACGAAATCAAGAATCGTCTTAGATAACTAGACCCTGGGAGGGGAGACTTGATGACTGGCAGGACTGGTAAGATGATAAAGGGGCTCATCTTATCGAATGAAGCCTAAAGGAGCGATGTCCAGAACTTTTTACAATGCTTACTTTTTGTTATCTGCCTCTGGTCTCAGCCCACCTCATAAAACTTAATTTGGACATCACCAAACAAAACATTTTGCTTATGATAGCATTTATTAGAAGTCCCAGGAGAGAAGCCAAGGATAAAGCTACCGTTAGTCATACTGAGCTTTTTATGAATATGACCTACCCAATTAAAAAAAAAAATTTCCAAGAGCGAGATCAGTGAGGCCCTAATTCTCAGAGGTATTTAGGTACCCCACTCCTGTAGGTCTTAGATTAAATTGTGTCACAGAACTTTTAACATTGTGTTGTCTAATCCTTTTCAAAGCAGAAAACCCTTAATGTAGATACAACCACAGAGACTGAAAAACCTTCTTGCCCCAGAACAAACTTAATACCCATTATTAGGGAGAAGTAGCCTACACTGCTGCTTCATGTTATGTTAACATAGCATTTCAGTAGCTAAGTCTCAACTCAGGAGCTTTGAAAAATAAAAATAGGGGATGATAGAACCATTATTATAGGAAAAAATAATTAAGTAATTAATTTTTTTCCACAGGCTGCCTAATCAGAAAGCAACAAAAGGAACAAAGGGTAAAATGAAAGGGTTTTAGAAAAAGACAAGTTAAGAGCAGGTGGCAAACTACATATAATTGGGACACAGGGAAGAAATCTTACAAACTATTCATTTTTAGACTATCTTCAGCACTTAGATATGAGAGAAGTAGAACAGAGGTAACACCGATTTAGTCTATCATAAGATATAGTGGGAAATTGTTAGAACCTCCAGGTTTTGGAGAGTCAAGGAGTCTGATTAGAAAAGCATCAACATAAAAGTGACCAGGATTCTTATCCAAAGCCTGTTGCTGCCTGGCCCCATGAACTATGTAATTATGACTAAATGAGTTTGAAAGGGGAAATAAAGGCAGAAAATTTGAACTGGCTAAACTTTGGAAGAAAATCAGTCCCATAAAGTGCAACAGAATACATTTTAAAAAAGACAATGTGGAGAATTAAATTTATTCAAAGGTATAATAACGCATGATCAAAAGCAATAAAAAATAATAGTCAATACCCACGAACAAAGAAATGCAAACAAAAGACACATGGAAAGTGCAGAGGAAGAGAATGCAGTGGGTCACAGATGGAAAAGGGAAACACAAGAAAATCTATAGAAGAGATTAAAATATGGTTTTCTTCCAGGTAGAATGAATAAAAGGTCCTTTATTGGCAGGAGCACTGTACTTTGCTACAATCTAAGTGTTCAGAGGAAAGATACTGGAAATTGATATAAATATAACAAGTCATAGGGAAGGAATGGTAAGGGAAACTGGCCTTCTGCTAGGTGGGCTGTTGAAGAAGGAGAAAATTCCAGATCTATGTGTTAGGCAATGTTATTAAGGTGTAGCACAATGTACTTATAGGCCCTAACAAAGATTGTACCCCACTGGCCAAAGCAAAACACAGGGGACCTGCCCTGAATGACTCTGCTTGGTGATGATCAGGTAGTCGAGCCAAGGAACCTTTCTTGCAGATGGTCGAGGCCTTTGCCCAGGCTGGGCTGTGACGATCCCCCACAACAAGCTGGCATAGGGGCAGAGTCAGCTGGGGGACCCTTCCCAAGAGCTGTACTCTGTGTGCATGTGTTTGTGCACTCCGTGCGCATGTGTTTGAGCATTCTCCAACCTGCCTTAAGACACAACCATGTTACTTTGGCCTCCTGTTAGTGAAAGGTGGCTGCCTCCTGCATGAAACCATAATGCCTCCAGGCACAGAAGTGAAGAAGCAAATAAAACAAAAGTGAACCACCATAAATGTCTGATCCTTCTTGTTCTGAGGCTTTAAGAGATTTTTACCTGCTTCAGTTAGATCAGTTGATTCTCAGCCTTTTAAAATTTAAGGCACCCTTCCCTACCTTTTTGAATTTGGAACCCTGAGTTGAGAACCACTGTTGTGCTGCCTCAGCTTACCTTCATAATTCTCAACCAGCATGTTACTAACACCGCTGCCTGGTGAAAGTGCCCCAAGTGCCTCATACACAACCAGGGCTGCATCATGAATGAATGCTTCTGCCTGCATTAAGGTTATCTGATAAACCTAAAGCATACAGGAGCAGTGGCTCTTGCTGCAGCTCTTCCCAGTCCAGTCCCCCCATGCTCTACCTGGAAACAGGTGTACAGGGCAGTTCCACTTGGCTGCAGCAGTGGTGTCCATACCTGCACTGCAGCACCCCTGGAAGGCTCTTGCAGCACATTTGTTGAAAACCACTGAGTGAAACACACACTTGACTGGGATGTTTTGGTCAGGGATGATCCTGCCTTGAACAAATAGTTGACCTCATGAGTTCCCTTCCACCCCTACTTTTCTGTGTTGACCCTATGATACGTTTGGTATGAATTCTTAAGGCTTCACTTGTTATCTGGGCAGCTTACCTGAGTCTGGATTTCTACCAGCTACCCCAATAATATCTTAGCTGTGCTGTGAAGCCTGATTCCATGACTCTGATTCCCAAGAACACTGTTTTAAAAAACAGGCTCTTTTTAGTTAGCCAGTTGATGTGACCTGTTGGCAGAGATGGAACAGGACAGCTTCACACTCTGGGCAGTAGCGGTGCATGGGGCAATGCCACCTGCCAGATGCAGTTTCGATTATTTTTGTGCTCCCAAGGCTGCTGCCTAGGTCATGCTCTCTCAGTTTTGCTACTGCCTGCTCCCTTAAGAAAAGTAAATCACACCTGAATTCCTTATAAAAAGGTGATGAGGGACTCAAATTACTGTCATCTTCTACATACAACTAACACCACAATTTCAAATGCCCAGGCATGCTTACAAAAGATCATTCTAACAGAGCATGAGTATCATTTTAATACAACATCTGAATTGTTATGGCACCAGATAGCAGCATGAGGAAGGCATACCTCAGACTTTATTGGAAGGTGGAAAGATATGGTGTGGGGGAAAAAGCTGCAGTCACACCTTTATTTATTAAGGGAGGTGAAAAAGTCTTGAAAGTTACACAGTTATTTACTTATCTCTACTACCTCTTAGACACTAGAAAGACACAGATAATAGCTACAGCCTGAGTGAGTTGAATGAATAAAAGAATTAGCTTGTATGCTAAAGAGCAGCTTAATACATGCAAATTAAAGATGGAGGGGTATGACTGAATATAGTGGAGGCCAGATGACTCCAATCAAACCACAGCATTGAAAACTGGGACTTGTCATTCCTGTGCACCACACCTCCATTCGATAGGCTGAAGTTTTATAGAAATTAGCTTTTGTCTTAGAGTTCTCAGGAAGTTGCCAATGAAGCACATACACTATTTCAAGTGTCCCCATCCCAGCAGAGTCCTGATCTGTTTAAACTCTCTACTTGAATCTAATCACAGAATGATACAGACTTGAAATAGGAGTTCAAGCAAAAATATCTCATAACCACTTGTTCCTATGGGATAATGTTACTATTATCACTGGTTGTTTCCTGGTCTTATACACAATCTTTCAACCTACAGCTATACTGAACTTTGTTCCCATGCCAGCCACTGTTTTTAGCTCCTTTTAGGAATACTCACTTGCTCATTTGAAAAGCTCCACAGCAGTCCCAGCTACACTTTCAATTTGTAGTCCTTTGTTTTCAGTCTCCACTGTATGTTTCTATCACATACTGTGCTAGCTCTCTAAATCTAAGACCATGGATTAAAGAAAATAGGCTTTGAATGTCATATAGGTGGCATTTATTCATCATCAGTCACTAAAACACCAGGGAGCATAATAAGTGGTTTGCAAATAACAAATAAAACATTGAATGAGGCTATAAAAAGGATCACCAATTATCTGATTCAGGGACTAAATGTTTAAGGCTTATTATAAATCTTAGAATATCATAAGCACGTATGTAGCAATATTAATAGCCTGTCAACCAAAATGAATGCAAAAGAATGAATACACCACACAGTGCACACATTGACATCATGAGAAACACACCATCACATTGTCTAACAGATATGCTACATTCCTCCTTCCCTAAAATATATGCACACATTTTTGGTTGTTCTGATTTTTTGTGTGCTCCCCAAATTCTGAAATGCCTGTATACACAAGGCAGGTTTTGGATATAAAAATTTGATTTTTTGTACACTCAAAAGATTAGCCTATGAGTCATCCACTCAGGAATATGGGTATGCAAATACAAAGGTCACTTTTGAAGGAGAACATGAAACATATGCATATCTTCCACAAACAAAATGTGTGCAAATGTGTTTGCATATGTGTGTGAAATGGATCCCTCCTTGATCACTTAAAACTCTAAATTTTATCATTATGCTGCAGTTTTTACCTATTTGCCCACTTGAAATTTAAGTGCAATTCTTCATCCTAGAGGTCCATGGGGAAAAAAACCCCCATGTAAAATGAATGATGCAGTAACAGAACAGTCCAAGTTCCTGTATCAGCAAACAAAGCCAAAGTTACCTCTCAAATTTTACATGGCGCTGAAGTATGGGGGTATGCTGCTAGTAATGATATTAGACATACCTCAGAACAAGTTTCTTAGGGCTCTTCTGGCTCTTTCTCCCTCAACTCCTGAATCTTTTCTGAGATTAGAGACAGGACTGGATTCTATTTTAACTAATATTATTATTAGAATGACAGGATTTTGGTTTTAAACCCTGCCCCTTTTACCATCAAGCCTGCTTAAATGATGCTACATAGAAAATATTAGTAATCTCCCTCCTCTCCAATCACTTTGGTTAGCTTATCTTTCCCGTACCTTTTGCACTTTTTGGGACGGGATACTATCTCAAAGATAATGAAAGATCTTTCTCCCCCATAGAAAAGGTTCAGGTTTTCCAGAGGATACGATATTTCCAGGCAGGATGATTTTGCAGGGGCTAGGGCTACTTCCATTGTACCTTTATATACTCTTTGGAAATTAGATTGGGCAGGAGAAAGGTATTTACAGTCGGATCTCAATAATAAATGGCAATCTTCTTTGACTAGACTTAGGACCAAACAGATGCCCACAGCTGTTCTGGATGGACGTAGATTTTACATTCCAAGGGCTAAAAGATGTTGCCCCGTCTGCCTAGGAGTTTTGGGAAGTACTATCCACGATGTATTAGAATGTTCTTTATATAATAACATAAGGAGAGCCTATTTATTACTGTACTTTCAGAAACTGATACATTTCTCAAATAGAGAGAAATTAATCTGGCTTCTACAGCAAACAGATCTAAATGTAGTAAGCCATCTCACAATTTTTGCTTACAAGGCTGAGATGATTAGAGTTAAATATCCTTTATTACTGATATGAGTATTAACATTAGATTTGATTTTATTGTCTCAATTGTGAATCTATGTACAACAATATTATAGATTAATGTCTTGATTTACTACTATATTTATATTAATAGGCTTTTATGTTTGTGGGCTCTATGTTTAGTATAATATCTGTAGTTTGGTTACCAGTGGCAACATGTAGGAGTACATAGGGGTGCACATGCACCCCCTGACAGGCCACGCTCAGGAGCTGGGCAGGGGGACAGGCGGGAGCATTGGTGCCCCCCTTTGACTCTTTTCTTGCTCTCTCTCACTCAAATATCCAGCCTCTCACTACAGGCCTAATCTGAAGCTCAAAGAAGTCACTGATGGCCTTTCCTTTGATTTGGATGCACTTTGGATTAGATTCTTGCCTATTCTTTCTTTGTGTCATCAAACTGCTCTTGCCTTTTTCTCTCTCCCCCACTAAAACCGTTATCTTTGCCCTAGTCACTTCTTGCTTGGACCTCTTCCCACAGTGCTGCTGGGGCTCCAGTGCTGCTGCTCTCACCTGGGTGCTTGGCTGCAGCCATGGGAAGAAGCCACAATGCTGCTGGGGCTCCAGTGCTGTAGCTCTTGCCGGCTTGGCTGCCAAGCACCCAGGCAAAAGCAGCAGTGCTGGAGCCCCAGCAGCACCATGGGAAGAAGGCTGGCACTATGGCTTGTTCCCACTTCAGTAGCCAAGTACCTGGTAAGCTGGGTCTCTCTACCCTTTGAGTCCCACACCTGTCGGAGTGGGCACTGTGTGCACTGGATTGGGCATGGGGGGGGGCAGAGAGGATGACATGTGGGCCAAATCTGGCCCACAGGGCGAGCCCTGTGCCAGTCATGTGGCCTGTGGACCCACAGTCCCATACCTCTCTTACCCTGCCCAAGGGGCCAGTCAAGTCTGACATCCCTGATTTCCAGATTTCAAGAGAGGAGAGATTGTCCCACCCCCTTAGTATTTAAAGTATCACTGTAGTACAAGAGCACTTCCCCACTACTTGTAGATTTAATCCTTTTAGCAGTTCACTGGTGCAGTGAAGTGCTGTAAACTACATATTATGATTGGGGAAGTGACTTGCTGAAGGTCACTCATGTTTTGATAGTCCTGAAGTGATGTTGTTGCTTTGATGGTCCAGGAAATATGTGAGAGGAAGAAATTCTTGTGGGTGATATCTTTCATGGGACCACCTGCATGGTTGGGATAGACAGAGAGAGCAGTTGGTCCAATTAAAGGTATTCCCCACAAGAATCCTTGCCTCTCTCAAGGTCACTCAGCAAGTCTAGGGCAGGGCTGAGAACTGACGCCAGAATGCCTGTGTCCCGGCCCCGTGGCTTAATCATTCACTCAGGCCCTTACTCTGGGAACAGCCTCACAATTCTCTCTCCTCCTGCAGAATTGTCCTTAAAACCTACTTATTTTTTTCATCCTTTTCTCAACAGTCTCTGGGAGAATTATTTCCACTGTCCGTAACAGCAGTCCAACGTTTTGTCTCATCTCTATTTTAAATTCTTTGAGAATGAGATTAACTCTTTCCATTAGCAAAGCACTCCATTCACATTTACATCCCCATTTAAATGCTCAAGACTGTGATCATTATAATTGCTTTGACTTAGATATACTGTATTGCGCTTGCAGGGGGAAGCAGATAGGGCTCTGTGCGTCACACAGGAGAAAGCGACAGACTGTGTTTGCTCTCTAATTAAAACACTTCAATGACTTTAGCTGGAGCAGTGTAAAAGCTGCCTTGAATAATTTAAGGCAGCTCAAATAAGATTTCTGATAAGTCTTGCCAGAATAGAGAATGCCCTGGTAACAATGACAGTCAATGGCAGAAGACTCACTCTGACCGAACTTCCACTGAATTTCCTCAAAGTGTAGGGACAAGCCCATCCACAAACCTTTGTGGTTTGAACTGAAAAGGAAGAAAAACTTCCCGATTTCACTATTCATATCACTGAGGGGAGGCCTACACAGTCTCCAATCCACAGCTGGAAGTGTCACAGTGAATCATGCCATACCCACTCATGCCTGCTTCGCATGTGTGAAACCCCAGAAGTAAGGCAACACAGCAGCCTTAGAACAACCCTAAGTGCACACCAAAAAGCTTGCCTCAGACAGAGAGCCCAGCAGCAGCTCTGGGCATTTGCTCAGCATTGCTCTAGCATTTCTGACCTCATTTGAGGATTTGGCATCCACAGCAGTAGTGAATGGGTAGGGAACTCTGTGGTGAGCTCTATGGGCAATGCCTCTGTGGGAGGCACCTGGGAGTGATGCAGAAGTCTTGTCCAGAGTTTTGCTCATTCAAAACAAATCCCTCCAAATAAGTACAACATGGAGATACACCAGGTTCAATTCACTTCTGGCATGAGTCAGAGGTATAGCAGCCCGGTATTGTTTAGTTCAGTATCGTAGCTGATCGACCCTCTGCCTCACCTGCACCCACATGCACCAGGGGATGTAACTGTGGATGGGCTGGTTGGGCAGGCTCACCCAAATATGAACCTGTACAATGCCTGGTGCAAGTATAAATTCCTTGAGAGCCTTTCACTGTGCCAAGGACAGCATTTAATGTACAAGGCAGGGTCATCATTTACAATTTAAATGATTTGCTGTGACGTCAGAGAGCTGATGGCTGCCTATATGCCTTGCCTATGCACCTTACATTGGGACCCACTTAAATTTCTGCTCCTAGCACAGCTGACATGTACACGTTCCCCTCAAGCAGTGACAAGAGGCCTTATCTATTGCACAAAGTGCCCTGTCTGAGACAAAAGAAAGAAATACATAATAAATGCCCAGTAACAGGATTGTTCTCACTAACCTTATTTTCCTTTTCACATTTCTGAGTCACTAATACTTGGGAACGGGGAATACAAGAGACTGAATTTATTCATAGTTCAAGCATTATGAAAGCACCCTCTGAGCCAACTTCCTCTTACACTGCCACCCCATTGAAGCCAACCCTGACCTTTAGGGACCACCCTCTTCAGGAATGGAGGGTTATTCAGACGGCATCCTGTCTCGGAGCTGGCCACCTCCTCTGAGCAGCAGACACTTTGCTGCAGCGGAACTCTGACCATTTGTTTCTGAGAATTTCTCCTGTTACTAAAGGACTCATCTGGCTGCAGGAGCCAAAGCAAAGATTCCTAAAGCTGGCCAGGAATGGGATGCAATCTGCATGTTACGAGACACAGCAGGATGAATCTGATGAAGCATAAGGCAGTGGGAATAGCAAGATGGCACCAGTGGAAGCTGCTTCCTTCCTTAGATCACTTGCATATCATTTCACCTCAGCTGAATATGCATAGAAAAGAAAGAACTGGCTCCTCCTATTCTTTATTCAAGTCAAACCCCTTCAAAGTCAGTGGGAGCTGCAGGTGGGGCTAGCATGGCCAGATCTGGGAAACCTTATTTACAACCAGCTCCTACATCTGCCATGCAATATAATTTGTCACTTTGCCCTGCAAGGGTGCCCACAATGAACATCTCCCTCAAAACAACCCTTTCTTGCAGAGATCTATAGAATCATAGAAATGAAGGAACTTCAAGGGGTCGTCTCATCCATCCCCCGGCTCTAATCGAGGATCAGATATACTTAGGCCAGCCTTGACAGATGTTTGTGTAATCTGTTCCTAAATCATTCCAAAGATAGGGAAAACATAACGTGTCCTGGCAACCAGTTCAGGTGCTTCCATGTCTGAGGCTCTGGCTCCCACTGGGAGTGGTGACCCCACAGCTATCTCAATGGAATTGCTATGCAGTTAATGATAAAATGCTAGTGTCTCCACTCCCATACACCTCCCATGCACCACATGTAGAAATGGGATTGTGGCAGAGTGTTGGGGTGAGGGAACAAAAGCCAACAGCAAGGAAGAAAGAGAGAAAGAAAGAATTTCTTTACACCCAACTAAGCCCTTTCATATATTTTGAGTTTCTTAGGCTTAGGATCTTTGACGCAATCTTCCATTATTATAGGGGAAGGAAGGTGGGTTTTTTTGCTGAAACTTTGCATTCTCTACATAAAACTGTTAAATTGTACTGAATTAATTTTTGACACTACATCCCACATTTCTGCCCATTCTGGATTGTTCCCCCTCTGGCTCTTTCCTGCTTTGTTTTTCTTCTTAGTATTATTCACTTAACTTAGTCTGGCTACTCCTGTAACAGTAAGTGACTTGCTTTGGGCAAAACATTTCGTACACTAGATTTATTGTCTTCATGCTTAGATGTCCATCTTGTAATGTCTTCTGTATATGGGCCCATCCAAGCTTCTCACTCTCTTTTCTCCTTTTTACTTTAAGCTTAGTGTTTTGAAGGAAGTTGATCAAACTGAGCATTCTTGTGAATTTGCGCTTGGCTGCCAAGAATGCAAGTGATTCATCCCTCTGTAAAGAGAAGTGCTGGCAATAAAACCCTCCCATTCCCCGTTTTTACATGCAAAATACGGTTACTGCTCCAAACAAGCAAATCTTTATACTCAGAACAAAGCGCGCTATTAATTGCATGACAACCAGAATTCTTAAAATACTTTTAAGATCTATTCTTAGAACAAGGAAATATTGTCACCAGAGGCTTGTAATTGATTAGATGTAAATTATAACTAGTGGCACAACATATCAAAACGGTACCTCTGCCTCAGATCCCTGACATTTTTACCTTGTCAGCAGCAGGACTGAATTCCAGCAGTTTTTCCTTTATGTCATGGAGAACTGAAGACTCTTCCAGGGAACAGCAGAATTTTTTGGGGGGGGGAGGGGAAGAGAGGGAAACGTTATTTGCTTTAATTAGGAGAGAGCAACAGCTGAACTGTTTAGTGCAAGAAATTCTCTGGAGTGCAGAATTAGTTGTTGATAACGCAGGCGTTAGCATGGCAGTACTGGTGCAGCCTTTAGCGCCACCTACCAAACTCCCAAAGGAATTAACTTTTCTGCAAAGTGCATTGCATTCCAGTGCAACACTTAATAATATGCAAATTGCTCATCTAATCAACTTCCACATATATATCAGGAAATCCTAACATCTCACTCCATTGAATGATAGGCTTTCAAATATATCAGTTGGAGTTGTTTGTATTTTGTCTTTGATTTAGCCGGGACATTTTCTCTTATTTGACAGATCCCATTAAGCAAGGCAGCATGATATTGAAAGCACATCATTATGGCTGTGAAGACAAGGCTTGTTCATGAGTAATCCAATTTTTTGAGGGCTTGATTAAAGTGTATTTGAATTAATCTTATTTTTGCAATGGGGGTTACAAAGCCTAAGCCAGTCCAATAAAGTTTTATTAAGCCAAAGCTGTACCTGCTAAAGCCATCTGTAATAAAAGATTTCCTTTTCAGCTTGTTTACAACAGTTTCCCACAGATTGTTCTGCAATTGTTTAGTTTGTTTCTAAGGTGCACAGCCTTTTACTTATGGGCAGCATATGAAAAAGAGACCAGCGCACTTGTAAGGCAGTCTGAAATATCTCCATTTACTAGACATTTGCATCCACATCCAAACTTTCTAGATGGGATGTATCTGAAATCTGCTATTCCCCAGGATCCATTTGATAGCAGGTCAATTATGCTGGTCAGAAAGAACTTGCTTTAGATTTTGAGTTTTACATTTTTTCACAAATGACTTGTATAATGCTGACATTGCACTGAAAGAGACTGCAGGGTGAAAACTACCCTCCCTGAAGTCAATGGCCAAATTCTTTGATTTTAGTGGGCCAGAATGTACTGGATGCAAAACCCATTTGTGTGTGTCAAATTATAGTAGTTATCACTCAGTATGCAAGATAAAGAATTCCTTTTCAGTCAACAGCAGAAAAGATGCAATTCACTCTTTCAAATAAACCAGCATCTAAGTTCTTACCTTCTCCTGCTCTATTTTATGATTCCAAGACATTTGGTTTTACTAGAACTATGCCTGTCACTTTTGTTAGGGTGATGTCCCCATTTCTATTATGCAGTGTATCTTGAAGGAGATGGGTTGTTATAAGAGAACTGTCATTTCATTTTGAGTTAAAACTTCACATAATATAAATTCTCAGCACAGGGCATTTCCTTTCCTTAAGGCAAAAAAGTTAACAGGTACTGCAATATACACAGAGCAGCAGTTAGAAAATTTGGTTTTACACAGCATATTTCAAAACTTACCAGGTATTCTGTAACAGAAATTACACTGTGAGCCTAAATAGTGTGTATCTGTTGGGTGACATCACACCACCTGGCATCAGAAGAACACTGGCCAGCAGGACAGAAAAACTGAGACAGACTGAAGATATAAAACACCCGCTGTACAACTATCCCACAGCACACAGCGACTGAAGTCATACAGGAGCTTCCTTACCAGCACCCAACCTCCTGATGCCACACCCAAGGAGACATGACTGCAGATATGAAACAAGAAGCTGAAAATATACCTGCAAGCAAAAAAATGGACATTCTGGTGTCCACGTCTTTACCACCTTTACCTAAGCCACAGCAAAGGTAGCAATGTCTCAACCGCCTACGCAATGGAGTTGGATGCTCCAAGGAATGAATGAAGAAGTGGGGCTATACCATTAGTTCAACCGCCTGTGACTTTGGCACAGAGCCTCAGACTATGCAGCACCTGCTGCAGTGCCCACTGCTTGAAGGCACATGTACAATGAAAGATCTTAAAAAAAAAGTACAATAAATTGAGCACAAGCATGTGGAACAAAATGGTCAAATGTGGTGTAGAGCAGCGGTCTCCAAACTTTTTTGATCGTGCACCCCTATCAGTAAAAAAATTTTGAGCACCCCCCCAATATATGTATATTTATATAAATATACATCTAAATAGAAGTTCTTGTATTTTCTTCCTACACCCCAATGGACTGTCTTGCACACCCCCTGGGGTGCGCATACCCCACTTTGGAGACCAGTGGTATAGAGGTATGAGAAGGCGATTGTAGGCATGTAATGACCTTGCAGGCAAAGTATAGTTACAAAGCAGACTTGCATATTGAGCCGCAAAGGTTACAATGCTTGCCACATAAAAATGAATAATTTTAGGAACAGAGTTTTACAAGTTCCTCACAATCTTTAAAAGCAAGAAAAGTAGAATGGCTCATATGACATCAATTTTTGTTATGTAGCATATTGCATTGTCTTCACATTCTTTAGGGTCTTGTGAATCACAGTATTAAAGTACAATACTAAATAAGGCTGTGTATGTGTCAATTATTATGGTTGTAGCTTGAGAAGAGTAGGTGTATTTATCAGTAGTTTTAGTTGTAGGAAGAAAGTTGATGTGCAGTGCCATAAATGATAGTAGATTAAACCTTTGTCTAAAAACCTGCTGCCCTGGAGTAGCAACCAAGAGGAAAATGTCTGGTATGGTGTATGGGACTAACCATGGCCCTATTGTTCTACATCAGAGTCATGTGCACTTACACACTGAAAATGTGCAGTAATGTATCTGAGACTAAAGATCAGCATGTACATGAAACTGGATATATGAAGGGGAATTCTTAGTTCAATCCTTAGAAACCAACTAGATAAGTATTAGGAGTAGTCCTCTTCTAATATAACTCTACTACGTGAGGAGAAAAGAATGGACCTTTCTGAGGAAGTGCTGAAATAATGATGGGCCTGATTTTGTAAATCTTATTTATGTAAACAGTCCCTCTGCAGCATAAGGAGGACTCATCATTATTGTTTTCAGTAGCTGATGATGACCACATTTCATCTTCTGACAAAAGCATTCAGAGATGCACTCTTGGGTGGCAAAATAAGATCTTTGTCTGCAACATAGTCACACACCAAATAGACAGTGGTGGATACTGCAGACTAGTAGGGCTGATCCTGAACCTAAAACTTTGGATTTTGTCGCTGCATTCTTGATGTGCCTATTCGTAGTCATTTCCAGCATCATGGACAACATTGCAATATATTCATAAGCCTTTTGTTCCCAGCTTCAGACATCAATACTGCCTTGACGGAAGGGTCATTTTAAATGATCCTTTATCTTCTACAAATCGGACCACATCAGCATCTACCAGACCACAGTGCTGCATAAAGCATTTCTTGATAAGCTAATTAAAAGATATCCTGATTATATGGCCAGACTATCTTGACTGTGTTTTTATAACCACACTGCCCGTGCTCACTCCAGTATTTGGAACTCTGTCCTGCCATCTTAATTTCATAATGTTTCTCAGACATGGGTGAGGAGACTTCTCAATAATTGCCACATACACAATGATTGCTTTTCTTAATATGTGTGTGTGCATAGGCACATTTATATTGTCCAATGGCAGCACTGCTCTTTTTTCTTCTGTTTCTAAGATGATGGTACATTTGGTGGCAAGAATTTAACTGGTGAGAGATTGAGGTAGATAATTTATTGATAGTCTTACTGGTCATGCTCAGTCCCTTGTTAGCAGATATTTAAAGTGCCTAGGAAGTGTGAGTAAAACTCCATTGACTTCAGGCATGGGTTGTTCCAGGATTTCCTGATGCGGAGTGTGGTATACCACCTTTCAGACAGTGAGGGGATGGGAGTGAGGCATGGCTGGAGCACCTGGGCCAGTGGAGGACACTAGGGAGCCAGGCAGGGAGTAAAAACACAAAATTGGGACTCCCCTGCCAGCACTATTCCCAGCTGACCCAAGGTGGGGGGGAGTCCCAGAACAGCTCCTGCCCCTTCCAGCTGGGGGTTGTGGGGAGAAGCTGCACAGGGAGCTGGGCTCAGCCAGGGCAGCAGTGGCAGCATGCAGATGCCTTTTCTAGTGCCTGCTCCTCCCCACAACCCCCAAGGTATTCCCCACTAGCTAAGAGCCATCTGCATCAACAAGGGACAGCAGCGGTGAAGAAATACCTCTTTCCAGCACTTGCTTTCAGGTAGCAAAGAACATGGAAAGGATGGCAGGAGCAGGTGCAGGAAGAGGAAACCCACTCACTGTGACTGATGTCCCCTGCCAAACCCGACACTGCATGCAACTGCTCCCTGCAGCCTGCGGCCAGAGCCAGGCAGGAGCTGCCCTGGAACTACGCGGGTACTCAGGTAAGCTAGGGATGGTGGTAGTGGTGGAAGGGAGGGGTGGGGGGCAGTGACTGCACCACCACACTCTTCTTGAATGCACCCCTATTTCAGCTGTCCAGGATTTCATCCCATGTTAATCAGACCTTCTCCACAGAGGGCTGGATGAGAAAGTGTAGAAAAAGAAAAAGAGGATAAAAACCTTCACTCTAAGCCCCCACTGTTACTAACTGAGCTTTTCTAATGAAAATACAGATGGAAAATACAGACGGACAAACCTCCAGTAGGGTCTGACGCACCAACCTGAGTAGGTAAGAAAGTCCTGTGATTTGGGATGCCCTCTTTATAATGCCTTATTTTGTTTTAAATTTTCCGTTTTCTGTATCAACAACCTTCTAAATTCTTTACTTGCGGTATATCACAATGTCTGTATCTTGATACAAATGGGAAAAACTAGATTCTGTGGGTAGAGAATGACTCAAGTTATAAAATCAATTTATTACTCTATTGTGTACCTAAAATTCTTTGAGCATGGTAACAGATGTATTTTTTATGGTGCAATGACAGTACATATTAATGAAATCCAGGTTCAGATTCTGGCAACACTTCTGCTTTTAATTTTATATTTTGTAACTCTGAGTCTATTGGCCCATTGGGAAAAATAAGTTGAATATTTAGTATGTTTAACCATCCAATCCTAATACATAGTATTATGGCTACATTTTATTAAATGCACAGCAGAGAAGGCTGTTGTACACGCCATTGTATAAAGGACCTAAAAAACCAAAACAACACTTTACTCTCTAAGCAGTTCCTTCTTCTTTGCCCAGTTACGAGGTTCAGTATATGTTGTCCTATTTTAGATGAGAACTTAAATAGTTATCAGTGATTTCTCTCCCACACATTATGATATATTGCTGAATTAGCTACAAATGCTTTGTAGCACCAACATGCAAATCCACAAAGGGATCTGGGTGCTTTAAGCAGGACCTAGGTGGAATTCAGGTCCTAAGTTGAAGAATGTGATCCACAACCCCCCTGCACAATGCCTTTTGTATCAATGTTTTCATCAGCAAAATTCCCTGAGTGCCTAAAGTTCTGCCATTGCATGTGCTCCAAACTTGCAGCATCTGCTCTCACAAGGGGGCCAACTTAATATTGCAAAGGCCACCTTAATTCTGGAATTTCCTAGCTACGGAGTGCTCAGGTTTGCAACCTTAATAATCTTGTGTATATTTCACACAAATTATTAGACTTCTATAAAACCAAACTTTAAAAAGAAGCTAAAATATAGCTGTCATGTGGCATGATACTGACACTTACCTGGGACAACAGCAGGGTCAGACCCTTTAGGAGTAAATGTAGTCAGCAGAAAGCTGTCATCACATGTATTGACCAGTCATGAGTGGGGATGAAGAGATTTTGAAAGTGAATTTTGGTAGGTAATTATTGAGAACTGAGAAATATTGAAATTCCAGAAGGTCAGGTGCCATCCCAGGCTCTGAAGGGGAGCATCTTCTTGTGGTCACAGACCCTTCTGCTGCTGACTGGTCTAGTCTACCCTGTCCCAGCTCTCCCATTAACCTCCCAGCTTCCTGTCCTTGTCACAGCTCTCCCCACATCTTCAACTCCATGCTCACCGCGTCCCGTGCAAGCTGAAGGAGACAAGCAGGCCAGGAAGAGGAAGCGTCGCTTGATTGTCATTG
>NW_017728906.1:171024750-171026846 GCF_001723895.1 Crocodylus porosus | reverse complement strand
GGGGTCATTTGACCCCAGTACTCTTTCCTGCCATGGCAGGGGGTCGGACTAGATGATCTGCTCAGGTCCCTTCCAACCCTAGAAACTATGAAACTTCCTATTCTTGTTTCCCTGCACAGTCTGAGCTTTTATCCTCTTCCCACTTTCCTTCCCTAGCCCATTATGTCCTCACCAGTTTTTCACCTTGGGATCTCTGTCCAGGTCCCAGTCTCCCTTCCCATACTTTTCAGCCCAGTGTGTCTCCAGTGCTCTTGGACTAGCCAGACCACCTTGCCTCTATCAAATCCTTGCCTAGTGGTCAGCTTTCCCACTGCCTCCTGGCTTTTTCCTGTTCACTCTTATTTTTCTCACCCCCACCTCTTACTCCGAGAATCCCAATCCCCAATTTTTTGTCCCAGTCTATTCTTTCTGCCCTGTCATGTCTGCCATGTCACATTTACCAGCCTCTCAACCTGGGCCCAATTATCTCCTTTGTATTTGACTCACTGGTATCTGGATACCAGTAGGGGGAGCACTGAGAGTACATGAAAGAGAAACTCACTGTTCTCAGTTTCCAAGTCTAGTGCCAGGATGACCCACAGCAGTCAGAGACAATGATTACAGCAAGAGTCCTTAGTCCATATAGCCCTGGTCTAAATCATGAACGGAAGAGAGGAAATTATAGGAAAGTTAGCTCCTAGTATTTATATCCTATATAAGCAATAGTTATATCTTCCCGGATGGTTAAGTCCCACAAGACAAGCAGATCTAAGCTTCCCAGCTCCAAGAAACTTGTATTTGAGAAACTGAGATCAAGGAAAGACACCTTGTATGGAAGGGGGCAAGTTCTGTGATGGTCTTTGTTCATGGGAGAGTCCATCCCCTAGTCTCAGATGGGGCCTGTGATATGTAAAAGAGCCAGAGCTCCAGGATGAAGACCATAGTTGCCCTACTGATTTAAGGGCTGTGTTGGGGTAGGGTCAGCTTTCTGTTAGCACAACAACCAATGACTGGTGGTCAGAGAGATGACCACTCACTAGCAAGAGCAGTTTGTCTGTGGGATACAGGATTCCCAGCTGGTCTCCCATCCAAGTACTAGCCAAATTTAACTTCTGAGACTGGTATGGTCCTAACTGGAGCACTAGCTGTCCCATCACAAAACAGAACCTTTCACTATAAGGGTAAGGGTTGTCTTGGAGGAAGACAAAGAGCCTGTCTAAACTATGTTGGTCCATGTTAGGGAGCCTGGCCATGAAAACATGTCCAACCTATTTGCTCTTGCTACATTAGTGCCATTCAATCTAATAATCATGTCCAAGACTGAGAATCTGAAAGTGGCACTGTGGACACCTTGGGCACATGCCCAAAAGCAGCTACATGGCATTTATGATACTGTTTTGTTTTGCCTGCAAACTCAAGCAGACATAATCACATCTTAAAAACAGGCAGTTTGTATTTGAAGTGTGTCTTTGCAACATTCAAAGCTAGAAAACCACTTTTCTAAAAAAATTAAGGCTTTGATTTAAAAGCAAGGTATCCTCACAAGTTTGTAGATTTCCAGTGACCATCTTGGAGTCATAGTGGACTCCAAGATGAACATGAGTCATCAGTGTGAAGAAATCATCAGCAAAGCTAACCACACTTTGACAAACAGAACCAAGGAGGTGATACTTCCCCACTATGAGGCAATGGTCAGACTGCAGTTGAAGTACTGCATCCAGTTTTGGTCACTGTACTTCATGAAGGATGTTGATAGACTCGAGAGGGTCCAGAAGAGGGCCACTCATACGGTTAGGGGCTTACAGAACAGGGCCTATGAGGAGAGACTGACGGACCTGGACCTCTTCAGCCTCCACAAGAGAAGGCTGAGGGGTTAGCTTGTGGCCACCTACAAATTAATTAAGGGGACACAGCAAGGGATCAGAGATGCTCTGTTCATCAGGGCATCTCTTGGCATAACAAGGAACAATGGTCACAAACTGACAGAGCAGATTTCATAGATTTCATAGACATTAGGGCTGGAAGGGACCTTGGGAGATCATCGAGTCCAGCCCCCTGCCCAAAGGGCAGGAAGTCAGCTGGGTTCATAGGATCCCAGCAAGATAAGCATCCAATTT
>NW_017728906.1:171006910-171023718 GCF_001723895.1 Crocodylus porosus | reverse complement strand
GATATATGACGTCAATCTCTTCTGCCTTGTCCAGGTGATAGGTCACCTGGTTGTAAAAGGAAATAATATTGGTCAAGCAAGTCCTGCCCACAACAAACCTGTCCTGGCTATCCCTCATGAAGTTGCCTTTGGCCAGTCTGTTAAGGATGGCCTCTTTAATAATCTTTTCCAAGACCTTCCCCGGGATAGAGGTCAGGCTGATGGACCTGTAGTTTGCCGGATCCACTTTTTTCCCTTTCTTGAAGATAGGCACCACATTGGCCTTCTTCCAGTCTTTGGGCACTACACCAGATCGCCAGGAATTCTCAAAGATCTGTGCCAGGGGCTGGGCTGTGATGCTCGCCAGCTCCTTGAGTACCCTGGGGTGTAGATTGTCAGGGCCGGTTGACTTGAAGGTGTCCAGCTTGTCAAGGTGTTCCTTCATGAGGTCAGCATTGATGGACGTCAGAGAATCTTCCTCACCCAGGCCTCCCTTTCCCATAGTGGGCAAGGCATCCTGTGGGACTGATGAAAGACCCACATACCTAAAAAAGGACTTTTTATTGTCCTTGATACTTGTAGCTAGCTGGAGTTCCGTAGCAGCCTTGGCTTTCCAGGTTTTCTCCCTGCAGGACCGGACCAGTGAAGAATATTCCTCCTTGGAAGTGGATCCCATCCTCCATCCTTTGTAGGCCTTTCTTTTTAGCTGCAGGAGGTCTGCTAGTTCCCTGGAGAGCCAAGGGGGTTGCTGTGCCCTTTTACTGCCTTTCCTCCAAGATGGAATAGCATTAGCTTGTGCATCGAGGATTGCTCCCTTGAGGAGCAACCACTCTTCCTGAACTCCCCTCCCCTTGGGGTCGTGGTCCCATAGGGCCTCACTGACAAGCCTCCTGAGCTTGTCAAAGTCGGCTTTCCTGAAGTCAAGGACTTTGGTGTTGCTAACTGACTTGCCAGCTTTATGGCGAATGGTGAAGGTGGTCAGCTCATGGTCACTGTCACCCAGCTTCCCTTCAATCATTAGGTCACTGATTCCTGGTTGCCAGTACCAGGTTGAGCTGCGCTTTACCTCTCATTGGCCCGTAGCCCTCTTGTGTCAGATAGAGGTCATCCACGCACGAGAGGAAGCTTTGTGACCACTCAGATTTAGCTGAGCACTCTTCCCATGAGATGTCTGGGTAGCTGAAATCTCCTATAACAACCATGGTCCTGGAGCATGAGGCTTCAGCCAATTCCCTGGCGAATTCCTGGTCAAGCTCCTGACTTTGGGTGGGAGGTCTGTAGTAGACTCCCACCATCGTGTCCCCTGTGCCGTGTTCCCCATGGATTTTAACTCAGAGGTTCTCCAGCCATCCACCCTGGTCGCCAATGTCAGCTAGCAGGGGTGCATAGCTCTCCTTGACATAGAGAGCTGTTCCCCCATCCCTTTTGTCTACTCAATCTCTCCTGTACAGGGTCTATCCATTTATATCCATGGTCCAGTCATGGGTGAAGTCCCACCAGGTCTCCATTATCCCTATGACTTCATAATTATTTGCGTTAAGTAGGAGGACAAGTTCCTCCTGTTTATTCCCCAAGCTCCTGGCATTTGTGTACAGGCAGGCAAGTGTCCCTTGAGGAGCAACCACTCTTCCTGAACTCCCCTCCCCTTGGGGTCGTGGGGTTGTTCCAGGGCTGGGGCAGGGGTGGGCTCCCTTAAGCGCTTTGGCCTGCTGGCTTTGCAAGGGTTGCTCAGAGGGCCAGCAGTGCTGGTGGTCCCCCTGTTCCCAGGCGGTCTTAGTTAAAAACCCAGTGGAGCAGGTCAGCCAGTCTGGCTGAGAAGAGCCTCCTCCCCAGGGGGGAGAGGTGGAGGCAATCTCTTTCCAACAGCTTGCTGCCTCTCTCACCAAAGAGCAGACTGTGGTCATGGAAGCTAAAGCCTTCCCGATGACACCAGCGCTGCAGTCTTTGGTTTGATTTAGGCTAGATATCAGGAAAAAACTTCTTCATGGTAAGGGTGGCCAAAATTTGGAATGGGCTTCCATGGGAGGCGATGCACTCCCCTACCTTGGGGGTCTTTAATAGAAGGCTGGACAGGCATCCGCCTGGGGTCATCTGACCACAGCAGTCTTTATTGCCTAGGCAGGGGGTTGGGCTCAATGATCTGTTGAGGTCCCTTCCAACCCATCTATGAATCTATAACTATAGAAGGCAGGGTAGTGGCACACCTTACAGATTAACTGAATCAGAGATTCATAAGGTTTTGTGCCTTTTGTCTGACTTCAGACTAACACAGTGATTGTACAAACAGGGTTCAAAAAGCCAGGATCTATGTACCTTCACTTATATATTAATGATTAAACCCATGTTAAAAAATGCATGTAAAATTACATTTTACATTCAAAATAAGTCCTAATTCTATCTTGCAAACAAGAAAATATATACACTACTAGAAGCATCTATTAGTTTAGATTCCAAATCAGTTAACTTTGTGAATGTATTTTCATGAGCGCTAAAACAAAACAATACTGAGTTTACTTAAAACTTAGGTACATTGGTTCATTTTTCACATAAATGAAAATTAAAAAAAAGTCTGACAGCAGGAATCACTTAGCTCTATAACATAGCTGTACTGTATTTGTTGCAGCTGTTCTTTTATGATACCTGATCCTAAGCATAAATTCCTTAAGTTTTGCAAATGGAGGTCTGTGTATTAAGGCCTAAATGTGTATTACTGGGCCAGATATAACTCATTTTAACAGTGTAATGAGTTGCATTGTTGTCTTGGAAATTCCATCCTACAGATGGCAACAATGTTGAATTACTTCCTTGATAATTCAAGTGATAATTATAACTTCATACCATAGGGTTGGCTTCTTTGTCAATATTATCTCCCACAAAAGGAAGGGGGAGGGGAGAGGGTATGCTAACCTAGGTTTTGTTGGTTCTCTCATCTTATTTTAGCCGTGATATAAATCAAAATTAAAAACTCAGTTTGTATTGATATTACATTAAAGTGAGCTAGAAATGCAAGTGCAAAAGTACAAACTGTAGCTCTACACCTTCATGCATGTGTATTATAATCATCAATTATGAGATCACAGGCTACTTAAAAAAATATACAACATATTTCATATATTTTCCAGTAGTGTTAGGAGTACAAGTACAGGCTTATTCAGGGAAGCACTTTAGTTTACCAGTGCTTTAGGTTTGTAGGTATTGCAGGAGCACCCTTGTAAAAATGTCAGCCCTTGTTGGTAAACAGGAGACATAACATAAGTAGGTTCCTTTATTGCATCGCTCTAAAGCTCTGGTTTTGCTGGAATTATGCACATTCTTAGCTTTATGCTTTGAGAGTACTTCTTCTTACAGAGTGCATAGCTAACGAAGAGTGTAAGCCTTTGCAGGATTATCATAAATGTATGGTGGGTGAGGACGCACAAAATTGTTACAATGAATGATATAGATATAGAAAAGAAAATATGCTAGACTATGAGGATAATGGAATGGTTCTTTTTTTAAAAAAAATCAACTTGTAAGTGTGAAGTTCTGTTTCTCACCCTCTTGAGCTTAGTTATCATCACTACTGTGAAGATATGAGCATAGCTATTTTATTTCTGATTCTCACACCAGAAACACAGATTTATCCTGTTTCTGTGTTCCACTTGGCACAGCACAACAGCTGATCTAAGACTGACATGATGCAATATTAAATTATTGGAGAAACTAGGGTATAAAATAGATAGCATATGGACTTGGTTGTTTGAGTCTGTGATATTAAGGGATTTTTTAAATGATTTGTTGAAATCCAATTTATTTTTAAACTACTTGTAGTTAAAGCACTTTATTGCTACATAGTTATCTGCTGCAGACATCTGTTAAAATTTTTACCCCTTAGAGAATTTTGTCTTGTTCTAGAAGCATAAATCACACTAGCTTCTTATAAGCTTTTCCACATATTAGAAAATGTTGGAGATGATTTAGCCCCCAAAGCTTGAGAATCAATTTGCAAACATGAAACTGAGCAGAACAAATGTAGGAAGCTATTTCAGAACATCAGTTAAACTTCATCAGTAAGTGACAGAAGTGACAGATACAACACTACTCAGTATATAGAAGAGTTTCTACACTTCCCATTTAAACAATTCTCTTTAAATCCTATGAAGTCCACCAGTGAAGTCCACCAATAACAATGATGCCTTAAGACACAACTACCAGGAACTTGGCTGGATTCAGGTAAAAGGCAACATCATGTATTATACATTGTGAAACAAAAACCAAAAATATTGTTGCAGCCCTGCATATTCTACCTACAACAGGGGTGGGCAAAATGCGGCCTGTGGGCCATTCTGTTCAGCCCACGGGGCTCCTAAAAAGTTTAGAAAATTAATATTTATCTGCTCCTGGCTGCCTGTCATGCAGCCCTCGATGGCTTGCCAAAACTCAGTAAGTGGCCCTCCACCCAAAATAATTGCCTGCCCCGACCTACAAACTACCACTGCCTTGAACCCACAGAGGCAGGCTCACAAGCCTATTTAGTCATTTGTCAACATTTTGTTAACTATTTCACTGTTCATCATGGCATGTAAGAGAAGAGAAATCAAAGAGCTGCACCATCCACTTGGAGTGGAATTTGATGTGGATGCCTTTTCCTTGGCTTTTGAGAGGACTGGTGTCTTGTGACTCCTACTACTGTAACTAGTGGGGGCAGCAGGGCACCTGCCTTGAGCATTCACTTCAAGAGGCTGCCAAAACACCCCCCATCCCCACAGTGTTTGTTAGGGTAGGCACACCCCAGGCACAGAAGCCTGGCAGGCCCCTGGGATTTTTGCTAAGGGAGGTATAGCTTCTGGCTCAGTAGTGTATGGGGGTAGGGGGAGTGAACAAGGCACCAGGAGCAGCCCTCAAGGACCCTGTGCTGTGGGGGCAGCCAGCACTCGACATCCAGTTGCGGCTCCCTGGGGCTATCTCAGTACCTTGTTCACCGCCCAACCCCCTCCAGACACGTTCCTGGGCAAGGAGCTGTACTTCCCATGGCAAAGTGCCCATGGGGGTCCGCCATTCTCCCACCACACACACACATTGGGTGCTAGCCTGCCCCTCATTTATCTTGCTGGGGTCCTTTGACCCCAGCTGACTTGCTGCCCCTAGGGCAAGGGGCTGGACTTGAAGATCTTCCAATGTCCCCTCCAGCCCTAACTTCTGTGAAATCTATGAAATCCTGCAAAGGCTTCTGAGCCTGGGCTGCATTTGTCCTAGGAGACTCCCCAAGGGAGGTCACTCTGGTGCCCCTGCTGCAGCTGGTGTGCAGGGAGCTTGCCCTTCAGCTACAGCAGCAGCTGCCACCACAGCATGGGGAGGCTGGCGTAGGTAAGACACCAACACCCCTCAGTCCTGGCGTGCCAGTTGCTGGCACTCTGCCCAGGGCATGGCAGGCACTCATGATGCCTCTGCTTGCTCCCATGTCATGTGTGGAAGGCAACAGGCCATCGCGAAGGAGGACATGTGAGGTCCACATGAGCCAGCACTACCCCAGCCTTTCTGCAACCAGCAACATGCTCTGTGCTTCCCTGGTGAGTGGGCCAGGTGCCTCTCCCTGCTCTGCTGGCTGCCTGCGGACTCAAGAGCACACTGCTTGCCACCTCCCACTCCCAAGCTCTGCCACCCCCGCTCATGACCCTCCAGTCTTTCCAACAGGCCCCACCCCCTTCACGGCTGAACCACGCCCCCTTGGGCACCAAGCCCCACCCAGCACACCAGTTCTGCCCCCCTAAACTGCGCATGCGCCGAATCGGCCGCCTCTCCCCGCGGGTTTGCCCTGTGAACGGCGCATGCGTAGAACGATCCTCTCTCTCCCGCCCTCTTGCGTGCGCGAACGTCCCGTCCCGCCCCGCCCCCCCGGCTTCTCTTTGCTGCACATGCGCACGCCCCCCCCCCCCCCCCCCCCCCCCCCGGTCTCCCCGCCTGTCCCCGGTTCAGGGGGAGGGAAGGATCAGCGGGGGCTCGTTCTCGGGGCAGCCCAGCTGGAGGTGGGCAGGTGTACTGGAGCTGCCTCCCACCTGGGGGCTGCATAACGCCCCAGACCATCCCCCCTCCCATTGTGGAAACAGCGAGGGGCTGGGAGGTGAAGGCAGAGGGTCTTCTGTGACTTCTGCCTGCACCAAGTGTCTTCATCTGACTCCTCATGCAGCAAGCGTTCAGGTTTTTCACCCAAACGGCCATTTTTGAAGCAGTCTGCGGCTGTGCACTTGTTTTTGGTGACCGCTGTAGCCTGCTTTCTGTGGCTGCATCAGATGAAGAGTGTCACTTGTGTCTGCGCTCTTGGGAGAACAACTAGAGCTGTGTTAGGAGCCTTGTTAAGTGTTGGGGTTAAGTCCTCCTTGTTCATAGAGTGGGGGGGAGAAGGAGGGAGGGAGGATTGGTCTGTTACACCTACCCCAGCAAAGACTGATGGGTTATTTGTGCAAGTTGTTGTACATCTCTCTCTCTCTTTTTGTTTTAGCTATTTTTTTTTCATTATCTCAGTCTCTCTTGTAAGGGTTTACAAAATAATACAAAAATAAGTGGTTTTATTGCTGTCAACTGAAGATCTCTTTGTGCTCTGTACTGTATAAATATATAAAGCCAGGTCCCTGCCCTAAAGAACTGTGTTCTGAAGTAGACTAGAAAATGGGTAGAGAGGTCACAGCAGCTTGGAGCAGAGCCAGGGCTAGACCTCAGACTTTGAGTATGAGGTCACTACTTGTTTGTGGGGCAAGAGGGAGGGATACCCTAGCAGGTGTTCTAGTTATTAGTGAGTACTCATCCTGGACATGTTCTGAACACTGAATTTTGAAAGGAAAATACTTCAAAACTTGAAATACTTAACCATGAAATGTTCCTTTTGCCATTTTAAGTACATAAGTATTGAGTTATGCAAGAGAGAGTTTAGAGTTGTCTATGATTTAGACAAAAAGTCTCACAGATGACATTTTTAGTAAGTGTAAGATTTTTAAGAACTTAAAATAAAAAACAACCCCCCCCACCTTAATGATTTTTTTTTTCCTTTTTAAAATCTAGGATGGATGCAACTTTAAAGGAGCTGACAAGTTTAGTGAAAGAAGTCTATCCAGAAGCACGGAAAAAGGGAACACATTTCAATTTTGCCATTGTTTTTACAGATCTCAAGAGACCTGGTTATAGGTAAATGACTGAAGTCTTATTTGCAGTAACAGTTTATGTGCCATGTTGTATGAGAGAAGTTCTTCATAGTAACAGAGTGCATGGCAATCATTTGTTAATATTTGATTTTTTCAGTTACTATTCCTGTTTCTCTTTTCTCAAACACTGAAAAGTGTTTTCCTAAAGATGTCAGTCACTACATTATCTGCCACCCAGAACACGCGCGTGTAGGTAGGAGTGGAAACAAAAAGGCTGTTTCTGGTGGTAAGGGTAGTAACTGTATCACCATCAAGAGTTTGCTTTTAGCACAGATTTATTTTTTTTAATTAAAACTGGATAGAGACAGTTTCTATATGAGCTTACTAGAAACCAGTTGAAAAAGCAGGGGCTTGGGTCCTGCTATATTTCTTGTGTTTTCTTTACCAGTTCTCTTGTCTCTAACTTGCCAGGTACTTCAGGCTCTGACAGGGGAAAGCTTGATGCAACTTTATTTACTTATTTTATGTCTAGAGTTGTATCAGAGAAACAGCAAAAACTGTATTGAGTAGGGAGGCAATGTCTTTGTATCCCACTAACTGAGGAGAGGCTTAACAGTTCATCCCCTTCAGGTCCTGTTTAGTCTGCAAATCTCCCTGACATTAAAAAGAGACTGACTTGCTCTTTTGTTATGTAATGAAATGATGTTTCATATCTTTCCTTCAGGGTGAAAGAAATTGGCAGTACGATGTCGGGAAGAAAGGGCACAGATGATTCCATGACGCTGCAGTCTCAGAAATTCCAGATAGGGGACTACTTGGATATAGCGATTACGCCTCCAAATCGGGCACCACCCCCATCAAGCCGCATGCGACCATATTAATGTGTCATTTTTTTTGTAGATGACTGTATCTTCCAGTGGGTTTCACGTGCTGTAGGAAACAGACCTTTTTTAATTACTATTGCTAAGCAAGATCTGAAAACATTTCTAAGCCTTGACAACAAGAGTAACTAGTTTTACTGTGTGAGTTTAAAAGAAACAATATCTGAATCTGCTTTGTTCTGTTCTTTCCTAGCTTTTATGGTATGAAAAGTAAATAGAAATATTCAGTGTTTCAAGATATATGTAGAATGTGACTGAGAGCGTAGAAGTGCTCTTACCATTCTGTTAAAAGCCATCTAGAGTGGAATAAACATTGTTATTGTTTTGAACATGTTTCTGAGTTTGAAGACTAGATCAGGCGTGATTTAATGACTGTTGAGCTTGATTAAAAACAAACCACTCAAAGGAGAGCTAGTGCTTTTCTTCACTGACTTGTTACCTAGCAGCACATGAACAGTGGCATTGGTGAGCGAATCCTTGTGTATGATTACTTACTTTCCAGAAGTAAGTCCCGAAACAACACTTTTTGTTTATTGGGTTTTTTTAAAGAGTAATTAATCTTTCCTTCTCATCAAAACAAACATAACCTATAAAAGTCTAGTTTTACTAATGCATCTGGCCATTTTAAAGGAAAAACAAATGTTCTTTATTTTTAAAAACTTTTAAATTTTAAACCGATGTTAGATGCACATCTAGTAGTCTCTTGGGTTATTGGCGTAACTATTGATACAAGCAGCCAAAGATTCCTTTTTGTGCCAGGTACCAGAACTTAGCAAGAAACCAGTCCCTCCTTTGCTTTTAATGTTTCCATTATTTGGGCCGAGGCAAACAAATGAAAAAAAGTAATAGGGCTGGAGGGGCCTTTGTAAATGCCATATTTTTTGCCCTTTCTTGTGCTGCACTGGTGCGACTGTTTGCACAAGTGGGTTTTCTAGATGCTTTAAAAGTCTTTCTGGCACATTAAAGTAAAACTCAGACATAGTTTAGTTTGGCTTGCTGTGAATTAAAGTGTCATGTCCGTGGATTTGGTGTGTGCAAACACAAAGACACTCAAAGACATGTAATGAGCCTTTGTCCACCAGATGGCACTCCAACTTTTTTGTAGTTCACCCCTTCACATTGCTTCCACTTTTTTTCCTTGTGCCATTTGCTGGCTCAATGTTCCCACAGCTGTGTGGCAGGTCATAGGGTGAGGCCCAGGCCAGGGGGCACAGCGCTGTACAGTCCTGTTCTCCTGCGGTAATTAGTTTGAAAATCAAGTGTGTGCAAACACTGATGCAACTCTCCAAAATAAACAAGTTTACATTTTATAAACTTATTTAATTTAATGAGGATTAAACCTGTGGTGTGTATAGGTACCCTGGGAGATCACTAGTCTAATCTCCAAATTTGTCATTTAAAGTAGCTGCATGTCATGCTTCTGTTTCACTTGCTGTGATATTAGAATGCACTTAATGAGTAAGATGGGCATATTGCATATTTATGGCTGTTAGTTGTCATCCTAGAGAGTTCTAGTCTATCACCTACACAACATTCCCTGGTAATATTAGGCAAGTCACTTAACTCGAGCTCTTCCCAAGTGACTTAGATGGAGTATTCTCAGGGGAAGAGGGGTTCCTAACAAGGGCAGATTTGTGCTGAATTTCTGTAAGCATCTGATGAATTGAGCTTCAGTCCACAAAACCTTATGCTTCTTATTCTATTTAGTTAGTCTATAAGGTGTATATCAACCCTGCTTCTGTCTGGGACATACCTTCTGCAAAATGACTGACAGTTGCCCTCAGGTTCTCAAGTTGGGTACCCAAATTTAATAGACTGTTTTTTCATCAATTTCTGTGTTCTTTTATCCTGTCTGTAAAATGGGGATTATACCACCTCTTCTCCTATGGTTCTTCAAACATTCAGTACCAGCATGAAAAGCCCAGAAAAGACTTAATTTTCTATTTACATGGTGTGTTAAAGCTTGACCTGTGTGGTGAATAGTGCTCGTTCAATGAGCATTTGCCATCCAGTCTATAAAAGGATGAGGCTGGGGGTATGGCACAACAGTACATTTGTTAAACTCTTAATACATAGTTGCATACAAACATACGTTATAACACTAATGCTTGCAACTCACTCGTTTCTGAGGTCTTGACTTTGGCAAACTTAATAGTAATAATTTTTTAAAATAAAATTCAGGTAATGTTTGGAGAGGAAAAGTAGGAACAGATAGCAGAGTAGGGGTGGGGGAGGCACTAAGGCACATGGTTCATAGATGTTAGGGTTGGAAAGGACCTCAATGGATCATTGAGTCTGACTCCCAAAGATTGCAAGTTTGAGGCCATAGCAGAAGCACTCATGGCACAGCCATGTCAGATTCTGAGGAATCTGAATTCTGCAAAATACCTTGTAACAAGGGCACAGGAAGGAAGATGGCAGAGCTAGCAAACAATGGAGAGCTTATTTAGATGTAAAATGGAATGTTATGAGAAGGAATATAGTCTGGATTGTAGATCTAATTGATTTTGATGGCTCCATGATTGCCTTGCATGCTTTGAACAAGCAGCTTTTGGCTATAGGCTTAGGAAGTGGTCAGTCTCTCTGAAGCATTGTTTCTCAACCTGTGGTACGTGTACCCTTGGGGGTACATGAGACAGGCAGGGGGTATGGGAATACCCCAACACTCTCACCCTCTTTTCCTCTCAAAACTATGGCAAAAAATGTGCAATTAAAAAAATGAAATTCCCCAGTAATAATTTAGTGTTCAGCCCCCCTAGCCTTGGCCAACTTCACCTCTAGCTCAGATACATACTTGAGTTGTGCACCCCTGGTGTAAAAGGGGGCAACCAAATCAGACATCTGTCATATCACAGCCTTATATACACAGCCCCTCTTCCAACATATGGCACAGTCTATAAATATAAAATCCCCTGTAAAATTGAATGTTGGGGTACTTATTAAAATTTTCAGAAGTTAGGGGGTACTTGCTACTTAAAAGGTTGAGAAACACTGCTCTGAAGGACTGAAATGACTGGCCTGATCCCAGACAAGCAGCAGTGGCTGTAAGGGATGCTTTCAGGCCACATCTTAATAAATGTTAACAAAAAAAGAGAAACAATCCACTACCTTCATTCCTTGGCTCTGAACAGCAGCAGAAAAGTGGTAATGAATACAAGAGAAATGTACTTGTGGATATACCAAAAAAGTTATCCACCTAGAAAGGTGTTACTCTTAAGTTACTGTGTTACTCTAAAGTTAGGCAGAGCAGAGTGGCACTTTTATAGTTTTCTTTTATTGAAAAGATAGGTGGTGGCAGCATCCTATTCATTCAGATTATGTGAAGTTCAAAAAGAAAAGACAGAGGGAATCTTCCATTTTCAAAAGGGATGACACTGGTCTTCAACCTTTTTAGACCCAAGGCATCCCTTAGAAAACACCAGCTTCTATGTTTCAGTTGCTTTCTGAAAATGTTTTCATTTGGTGTTCAGGGATGATGAGGAATTTTCCATGTCAATCTTTTTGTTCACAGGTACAAGGGACCAGTGTCATCTGAAGGCCTTTCTCTAGTTTGGTATAGAGCTAGCTGCCACATCTGCTTCCCAAATCTGTTGATCAATACGTGCCGCTCCATGCTGAGTCGTTTACCAGTTTATCTTTTTCTCTCTTTCCTTCTTTCAGTTTGTTATTTCATCTTGCCCATCGTCACTGAGGAGGGGTGGATTTTCCTTTTGCCAGTGGTATTTCACAGTCTTAACAACTCATTCTTC
Source organism: Crocodylus porosus (assembly GCF_001723895.1). Lineage (NCBI taxonomy): Eukaryota > Metazoa > Chordata > Crocodylia > Crocodylidae > Crocodylus > Crocodylus porosus. Next base: position 171,011,994 of record NW_017728906.1, on the reverse strand, counting down.
TTTCCTATCCTGGAAAAAGTCCAAGGATTTTTCAGGTATATCACCATATACCTTTATGATGGCACTGTGTAAATGTACAAGTGTGCGTAAGTGTGTATGCAAGCACATGTAAACTGGGGTTTTGTGAGCCAGGAAACAATCTCTGGTTTCCTGTTATTTTAGGAAAACAGGTCTTCATACATTCTTTGCAAATAACAAAGATTGGATCAGAGAAATACCTGACTCCATTAATTTCTCCTCATCACTGGAACAGTCCACAATACCCACACATTTTTAGCCATTTGGTTAAAAATGTTAATAGTACCATTGCAATAAGAGATTTTAATGAGAGAGTATTCAGACAAGTTCTTACTCTTGCTTCATAAAGAATTGAAAATTATTCTAGTAAAAGGTTTCGGAGCCTGGTATGTCAGAACAAATCAATGACGATATCTCTGTTATTATTAAACAAAACAATACTTCAAAGTAATGTGACAGCTAAGACATAAATTGCTAAAAACAGAAAGATACAAGTTTTACTGCTATTCCCCTGACTCAGCCAGTGTCTAGACATTACAGCATATAAACTGGGTTAAAAAAATGTGCTGCAGTTTTTCTGACAGAATGTGACACTGGGTGTGTCTACAGATGCTATTAATGCACTATAGCAGTGGTTCTCAAACTGACAGACTGAGTACCACCAGTTTAAAAAGATACAGCCTTAAGTACCACCAGCAAATTTTTCATATACATAGGTAACAGACTATGTATTAAAACATCAAAACCTTTAGTAATCATAAAACGTTGTTTTATTAGTCACAGTAGCCATATATAGAATAATTGTAAATTGGAAAAAAGACAGTGTAAACCAGGGGTAGGCAACATTTTTGGCCAGAGAACCAAAGAACTGCAAGGTGTACCTTGTAAGGTGCTGGAGTGCCAGCACACCAGAATAACAAAACGGGGCGGGGGTACATGGCAGGACACACTGCATATTAATATAATTAATAATCATAAATGTTGCTTTTTTTCCTTTTTTACAGTAAATAGCAGGTTTTCTACAAATTCTAAACCTGGTGACAATAAATACTTCATATACTACCTTTATTCTTGTGTATTCTTCATTGTTAAGCATGTTGTGATGAGAGGTGGGGAAAAGAAGAGAGTGGAGAGAGAAAAGAAAAGATGAGAGAGGAGGAAGAGAAGAGCTAGAAAAGAGGTGGAGAGGGAGAAACAGAGGGAGGGAAGACAGGGAGAGAAAAGAGGAAGGGGGGGGTGGGGAGAGCAGGTGCGGGGTGAGGTACTGTGGGCAGGCTGGTCCAGCAGGGCCCTTGGGAAGGTGGCAGTCAGAGGAGACCCAGGGCTGGGCAGGGAGCGGGGGCTGCCCCAGGGCTATTCAGACTCGGGCCACAGTGGGGGTGCTCAGCAACACAGAGGTAGGGCCCGGCTGGGCCCAGGCAGCTCTGTGGGGTGGGGTACAGTCACCCTGCCTGCAGGGGAACGCTGCCTGGCCAGGGCAGGATGCTGGTCTTGGGGGTTCCGGGCTCAGCCTGTGCGCACCGGACACAGCAGGAGCAGGGTGGAGCCCCCTGGGCTGCAGCAGGGACTCCCTGGGTCCTGGGAATAGCTGCCGCAGGCGGCTCTCAGCCAAGCCAGCCAGGAGCCTGCAGTGCAGCAGCCTTCTGCATTGCCTGCCCTGGCCCAGCCTCTTGGAAGAAGCTGGGGGTGGGCAAGGCCAGGGCTCATGCAGGCTGGGGCAGCTGTGGCGGCTGTTCCCAGGAGCTCCCGTGGCCATGCCCTTGTAGTGGGGAAGGCTCTGCCCTGCTCACACTGTGCCTGGTGGGCAGGGAGGGCAAGCCTGGAGCCAAAAGCTCTCCTGAGCCTGGCATCCTGCCTCAGCCAGCATCCCCTCATGAAGCTGTGTGGGCCAAGCCAGCCCCCACTTCAGATGCCACTGGGCACCCCTGCCCATCTGCCAGCCACAGCCCTTCCCAGGCAACAAGGGCCTTTCTAGGTGTGCGGGGGAGCCCCCCATCAGTGTGTGCACCCTGGGGTAGGCATGGGGCCCACCTGCCCCCCAGATTTATGTGTGGGGCAGAGGTGGCTCTGTGCCTTGGGAGCTGCACACAATGCCAAGTGCCTTTCACTGCTGGGCAGCCAGTGCACAGAAGGCATGTGGCATTGCGCACAGCCACAAGGCAATGGCAGCCTGCCCCAAGCACAGACCGGGGGGGCAGGTTCCCCCTATGCCTACCCTAGGTTGCGCACAGTGGTGGGAGTGCTGCTGTGTCCTGGACGAGCCGCCCAAGACTCCCACCACCCTCCCCCAGACCTCTATTCACACCTCTGCCCCACTCCCTTCCTCACCATGGGGTCCTCAATCTTCCCCCCCTCCCTTTCTCCTCCCATGGCCCTTCCCCCATTACACTTACCTGCTGAGCACTGATGCACACATGACCAGACTGCATTCCTGGGCACTTGCAGCAGGCTGAGCTGGGTGTGTGCAAGCCCCACCCCTCCCCCCAGCCAATCGTGTACCACTCACAAGTTGTCTGTGTACCACTGGTGGTATGTGTGCCACGGTTTGGGAATCACTGCACTATAGACTTACTGCACAATAAAATACTGTGCAGTAAGCCTTCCCTGGGACCACATCTACATGTGTACCTGTTGGAAGCAAATCTGCTCCTGATGGGGGCAGTACTGTAGTCCAAGGGCTGGCAGGTGGCACAGGGGCTGGTCCCAGAATGTATGGGGCCAGGAGAGCTCTGTTGGCTGCAGTAGCAGCTGTCTGCTGGCACCAGGAACATCGGGAGGGGTCCTGATGTACATGGGTCCAGGAGATAGCTGCTGCTGCAGTCAGCAGAGCTCTCCTGGCCCCATGCACATTGGGAGGCTTAAATGCCAGTGGGCCCCCATCTGGAAGAGGAGTCCCCACCCAGCATGAGGCTGGCTGGGAGCTATTCCACCAGTGAGCTCTTGGCTGGGCAGGAATTTTCCACCTAGCTGGAGGCCCTTTAACAGCTGCCCCACAAGTGGGACAGCTCCAGCCAGCCCCCTGCTGGGTGGGGAATCCCTGCCCAGCTGGGGGTTCACTGGCAGCTGCTTCACAAGCCTGCCTCCCTGCCAGTTGCCTAAGTGGGGAGCATGCACTAGCACTCTCAGGGGGTGCACGTGCACCCCCATGCACACCCTATGCATCATCACTGGCATCTACATGAGTGGTACTGCACAGTAGGCCTGTGCGAACCGGCAAGTATTTGCTTCAGACTCGGAGGACAGTGATTTGATTCAGAGATTTGAATCACTTGTCCCAAATCAATTCAGCCGAATCTGATCCAAAAGATTCGGCACCACTTTGGAGATTTGACCATAGGCTAAACAGGTAGCTGACACAGCTGCCTCCAGCTGGTAAGTCTGTTGGGGTTGGGGGAGGGGGGAAAGGGAATGGGGGAGGCAGGAATTGGGGCTGGGACCAGCTGGAGCAGGGTCGCGTTACTCAGGGAGGGGGGGCAAGGGGCTGCGGGCACAGCAGCACTGGGAGCAGGGGATCTGCCCTGCTCCTGCTTGCCCAGCTGGGGCGGAGGAAGGAGGGATGCAGCCGCAGCTTGCTTCAGGTGGAAGGGGCTAGGCGGCAGGAGGGCACAGCCCCTGTTCTCAACACTGCTGCACCAGCATCCTGTGCCCCCTCTGCGCTGGCTGGCAGGCAGCAGTAGTGCCCGCCCTTCTGTGCTGGCTGGTAAATGGCAACAGGGCAGGGCCTCCTGCTCCCAGTGCTGATGCAGTTGCAGCAGCACCCGGAGTGGGGACTCTGCCCTGTCGCTGCTTGCCAGCCGGCATGGGAGCACAGGCGCTGCTGCTAGTTGCCAGCCGGCATGGGAAGACATGGGATGTCAGTGCGGTAGCTATGCCCTGCTGCTGCTTGCCCAGCTGATGCAGGGGGCGCAATGCAGACACAGCTCATTCCAGGCAGCAGCAGGGCATAGCCCCCACTCCTAGTGCTGCCGTACCCGCATCAGCATTTGGAGTGGGAACTCTGTCCTGCTGCCACTTACCCCCTTCCACTTGGAGTGAGCTACACCTGCATCCACTCTGCCCTGGCTGGGCAAGCAGCAGCAGGGCAGAGCCCTCTCTCCGACCCCTGCTGTGCCTGCATCCCGTGCCCCCCCTCACACTGGCTGGGCAGCTTTTCCCAGCCCCAATCCTTCCCTCCCCCATGACCCCTCCCTCCCCCAACCCCAACAGACTTACCAGCTGGAGGCAGCTGTGTTAGTTGCCTGTTTAGTCTATGCCCAAATCTCTGAAGTAGCTGAATCTTTTCTGAAGCTTTTCCAAATCAATTCAGAACTTTTAACTGGTCTACCAAAGTACTTCCAGTCCACTTCCAGGTCCACTGCTGAGTGCACTGGGGGCCCCGCCTGTGCCTCCCTCCCACCCCCAGCTCAGTGATTGGCTGTGGAGGACCCCAAGTGCACCCCAGACCCAGAAGGCACCAGTTGCCAAGCCACGGGCAGGGGGACCCCGCACATTCCCTGGCAGACCTGGAAGTGGACCGGAAGTGCTTCTGGTCCACTTCTGGGTCTGCTGCTGAGTGTGCTGGGGAGCCCCCTGTGGGATGCTCCATTTGCCCCAGCATCTCAGCATTCACAAGCCACCTGGTACCTTAAGGTATGAAGAAAAAAAATTTAAAGTTGTGTCTATGTCATAGAATCATAGAAGTCGGGTCAGAAGGGACCTTGTAGATCTTCAAGTCCGACTCCCCGCCTGGGCAGGAGAAAAGACTGGACTCATATGAGTCCATCCAGGTAGTCATCAAGTCTCTTCTTAAAGACCCCCAGGGTAGAAGCCAGCACCACTTCCCTAGGAAGTTGGTTCCAGATCCTAGCCACCCTAACTGTGGAGTAGTTCTTGCGGATGTCTAATCTAAATCTACTCTCTAATAATTTGTGTCCATTGTTCCTTGTTATGCCAGGGGGTGCTAGGGGAAACAGTGTCTCCCCCAAACCCTTCTGGTCTCCCCTAGTGAGTTTATAGACAGTCATCAGGTCCCCCCTCAGCCTTCTCTTGTGAAGGCTGAACAGGTTCAGGTCCCACAGTCTTTCAAT
>NW_017728906.1:170995717-171006128 GCF_001723895.1 Crocodylus porosus | reverse complement strand
ACCTGGCCCGAGCACCACGAGCGCTCGTAGAGCCATGCCAAGGGCCCTGCAATAACCCCAGCTAGCTCCCTCAACACCCTGGGGTGGAGAGCATCTGGACCCGCTGACTTGAACACATCCAGCCCCTCAAGAAGCTCTCTAACCCGGTCCTCCCCAACCTGAGGTCTGGAGGCGTGTCTGAATTGTTGAATTTTTTCAAATCTCTCTGAATCAATTTGGAGGGTTCTGATTCCATTCGGAGAGATTAGAGGGTCTCCTGATTCGGTTTGGATTTGGAGATTCAGCCACTGAATTGGGCTGCATCTCCACCGACTTGAATCAGTGACTGAAGCATTGCATAGCCCTAGTAGGTATGTAGCTTGGCAGAGTGCTAGTGGGCAGCAGCATAGGTTGTCAAAATAGGTAAGATCTTGGTTCAGATGAGCTTGAAGATTTAGAAAGCCCCTTATACACCCAAGATGTAATATTTTTGCTCCTCAGAAAATTCACCGACTTAAGCAGATATTCTCTGGCAATGAAAATTTACTTGGCCTCCTCACAAGGACAACCTCAGCAGGAAGGTGCGTGCAAAGACATGTGGGAAGTCACTGAAAACTGGTGGCAACAACTTACTGTGAATTATTGTGAGTATTGTTCAGTTATGTTGGCCTATTGATGCCTATGTAAGCAGGGCATGCATAAACAAATAGCTTTGAACTTCAAGAGGTTCTACGATCCCTATTCTATTTTATAAAATAAATCACCAGAAGTTGAAGGCTGGACCTGCCCTTGAAAATCTTCCTCTATCAAACACATATGCCCTTTACTCTGTCAGTAAAATCAGACAGCAAAGCTTTCAGGAACACTTGAAATAATTTCTTCCCCTTGTTTTGATGAGCTGTGGTTATCCATTTTGAGTGCACAAGTACACCTCATCCATTTGTAGAACAAGGGGCTGAAACACAGAGGAGAGATGAAAGAACCAAGACTTCTCTACCCAGTAATTAGAGGGTATTTTGAAGTTATCTCAAGGATGTGGTATACAGAAAGCAGGAAGGAGGGCTTGAGACAGAGGAAGGAAACGTGGAAAACAATCCCTCAATCCCTCCCTCCCTTCCTTCCTATTTAAAAGTATTGAATAGTTGATGGATTGGTTTTTGCTGGCACAACTTTACTGTCCCATGTAGACAGGAACAAACCAAGCCTTAATCTAAAGTCACCCTGTAGCTATGGGCTTCTCCTTCCCACAGTCATGCCTAAAACTCCCAAATGATCTGCATCTCCCATTTATAAAAATGCATTTGAGTGTCTTATTTCTCTGTCCCAGGACATAGTGTATTATTGTCTCTCTGTGTCCTCCTGTGCATTCCCAGATAGAACAGAAACATCTCAGAGGGAACTACCCCAAGGATGAGCCTAGCACAGAACAGATAAAATTCAGAGTGGGAAAGGTTTTTGTATTAAAGGACACAGCTTTTATTAAAGTACTGGATCCATCTTACAATTAGGAAGCAGGTGAGAGTTACTTGGAAGGTGTTGAGACAGGGTGGCTCATATGAGGGTTGGCAGAACAGCTGTTACAGTGTGATACAGAAAACGTTCTTGGTAGAATCTGGACTTTTATATAAAATGCACTGCATTGCAGCACAGGGTCAGAGCCGAGGGAAAACTTTTAAAGAGCAATTTAAAGATGAGTGCGTGTTTTGTTTTTTTTAAACTACAGTACCCTTTTCGTAGCATCCTTTGCTAGAGAAAGCAGCACATTTGTAGTCATTACAATTGATGATTAAACATCTGTTACACTTTATCTACTTTTTTATCTAATAGAAGTGTGAAAAGTGGGTGATATATTTCATAGCAATTAACAACTTTTGAATAGTAAGTATAGTATGGAATGCACATCTTGGGAACATTCCCATCGAATAACATACATGTGATACTGCTGACTGGCCAGTGATGTTGTAATTGCTCCTCCAAAGTGGCATTTTTTTTTATTTTACTACCCAACATAAGAACCTCAGAATCTAACTGTTAATGATGCACAGCAGCCCTTCTAGCTACAGATGTTGATGGCACTTAATCAAAAGGAGTTGTTTTCATGCTGTGAATATCAACAACATTTATGCAGATCAGGAAACAAGGCAAATTCCCCATCCTGGTGCAAACCCATGGCCCAAACAACTGAATAAGTTTGCCTCTATTTACTAACTCCAGTGATTTGAAAAAAAAAAAATCACACAGCAAAAAGAATGCTGCACCATTTGATGACTTGACAAGTGTTTGGGAAGATTTATTTGACTGACACCTGTCCCAGTTTGTGTTTAAAAGCAAGCAAAACACAGGCACTTGCTACTAAAAAGAGAACAGAACAATTAAGGCAATTCATTTACAATTAACTGAATTATGGGCATAAGGAGATGATATTATTTGACATGTACAACCTGAACCTACCCTTCTTAGGTGGCTCTGTGGGTTAACAGGCCACCCCAAACACTAAATACAATTCTATTTTATCTTTATGAGACAACCATCTCCATTACACACCCAATATTTATTTGTTACTTAGGTTACTGGTTATGCAAACTGTGGTATTTGATGGGTTGCTCCCATGAGCACAGATTCAGTCTATAGCAAGTCTTAATACAGTATGCACTTTTTCACATTTTATCCGTGATAACCAGCCCTACACACTCCTGCATATTGTTTTCTTATCCCAGTCTGCTTAAATGTATCAAAAGATAGGTTTTCTATAACACTGTTTAAATCAATATTGGTTATATTGCTCAAACTACCCTATTTACACAAGGAATGCAAACATCTACATTGCTATTGTTTGTATAAGTATTGGGACTTGTAGGAAAAAGATATGCCTAATTCTCCAGAACTTCTTTGTAGGATTCCAGAAAAGAAAGCACGAGATGGCCTCTGAGTAATCAGCACAGAAATTTAATAAGATTTTAGTCAAGATCTTGAGATACACATTTTTGGGTCTCATCAATGCTATCAATACTTGCCAAGCAGTAGAGATGAGATGTTATCATCTTACCAGTGCTATTGTTTACTGGTCAGGTCAGCTGTGGTTAGGGACTGCTCAGCAGGGGCCTCTGATTCCAAAGCCAGACTAAGTATTAAAATATAATATACAGAACCATTTCACTACATTTCTTTATGTCACTTATGATGTTTACTTACTGACAAAAATCAGAAAGTCAGCAGCAGAGGCCTGAAAATAAGAGGAGCTTTGTTAAAATATAGCAGTCATTACATTTTTCCTTATTCAGAAGCAAATTTGTTAAAACAAGTAATGTCCTCACCATTCCTCTTTAATAACACTGAAACATAATAACATAGAAAAGGTGCTGGATCTGGCTGTGGAATCTTATCATCTGGCAAGCTATGTTGGATAGAATAGACAAGGTTACTGGTGGTTGTAGTAATGGGTTTATCAGGTCCAAATATAAAAAATGCCTGGCCCATGTTTATGCTGCCATGTGTCTTGTCTTAGTTCCTCAGGACCTTCTAATGGGGATCAGTGGAAATGCAGACTTCAACTCCAGCATCCAAAGGAGTAAGAAGGGTTTTGACTGGGAGCCTGGATTTTATCTTCCTTATGAAACAGACTATCCAATACTAGAGGTCTTTTGGAAACTTTGGAAATTCCTTTTGGGAATTGCTGTTTGCTAAGGAAGCTCCATATTACCCAGGGTTCCACAGATGATCCTTGATTTTAAGAAAAATCCTTCCTAAACTGGTCTGCCAGCATATTCTGAAGACAGGAACGTGCAGAGCTACTAGTATGATCTGCTGCAAAATGTACTACTCCTCTACTCTATCAAGGCATAGATGTTTGATCTTACTTCCTCCTTATCTATCCAGCTGCTTACGTGGCTGTTGCATGTCCAACAATACTTCATCTATTAACCTCATAAAAGGGAATTTAAACCATTTGTATACAAGCAATATTAGGCCATAGATCCTGACTTTGAAGATGATCTCTATGACCCTCATCAGTGAGTGGAAGCATATATTATTGAACTCTTTGTGGGTAGAGGTGTGGAGAAGAGTATTTTTTTGCATACCTGAACTAGTTCAGTTCACCAGTTTTAACAACTTGTTGCATGACTTGTGACCACCATGTCCAAGTGTCTTGCTGGAAATGCACTGATTCTGGCAACCCTTTTATAGACTTGAGGTGAAGCCTGGCATATGTGTAACATAAGTGCATAAAAGCCTTGGTTCTTAGAAGTCTGAGACACAAAACTGATGCTCAACCCTGGTCTTGAAGTTATTGAATGAGGTCTGCTATGATGTAAAATTTTTGTTATGAAAGGAAAGCCTCTTACTGATCTGGAGTTTAACTTTGTTACTATTCTCTGAGTTTGCCTCAGTGTAAGATTTCTCTGGGCATTTCTACATGCGTATTTACACTGGCCTAAATTGACTGTACAGGAAATTACAGCGCAATAAACGGGAATAAGCCAGTGTCTACATGTGCAGGTGTTAAAGTGTATTAACGCTGTGTGTGGACTGATTTGGGATTAAAGTTAGTCCCAAGTCAGTCCCCACACATGGTGTTCCTGCACAGTAAAGTGTCTACATGTGTGCTACTGTGCAGTAACTAATTGGGTGTAAATTTGATCCTGTATGATGCAGGTATCAAATTTATGCTTAAGTCAGTGTAAGTCACCATGATTACTGAGCAGTACAGGCATGCATGTGTAGATGCACGCCTGTACTACACAGTAAATGCACACGTGTAGATGTGCCCTGTCTTGACTCAGAGCAAGTGAAACAAATAGTTTTAGGACTGCTTGCACTGAGTTGATCAACTGTTGCAATGATGTCCCTTGAATCAGCCTGTCACCTAATTCAAGATATACTTTCATTACTTGTCTCCTTAGATGAGCTGTTGCTAACTTCAGACATTTAGTAAAAACCATCAGGGAGACAGACGGGCTGGAAGGCAGGACTCAGTGATTTCTAGATGGAACAAAGTACCTCCTATGGCCTGGAACTATAGACATTTAAAACAGGCACCTTGTAAGTCAAGAACTGACTGCCTATGCTGAGGATCTAATGAAGGGGTTCCAAATTTGAAACAGCAGTTTTGCATCATGAAACAACGAAAAAATATCTATCTAACCTCCTTTCTTCTCTGGTGTTATAAAATAGTGAGAATAAACACTCCTGTCCCTACACCTTTTTCCTTGATTGTGCTTGTAAAAGGGAGTCAACCTCCTTTCTCCTTCAGATTTCTATGAAAACGGTCCTTGGACAGGTGAGGAATTGAAATTGAATAGGATAGTTCTTGTCCACAACTCTCAAGGATTCCCTAACTCTTAGGTAAGCCTAGCTCAAGAAGCTAGAAAATAATTGCTGAAAGGCAGTGGGTGTGATGATAAAGATACCTAAGTGATCCAAACAGGCTTCTGGCATGAGCACCCAACCTTTTGCCTAGCTGAGGTGCCTAGCTGTTTGGTTGCCAGGAGGCAGAAGGTCACTCTTGGTAGAATTTCCTCCTTGAGGGCTCTGAAGATCTTGGACTTTGCCTGTATAGGAACACCAGGCAAAGTTGATTAGCCTCAGCCAAATATTCACATTGATTTCACATAAGTTAACATGCATTAAATACTCATTGGAAGTTTTCATCCTGGTGCAATGACCTTTGATCACTTGTAGTTTAATTTCCAGGGAAGCTCAAAAGCTTGTTCACAATTATGCAGTAGAGATCTGGCTTGGAAATTGAGCTCTGGTGCAAATATTTGCCATGCTGAGGATTTTATTGTTTTGGAAGAATTTATATTAAGTTCCCCAGGAGGCTCTAGATTTTTCTGTCCGTTACAATTAGAGACCTTCCTTGTGTTCCCTTCATGCTGATGGCCTATTCATTGCTATTCTGTCTTTGATAGCACAGATTGAGGCCTTTATGCTACTAATTTCACCAATGCTTCCCCACACCACCTCTTGAAAATTCAAAATAAATGTTTAGGATGACTAATTGTTATTTAGAGTGCAACACTGCTTCATTGTAGTTCATTAAGCTTCAAGCAGTGGCTCTCATCACATATCCCATCAGGAATGTGACTAAAGCAAAACCCAAGATGTCTCACTCCAAGCCAAGCTCATAATGCTAGACCACAAGACTTACTTGTTGCCCCATTTATTACAAAAAGGATTTTTCTTGCTAGGCATATGAAAAAAATTAGTCTGAATAGCTTGGCTGAGATTAGCAATTGGTGTATACCCAATAATTGGCCTTCAGTTTTATGGCCTGTGGAATCTCTAGGAAAGAAGTCATCGTGTGTTTGAGGTACAACTGTCTCTCATTGGTGGAAAGAGACTCTCTGCACTATTCTTGGCTCCTAAAACTTGTTTTATTTTTTAAAAACATGTAAGGTTTAGTTTTAATCAGAACAAATCTGATTTTAGATTTTGCTGCCCTTGAAAGCTACAGAGTGTACATATGCGGTATGTGGTACCATAGACACATCTGTGGCACCACATACTGCACATGCAGGCATTCCCTGCGCTGCTACCTAGAAGCGCTAGCTGGGGGAGGGGTCTATTGACCCAGGGAGATCCCAGGGTCAAGAAAAGCCATGCCAAAAAAAAGCAGGGTGGTGCACGTGGTGGTACTGTGTGCTGCCTAAAATCAGAGCCTGGCCAGCCATTGCCACTCAGGCTGCCAGCCAGGCTTCCAGCTGTAGAAGTGCCATGGCTGCAGCTCCCCCAAGATCCGAGATAAGGCTGCTGGGGTCAGCACAGCTGCTGGCCCCAGCCTCCCCTACCCCACCAGGATAACCTGCTGCACACCCACATTCACCAGGGACAAGTAGTAGCGACACACCATGTGTGTCAAATGTCTGCAATCATATAGTTTGTGTTCATGCAGCCAAAGGTTGCATCTGAGAAATCCTCCATTTTTAATGCTTGAAAGGGAGTTGCCTTGACATGAATGGATTTCTTGGAAAGCACCAGCATGTGATATACAAGAGGAGCTCTGAAGGTTGCTCTCCTGCCCCCACATGCAGTTTAGGTGGTGCCTGTATGGAACTTCCCTAGGCAGTTTACAGAGGAAAGGGAGAGCAGCATTCACTGCACAGTCAAGGAGGGGCGCTGGCACAAATGCTTCAGCCCTGGAACTAGTTTGGAAGACAACAACCTGAAAGGTGGCCCATCTAGCAGCCACATAGGTACCGTACAGGCATGGACAGAAGTCATTTTGAAACATTCCCAAGTAATGGCCTTGGAAATGTCTCAGAAAGAAATTGTTTCAGCAGCAGGGCATATGTGCAGTCCTGTTAGTGACCCCGATGAAACACTTCGAAGTTGCTGGAACTGCCATGCGTCCATGGCTCTGCAGCCAGGCAGCGCTACAAGGGCTGCTGCAGACTGCTGCTCCACTCCCTTTTCATGCCACGGGGGTTACACCTCTCCCCCTGCTCTTCTCTTTAAGGTTCAACTGCCCCCCCTGCTCCTACTCTCACTGCCAGGATTCTGACTTTCCAGGCCCAAATCCCCTAAACCTTTTCTTCTTCCCCTCTCATAGGAGCAGAGAGGTAAAGAGGTTTGGGGCTGGAGAACCCAGCACTGATAGTGTTGGGTCCCCTAAGTACTGGAGTGCTTAGGACTAGGAAGTGGGACCTAGTAGCTACACAGGCTGTCAAGTCAGCTTGCCACACTGTCCATTGCTTTCACCCTTTCCCATGGGGGAAGAAAGAGTGGACTACTGTGGGACACTGGAGGACATATGCGTCCCAATGCAAAATACTTCAATAGTTCCTCATTTCAAAAGTTCCTGTTCCGAAGCACTTCAGCTCTGGAAATATTTCAAAGGGCGTCTGTTTCTATGCCTCATTGAAGTTTTAAAGACATTTGGAATGTTTCAAATGATTATTTTGTCCACACCCTAAAAGTGAACCAGTAACACTTAGGGCTGCGCTCAGTAAATCATGAGTCACCATAAACACAGAAGGGAGATTTCTAACTTACCCTTCTACTTTCACAGGACTGCAGCTTTCTAGGAAGCGCAATCCTCACATTCCTTGGATCTGATATCAGATTGCCCACCATATTCCTTAAGACTTAATATGGGAGTCAGCTTGCATTGTATGGACCGCATTCTGGCTCCCATATTAAGAACTCCAAATCTGTAAAACTAAGCTGGCTCTTTGGTACAAGACCTAGTCAGTGACACAGCAACATGAGGGAATGAACTTCCTGGTGCTCCCTGTGCTTAGTCTCCATGGTTGCTATGTCATTTCTTTGTAAATACTTCCTGTTGTGCAAGCCTAAATTAGAGATTACTGGCTTCTAACCCCATTCAAGGGGCACAGCCTCTACTACCCCATCATAGCCTGTTAGGTCTGTGCTGGTTTGCACTAACACTGTGTTATTGCTTTGGGTGAGGAATTTGCTTTTATACTCTTTCTGCTTTCATTCTGTTGGGAAGATCCTGACAGTTCTCTATATTGCTCCTATTCCTGGTGTCTTCTATATTAAGCAAGCTAATAGTTTAGGCTCCTGCTGCATTTCCTCCTATGGCTATCCCAATATGCCAGGTGTCTGTTACTGCTATGCGGCAGTCTTTCGTCTCATCACTGCTACTGTTTTGAATCAATAGATGATCTCAGTCCTAACCCAGCTAGGATGGCCACACCTTTGCATAATGCTTTGGAGGTGGGGGAGCTGCATCTGACATTCTATTGCATTACATTTGTGTACAGGCTGTTTCTCCATGGGGCTGCAGAGATGATGCCTTGTAAGGAGCATGATGTGGTTCTCTTGCCTGTCTTCCTTTGTGCAAACCTATTTGCCAATGGAAGGGTGTGTGCAAGGACCCAGCACTGCCAGGCAGGAGTCCCTCTTCCTTTGTTTTGTCTTTACCATTAGTGTCCTGACTGTTTTTACTGCTGGTGCCATCTTCAGAATTGGCATGCAGAAACCTCCTCTTGGTGCAGTGTACTGAAATCCCTTATCTAAAAAAAGCATGTCAGGCACACCATACATCACAGAAACTGGACTACAATCTACTGTAACCACAGTTTCTGCAAGTAGACGTGAACAAGTCTGTTCCAACCTTTTATTTGGCAATGGGTTGAGAAGGCGATTTGGGAGCGGGGTTAAAGGGTCTGGGGGCACAGGTGGTGTTCTCGTCAATCCTCCCAGTCTTGGGCTATGGGCTGAGGAGGGAGAGGAGGATCCACATAGTCAACCGAAGACTGCGGTGCTAGTGTCATCGGGAAGGCTTTGGCTTCAATGACCACAGCCAGCTCTTTGGCGAGAGAGGCAGAGAGCTGCAGGGAAGAGATGGCCTCCACCTCTCTTCTCTGGGGAGGAGGCTCTTCTCAGCCAGACTGGCTGACCTGCTCCACTGGGCTTTAAACTAAGCCCACTGAGGGACGGGGGGACTACTGCCACTGCTGGCCCGCTGAGCAACCCTTGCAAAGCCAGCAAGCCAAGGCACTTAAGGGAGCTCACCCTTGCCCCAGCCCTAGTACAGTCTGTGGGCAAGAGCCCCCAAGGGGACACTTGCGTGCCTGTACACAAATGCCAGGAGCTTGGGGAATAAGCAGGAGGAGCTTGTCCTCCTGCTCAGTGCAAAGAATTATGATGTCACTAGGGTAACGGAGACCTGGTGGGACTCCACCCATGACTGGACTTCAGGTATAGATGGCTATACCCTGTACAGGAGGGATTATGTAGATGAAAGGGGTGGAGGTGTAGCTCTCTATGTTAAGGAAAGCTACATGTCCCTGCAAGCTGATATTGGCAACCAGGGTGGACGGTTAGAGACCCTCTGGGTTAAAATTCATGGGGAACATGGCACAGGGGACACAACGGTGGGAGTCTACTACAGATCTCCCACCCAAAGTCCTGAGCTTGACCAGGAGTTTGCCCGGGAACTGGCTGAGGCCGCATGCTCCAGGACCATGGCTGTCATGGGTGACTTCAATTACCCGGACATCTCATGGAAGGATCACTCAGCAAAATCCGGGTGGTCGCAAAGCTTCCTCTCACGCGTGGATGACCTCTACCTGACTCAAGAAGTCTATGGGCCAATGAGACGCAAAGCGCTGCTCGAGCTGGTACTGGCTACGGGGGATGACCTAATCGGTGACCTAGTGATTGATGGGAAGCTGGGTGACAGTGACCATGAGCTGATCACCGTCACTGGGTGTATGCCTCCTAAGCTAAAAGGGAGGCGTACACCCAGTGGAAGAGAGGGGACATCACCAGGGATGACTATATTGCAGTTCCTCAGGGATGTAGGGGGGCAGTCAGGAAGGCCAAGGCAGAGATGGAACTGGGACTAGCTTCCTGGATTAAGGACAATAAGAAGTCCTTCTTTAAATACATAGGGGGTAAAAAGAAGGTTCTGGGTAATGTGGGGCCCCTGCAGGACATGTTAGGAAATTTGGTCATCACACCA
>NW_017728906.1:170993971-170995644 GCF_001723895.1 Crocodylus porosus | reverse complement strand
ACAGGCTGAGAGCCATGGGGCTCTTTAGCCTGGAAAAGCACAGGCTCAGGGGTGATCTGATGGCCACTTATAAGTTTATCAGGGGTGACCACCAGTTTCTGGGGGAACGTTTGTTCACCAGAGCGCTCCAAGGGATGACGAGGTCGAACGGTCATAAACTCCTGCAAGACCATTTCAGGCTGGACATAAGGAAGAATTTTTTTACTGTCCGAGCCTGCCAGCGGAGGTGATTCAAGCACCTACACTGAACACATTCAAGAGCAAACTGGATGCTTATCTTGCTGGGATCCTATGACCCCAGCTGACTTCCTGCCCTTTGGGTGGGGAGCTGGACTTGATGATCTTCCGAGGTCCCTTCCAGCCGTAATGTCTATGAAATCTATGAAGGCAGATGTTTCATGAGGCTGTAGTCTCCTGTTAGTCATTGCACAATTTGCACAAGTTTCACTGTTTGATGTATGGTTTTAATTAGACATCTAGGTCTGGCCAGTAGATACTCTCTCTGGCTCATTTCAGTGGTATCTCTATACCCAGCAGGAAGCATGATGACATTTCACATTACCTCCAAAATCTGTCTCCTTCAAACAAAAGCCAATCTTGCACATGTAGCTCATCCCTCACTCAGTAGGGTGTCACTCTGTGGTACATTGCCATTTCAATATGGCCACTCCTCGAGTGTGAATCGTTTTACTGCCTGCTACATCCCGTCCTGTTTAGTGTTTTGTTAGGTTGCCTGGAGCCCCCCTTGAGATGCAAACATATAGAAGTATGTCAAGTCTTTTCTGGCTCAGACACACCTGTCTTTTTCACTCTGGAAGGCACACAGCTCAGTTGGTTTCCTGGCAGTAGTAACTTTCCTGGACAGTATCTATTCCTCATGTGATAGTGCTGGAGTCTTCATCCCACGCTGATTATACTCAGAACTGTTCCGGTAAGATCTTCCTCATCCTTAGTCTCTTCTCCTAGAATTCTAAGACGCTCCTACTGGACTTCCCCAGTTTGAGGCGTGCAGCTCTCCTTGAAGCAGACAGTGGCTTGTCTAATCCCAAGCTTCATAGCTCAGCAGCCCAAGGGTTAACTATCCACAAACATGGAAGGCATAAATTTTCTTTCTGTGGCTGCATCCAGACATACAGACACATGAGGTTTGTGGCATCACAAGCCTCATGCCTGCGATTCTGCAGTAACAAAAAAAGCAGAGAAACAATGTGGCACAGTGCATGCTACAATAGCATGTGCCGGAACAAAGAGGGTTGGTCCTCCAGGGAGATGGCCTGGCTGCTGGCCAGAGCACTTCTACTATTTTATTTGTGCCCTGGCAAACATTTATTAAAGTTGCTACTATGCAAAAACAAACAGAAATGAGAGAAAGGTGTACCTAGCACAGTGCAAATGCTTGGCTTTAGGAAAGCCAACTTCAGTGTGCTCAGGGCAGTAGTCAGGCAGGCACTCGGAGCCCAGGGGGTAGCTAATATGGGGGTCCAGGAAAGGTGGTCCTTCCTCAAGGAGGCTATCCTTGGGGCACAGCAGGGCGCAATTACTCTGCGCAGGAAGGCGGGAAAAGGGTCCAAGAAACCTTCATGGCTGAGCACAGATATCCAGACTGGCCTGAGGGCAAAGAAAAAAGCATACTGGTGGTGGAAGCAGGGGGCAGGGACAAAGGAGGAGTACAC
>NW_017728906.1:170992262-170993751 GCF_001723895.1 Crocodylus porosus | reverse complement strand
ACGAGAGAAGGCAGAACTCTTCAACAAGTTCTTTGCTTCAGTGTTCCTGTCTGCTGATAATGGGGTGATCTCAGGTGACAGCGTAGAGAGGCCCAGGAAGGATGCGAGTCCCCCAGCTGTTAGTTCAGACCTAGTTAAGGATTACCTGGAGGGCTTAGATGTATCCAAGTCAGCGGTCCCGGATGACCTTCATCCACGGGTGCTGAGGAAATTGGCTGGTGTCATTGCGGAGCCATTAGCATGGCTGTTTGAGGACTCCTGGTGTTCAGGCCAAGTCCCTGAGGACTGCAAAAGGGCCAGTGTGGTTCCTATTTTCAAGAAGGGGAGGAAGGAAGAGCCTGGCAACTACAGGCCAGTCAGCCTCACTACTATCCTGGGGAAGGTCTTTGAAAAAATTATCAAGGGCCACATTTTTGAGAGCCCTACAGGGAAAGTGATGTTGAGGGGTAACCAACACGGGTTTGTGCCAAGCCGATCCTGCCTGACTAACCTGGTCTCTTTCTATGACCAGGTAACAAGAGCTTATATGTGAAGGAGGAAGTCAATGTCATCTTCTTGCACTTCCAGAAGGCCTTTGACACAGTGTCCCACCCAATTCTGGTGGGCAAGCTGAGGGACTGAGGCATTGACGAATGCACGGTCACATGGGTAGCAAACTGGCTCCAGGGGGGAACCCAGAGAGTGGTGGACGGGTAGATGTCGACCTGGGAGGGTGCGGGCAGCAGAGTCCCCCAGGGCTCAGTCCTTGGGCCAGTGCTGTTCAACATCGTCATTAGTGACCTGGACGAGGGCGTGGAGTGCACCCTGTTCAAGTTCGCTGATGACACCAAGCTGGGGGGTAAAGTGAATACACCGGCAGGCAGGGAGCGCATCCAGGCAGACCTGGATAGGTTGGAGAAGTGGGTGGACCTGAACAGGATGTGGTTCAACAACGACAAGTGCAGGGTGCTGCACCTGGGGAGGGGAACCAGCATTATGGTTATAGGTTAGGGGCTGACCCTCTCAGCAGCACAGAGGCAGAGAGGGATCTTGGAGTCATGACCGACTCCAGGATGAATATGAGTTGCCAATATGACGAAGCAATAGGCAGAACCAACCGCACCCTGTCATGCATCAACAGGGGCATCATTAACAGGTTCAGAGAGGTCTTGCTCCCCCTGTATGCGGCACTGGTCAGGCCACAGCTGGAGTACTGTCTCCAGTTCTGGGTGCCACACTTCAAGGACATGGAGAACTTGGAGAGGGTCCAGAGGAGGGCCACTCGTATGGTTGGGGGCCTCTGTGGCCAGCCCTATGAGAAGAGGCTGAGGGACCTGAATCTCTTCAGTCTCTGCAAGGAGACTGAGGGCAGATCTTGTGGCTGCCTACAACCTTATCGGGGCCAGCAGCAGGGACTTGGGGAAAGTCTGTTCACCAGGGCCCCCCTTGGAGTCACCAGGAACAATGGCCACAAGCTGAGGGAGGATAGGTTTAGGTTAGATATTAGGAA
>NW_017728906.1:170937683-170992162 GCF_001723895.1 Crocodylus porosus | reverse complement strand
CCTGGCTGGGGTCTTATGACCCCTCCCACCCCCAGTGCTCCTTCCTGCCCATGGCAGGGGGTCAGACTAGATGATCTGTCTAGGTCCCTTCCGACTCATTGATTCCATGATTCTATGATATGAGAGAGTCAGGAAATCTGAACTATCAGCTTGTTTCACCACAGGAAGCAGATAGTCTGCTACCCAAGCTGAAAGTTGGGTTTTATTCTGGACCTTTCAGTAACAACACCAGACCAACTCCAAAATCTGTAGATGTAGGGCATCATCTACTTCTTGTTAGCAGGGAGACGCTGCAGCAGAAATCTGCCAACTACAACAGAGTGATGCATCAGTGTTTCCCTTTCAAAATTGTTGAGGTATGGTTTTTTCCCCCAAGCAGAAGACTTTCCTGTTATAAAAAAAGCCCAACAAAACAAAAACTGTTGGCCCTCAGTTGCTGAAGAATTACATATGACTTATATTCAACAGCTTTTTGAAGAATGTCATTAATACAGAAAAACATGGATAATATTTTTGACAATGTTTTATTTTACGCAGATTTAGTACAAACTGTTAAAAAGTAAGCAAGATTGCTTCCCCCAAATCCTCTGTACAAGAGGCTTCTTTCCTTTGTACTAGTCTCTTTTCTATAGTTCTTCTTTCCTTAACCTTCGTGAACTCTTGCAAATTTCAGCAAGATAATTTATGAATGCAGACCAACCCTGCCCCCCCCATTTCTCAGCTCACCCCTCAAACATCTGGTTGGAAATATCCATAATATCCCCTGCATATACATCCTGAAGAGGCCGCTTGTTTAATATCTCAATAGCATCTTCAATAAAGAGAATTCTTATCAGTTACGGAAATAAGATATTATCAAGGGCTTTGTTTGTCACAAGAAAGTGCCGGCTAAATTAAAATGCCAGTTTTGCTCAAATACAATGGTTCCCAAAACAGAGTCCACAGATTTCACCACCACTCCTCTTCTTCAATAGAGTACCATGTGGGATTAAGGTGAATAATGATCTGTGAGAAACTGAAGGTCCTTTGCTTCAAATTTAGAAATCACAGCTCAATTTGATTCCACTATGCAGGTAGATCCAAGTTTCATGTATATTAGCCAAAATATCTATCCACTGTTCTCCATCTAATACAGGGCCCCTTTTGAATATTGTTATGTTGGGCAACTCTGCAAGCATGTTGTCTTTCTACTCAAAACCTAAAAAACATATAACAAATTCAAATTAAATATCAAAACAAGCATCAAAAAAATAAATGTATAGTGTATTAGCTTATATGAAATATTAATAGAAGCACAAATTATTTATCATTGTAACTGGGTGCATCTCTCAGGCCATTAAAATGTTAGCCTGCCTGCTGGGGGAGGGAAGCAGCTGACAGGGATGAATGCCTGGCCCAGAGGAAGTTAAAAGCTCCCACTGAACAGAGCTGGGGGAAAAGAAAGAGAGAGTGGTATGGAGGAGGTAGCACCAAGACAGTATCCTCTCTCCTGGTCTAGCTGCGAGTTAACCCTTTGTTTGATTGTATGTTTGTTTGTTCATCATTGATGCTATGTCATGTGGGGCAGGGCTGCCCCAGTCATAATAAAATTGAACAAGAACCCGCTACGGTCACCAATAACTTTCTCTTTAAGAAGGTTCAAGCTTTTTTTCCTTAATTTTTTTTGCTGAAAGGCTTTGAATATTCAGAATCTAACTGGGCTGTGCAGTTAGTCACTTAAGAAAAGTCACATGGCATTTCTAGTCCTTGATTTCATGACCCAATATCAAACACAATACCCAAGGAAGCCATCAAGGCTTTTGTTCAAGGACAAGCGAAGGAGCCCTAGAAGAAAAATAAATGAGACTAAAGAATGTTGACATTTAATTTCTATTTTGGTCAAGAAAGAACATTATATTTACTAAGTTCATACACCAGCCCTTAGGTTCCTTCCCGATTAAGAAAAGGCATAAGGCCATATTTAATCAGTTGTTTATCCACCTCTGTTTACTTCTCTCCTTACACTAATAAGAAGTGGGAATTATATTTCCATGCATAGCATCATTTAGAAAGGATGCGTCTTTGGAAACCAAGTAATATTAAACAGTCTTTTAAACATAACAGGTTCTACCAACAGAAACAAAATTAAAGTAATACTGCACAATACTACTGTCTAAACTAATGTCAATTTGAACAATCAGCTCCAAAATGAACTATAATTATCATCTGCAGTATTACATATTACAGCATCTATGTATTAGAGAAAATACATACAAAAAAGCATCCAACCACATAGATAGAAATGAACTCAGTAAACAAGTTCAGTATTATAATAACTATTCTGCAGCTGCTCTTTGGTAACATGAAGTAATACAAGATGCTCTGAGTCTTGAATATTTAATTAGGTGTCAGGCATTATGAAAAGTGTCTCTGCTGATCTGTGTTTAAGACAGTTCAGTAATGAACTTATCTGGATTCTTTTCAAATATCTGTTTGAATTCCTAAAACATGCTTGGGTTCCAGATGAACTAGATAGTGTCCATATAGGAAAATATGCAAGGTAAAATTTCAACAAGTTACTACAGAGCAAGCTAGGGTGCAAATTTACAGTGTGCTAGGAACTCTGTAGGAACTGCCTTTGTGCATGCTCTGACCTAGGGGAAATTAGAGGTAGCTATATTCACTCTCAGCAAGAGGTAAACCACCTTGCATGAAGTACCATATAAGGCGGTGCTCACAGGTACATCTGAGGTAATTTGTTTGCATTTCCTTAGCCTTCATATTCGAAGTAACTGATTGGAATTTGGCTCGTTACTACTTACAAAGACTGGATTTCACTAGTTTGTCAGACTTAAATTAGATACACACATGGCTGTCAGTATAGAACAGGGTCAGCAATGGTTTTTGGCCAGAGTGCAAAACACACTCCAACTCTGACCCATACCTTGACTTGGTGCGCCAAGGCAGAGCACAAGGAAGCTTCAAGGGGCCTGACCCTTGTTGCTGGCGGAGGTTGCACATGCACCTCTGAGTGCACAGCAGAGTGGGCGGGGGGGCTGTGGTTGCATTGCCCCAGGCCCTTCCTTGCTCTATGCTCTGAGCCATGTGTGCAGTCATCACTGGCACTGAGCCAGTGCCAGAACTTTGGAGCCCCATGCAACTGTTTGCAGCTTGCCTGCTGCACCTGCCCAAAAACTGGGGCTGACTGCGAAGGCAGCTGGGGGGCTGCATACAGCTGCATGGGACCTGGCCAAGGTCTGGTATTTGTATTGAAAACAACTGTATTCATTTCTAAACTAATGCATCCCTTCAAATATACCACCCCCCATTAAACAGATTTGATTGCTTTAGCACATCTGAGGAATTAACTCTTACTTATTCTCTTTGTTGCAATAATCTTTGGTATTACTTCCAAATCTTGTAGTAATTCCTGGTTTGGTCTCCATTTTTTTGGCTGTAGGTGCATTTACTTTTGGATTATACTTTGATAATATCTAAAATAAAGCAGTAGAGGGATTAAAGATTATCATCATGCTTTGAGTTAGACTCATTTTGACTAGCAAACTATTTATGAAGAGTGAAACATGATGAAAAAATACTTTTTTCAAATAAAAGAATTGCTATAAAAATGCTCAAAAAGGTCCTCCCCAAGTCCAAGAACCCACTGAATGCATAAGGTAAAGGAACAGTGGTTTCTAGAACAGCTTACCAAAATTCTAAGTGGCTCTGCTCTGCGCTCACCAGGGCAGCTAAGATGGAGCTGCAAGTTGTGAGGAAGCAACATCTGGGAGCAGAAAAGGCAGGTGGGGCTGAAATCATGGGCCCATGACAGCACAGACTGGGGTCCAAGGCAGAGCTGCAATCAGCTCCCCGTATGTCTCCAACATGGGCACCAGCTCCACAGGCAAGGGCATACAAGGAGTGGATCATGGCTGTGCCCTGTGTCCTGGCCTTGTTCTGTCACCACCCTGTGATCTCAGGGTCTCCAGACAGACTGGCAGAGACCTGTGCAGGCAGGGCACACTCAGCCGGGGGATGGGGCTGTGGGTAGGTAAAGCACAGCATCCAGGAGCAGGATGGGTAGACAGAGGCAGGGATCGTAGGGTGGTGATAGTGTAGAACCAGGGTCCAGGGCAGAGCTGTAATCTGCTCCTTGCATGCCCCTGCAACAGGCACCAGTTCCGTGGAGCGCAGGCACCAGATCACCCAGTTCTGTCCTGGGCCCTGGCCCCTGGCCCCAAGCTGTGACTGCCCTGCAATCTCAGCCCTGCCCACCTGTCTTGCTCCCAGGTGCTGCTCCCTGCCCAGCTGTGTGCCCTGCCCCTGTGGGTCTTGCCCCTAGCAGTGGGTGTGGGGCAGATGGGTCCCAGGCAGCAGAGCTGGAACCAACAGTGGTGGCAGCTGGAAGGGGCCATCACCGCTGAGAATGTTGGGAAGCAAGTCTGGCCGTCACGCTGCCCCAGCCCTGCTGTGCGCCCGGAGCCAGGACTGACCGCATGTGCCGTGGCTTGGGCTGCCCCCCTGGGTGGAGAAAGGCTGAGAGATGCTCTGTGGACCACACAAAATTCCTTTGCAGGCTGGATCCACCTCTGCAATAACCACTTATTGATTGGTTGACTGAGGTCAGCCTATGACATGAGTCTGGAGTGGGGCTTGAACTCACATCTCTGATGCAGTAGAAAATGCTCGTGTTATTCTGCCACCACCATGCCCTGCAAATTTGAAAGTTGTGCACAGACACACATAAAATAAAAAAACAAACAAACAAACCAAAAAACAAACCCCAACCTGTAAAATGTCTTCTGGTATCTCTGTTATTTCTGGAGGTGGAGGAGTGTTAGGAAGACTTTCATAGTTTGATATTTTTGGAGGAGAGGGTTCTCCAAGATGTTCAAGATACTTGTCTGAGCTTAAAATAGAAGGAACACAATTTTTTGTGGGTGGTTGATTTGTCATACCATTCTCTCCCACTGACTCATCCTTGTTCCTTTGCTTTAACTGCTGCACAAAAAGATTAAAGTGTAGTAAAATGGCTTAAGTTAGTCTAGCAGTTATAGGAGGTGATTAATAGTATTCTTAAAAATTGGTGTTCAGATGTTAAATTCTACAATGATACACCTGCCTATAGAAGCAGCGTGGGAAGGGAATCTCATTACTGACTCATTAAAAAAGTTACGTTAGTTTACATTATCACGCACATTATCTTAAATATTATTAGTAAAGTGTTATTTAATACTTACTTTAGATTCTGTTTTTAGCCAGACAGTTTGAAAGTTGGGATGTGTTGGTATTAATGAATCATTAAAAGTAATTGATTCTTTACTATCCGGGGATTTTGATAAAGCGACAGCATCTCTTTTGGAAGGAATTTTCAAGCCAGGAGTGCAGAAAGTAGGCATCAAGGGAGAAGCCATATAATCAAGAGCTGAAATAGGTACAAGTAATAATTTCACATGCTTGGATAAACAGAACTTCTATCATCATTCAGTTTCACACTGCAGTATTAGAAATTGAGAAACAGTTTCTGTTTATTCACATATCCTAGAATAACATTATCAAATGCCGACATCATGACACTTTATCACTAAAGAGATAATCACATTACTAGGACATCTAAAAATAAAAGCCTTATTCCATCTACTGGATACACCTACAAGTTCTATGTCCAAACCCATGCAATATTTCCTTTCAAGAACTAATTTCTTGCTTAAAAATGCACATAAATCCTATTTTTTTTAAAGAAAAGTACTTCCTTCAATGGTGCTTAAGTTTTCTGGACTCTAAACGCTTGCAAATGAAAATGCATAAAGATCTTAGTGCAAATCAATACAAAGTCTCTGTTTTCCCTTTTAAGGTACTGCACAACTACTCCTGAAAAACTTAAGTGATAATGCCTGGTCAACTAGTTTTTACAGTGGCTTTATTCTTGCTTCTTTAAATTGTAAACAGGGTTCTCAAAGAGCATAATGAAGGGGACATGACAGTACCTTTACTGAAAGCAAAGGAGTCACAGTGATTCTATTTTTGGTCCCTTTAGAAGATGCTGGTTGGATAGGCAAACAGAAAAAGCAAACAATTTCCTGTAAGTCCAGATACTTCACACCAAACCCTCCTAATTTTGTATCCTTTGGGAATAATTTTCTGCACATTTAATATATAATTAATACTGGACATGAAATGTCAGTGTAGTTAATTCACTTCAGAATTAAAAAGTTACCACTATTCACATGTATTGAGAATGCCTTGAACTCACCATTTTTAGTAGGCATTTTCATTGTTGGCCCAGGACTAACCATAATTTTGCTGGAACTTGATGTTACTGCAATAACTTCATTATTGTTATACTTGGTTACCCTGAAAATTCCCAAAAGAAAAGTTATAGCTAGAAAAGTAACATTAAGAAATCATGCTGGGGTTTCATGATTGAAAGAATACCGTTAACATTTATATAGCCATAGTAACCAGAATATTTAACCATGATAATTTTGCAAAGTACTATATAAACCATGGGAAACCTCACATGCCAGATTCAAACCCACCTCCAGTGGCCAGGTAAACAGTGTCTGTCATCTCAGGGAGCTGCAGGAATTAACACAGCTGTCTCTAACCCCAATGACACCTAAAAGCATCCAACCAGCCTCTGTTACCCAGAATTCAGCAGCAGGCTCTGGCTGTGCTCATTCTACCCCAAATTCCCAACTCCTCCAGAAGCCATGTGGGACAGATGATACAATTCTATGAGTCACATCCAGCCTACCTGCCTATTTTCAACACCCCTGCCTTAAGTTGTTAAAATCTGAGGATCCTTTGATGAAGCACTAACTCATTTACTTTTAGAGGACTGACAGATGTGGAACCCCACCCCCAACCAGGAAGAAAAAAAAAGCGCCTTACAGGAAGAGGTAGCACTTCAGTTTGACCCACATCACCGGCATCTAGATAGCTTGTGCACTTTTATCTAATAGTTGATTGAATCAGCTATTGGATAGGAGTGCCAAAAAGCTCCACTGAAGCACAAGGTATTTCAGATGCTGGGCGAGCTGGGTCAAGCTGATATGATGCCTCTTTTGGCCAAGCACTGCACTCAGCACAGGGGCATGCCAAGGTGAAAGTAAAGTGCTGTTTTGTTTTCCTCTCTCCCCCTCCCCACCAAGTCTGTAAGCAGCCTCAATGGATTAGGCTGTAATGTAAGTTGTCATAATTTCCAATTTAATAATATAGTTAGAAATTAAAAAAACATTTCTCCCTTTATTCCAAGGTTAAAACAATTACATATTGCAATGAGTAAATATATTACTGTCTGTGGAACAAATGTTAGTATTTACCACATCCCCAAACATAAGCACATTTAATTTATGCTGTTCAGGAAAAATAAAAAGCCTTTTACCTTAATTACCTTTCTTTCTTTAATAAATGGATAAAAAACAGAAAAAAAAAGAACGAGATCTAATAAACTTGAAAGACACAGATTTTCAAACAGAAATAAAGGCATCTAAAAAGATACAGATAGATTCTAGTCAGGTTTTCAGAAGAAGCTAAAGCAGGTGAGGAGACTTAGGCCCTGACATGTTACATTTAAGATATGATTAGAGAGTTAACTGCAGCATAAATAGTAATCCTTCTACATGCTAATGCCAATTTATGGTGTGATAGTACAGCAAGCAAGCCACCAACATATTCTACAAACAAAGTGTAACATCTTCATAGCTTGTGTGCATCACGCCTTAAATTGAACATGTGGCATAACAGGGCTGATCCATGACAACTCCTGATGCCCATTTGACCAAAGGGATCCACTATGGGGCAGCCCCAGAGTCTGGGCCACAGTTGTCCCTTACCTGATAAGTGTGATCAGGCTGGGGACAGCATTGGGTTCTGGACCCAGCACCCCTCTTCAATCCCTGGAGGCAGAGAGCAGGTGGGGGTGCCAAGAGCCTGACATCAGGGAGTGGGTATACAGCTGGGAGCCGCCACTTAATAGGGCAGAGTACAGGCAGCTGGAGAGCCAGGAAAGCCCAGCTTCCTATGTCTTGACTAACAGATCCTGCCACACAGAGCTTTAAAATACACCTCCCCCCCGCAAAAAAACCCCAAAAACCCAACAATACATGCTTGCAGAGGGACTGCAGCTGTGCTTTTTAACACTCCCCAGATGTTCAGCCTCAGACGGTGAGAGAGGTTCAATAGACCCTGTGACACCCTAGGTGCTGAGGAGGTTTTTTTGTTGGGAATTTAAAACCCTTTGTCCAGCAGCTGTTGCTAGGCTGCTTGGGCATGGAGGATCCAAGGCTCCCAGCTTTCTCCACTCTTCCCCCAGTAAAATGTCTCTGATTTCCTGTGCTGGGCAGCCTGGCCAGAGCTGCTGGGCATGGGATTTGGACAATCAGCTGATTGTCAGTCCAACCCAGACAATCCCAGTTTTGAGCTGGACTGGGGCTTTCCCAGCCAGGGCTGACAATCAACTGATTGTCAGCTCTGACCCCAAGCTGCAATTCAAGTCTCCGATGTTGACTCCAGCATGCAGAACCACAGTCAGCTGACTGTTGGTCCTAGCCAGACCTTTCAACTTGCTAGGACATAATCTTGGGCTTCCCCTGCACCAGCAAGTAGTAATGGTGCTATTTGAATCGAATCCCATTGCGCCATTAAATGAATGCGCATGAGGGGTCTAACATTCATTGAGTGACAGTCAGGCATCTAACCTACTTTGGGCATTGTTGTAAAATTTTACAAGCACTTATGTTCATCTTCAGACACCTCAATACTTTCAAAAGTTTGGCTTAGGAGGATTAGAAATATCTGTCAGATAACACAGGCTATCTGTTTGTGTCAGTTTTAAATACAAATGCTGATCATTCACTTTTTACCTAAGAAATCAAGCACATTTAAAGATAGCTTAATGAAAAAATAATTAAGATAATTCTGCCTCTGTGGATCTTTAAAGATGTGCTTTTCAAGTTGGAGGCAGGGAAGAAGAAAGAGAATCCTACCTACTCCAGTCCCTTACCTCAGGATTATTTCTATGGTTTAACCTTGGACTGGTTTATGTAAAAGGAATAGATAGTACAGGGACTGAAACCCAGGATCCTGTCCTAGGGAAGTACCCTAATCACTAGGCTACAGAGTCAGACTCCTCCTTGCTTATTTCCCTTCTAGCCTCATAAATTTGCATCCTTTAAAACTGTCTTACTGCAGAAACAGAAGAGGTGAAGTGTGCCCTAAACCAATCTATACTATAACCTGGCAATGCCAGCATTATGCAGAGGTTAAAAATGTGGATTTGAATCCACCCTCCTCTCTCAGATGAGGGGGGCCTATGCAAATGCTATAACCACTAGGAAATAAAATATAGCTTATTATAAGGTAGGCACCACTTCCAGTTGTGTTCAGTTCCTTGTAAGAACATTAGTAGGCTGAATCCTCTCAGGGTAGGTTTCTAAGCAGATAGAGCCGTTGCGCCTGTAGTCTTGACACCTGCAGCTCCAAGAGTGGTGGGAGTTCAGAAATAATTCCATGCCTGCAGGTTCTTACTGACTAGTTCTAAACAACTCCCTTGAGGCACTCAGCTTTTCCAACGGATTGTATAGGGATCCTGCATGATTAACTCCTGTTTTTAGATTTCACTGCGGAACTAAGCACATAAAATTTAGTACTGCAGTAGGCATTGGATCTGGCTCAAAGTAGTACTCTAAATAGAGTAAAGGCTATATTTAGTTGCTAACCTACATATTTTAGTAGTCACATCAACTGATTGATGTGATCAATTCTTTCCTTAGGAAAAGAAGTGCAAAAGGAAAAGTACATTAAAGTCAATCATTTAAATTAAGGCTTCCTGATGTTCACTTAAGTCACAAAAATGAGTGGTTTTGATTCATTCTGCCTTGATGTAGAATAGCTAAAATATATGCATTACCTATTTATAAAAAAAAAGCCATGATGGACTATTCAGTCTAGCAACACTAACGAAGTTCACAGACTACAGGAAGCAAGGAGCTGACTGAAGTCAAACATCCCTTTAGGTCTCTTAACTTCAACTACCTCCCCCTGCAAACAGCAGGATGCTCCTAATCCTCAATGTTCAGCCTTTGATGATTTACACGATGTTGGTGTGGTTAGCATGAGTTGCAATTAATTTAGGTCTGTATACAATTGTGAGTTAGTTTTGTTGCTAAGAAGTTTGGAAGCCTGCTAACGGGATTTTTTTTGTTATTGTACTAGTAATAATATTGTAACTTCTGTTAATAACCTTACCTACTACAACCAAACAATAGGAAGTTAATTGCTTTAAAATCAGTTATGCTATTTACTTTCTCCATTTCATTCAATTCTGAACAGTAAGAGCCTGATTTTCAGGCTTGGTTGCACCCATTTTTGGAAGTCAGGCCCTGAAATCAGTCCAAATTATCAATACTCCAATGTCTGTTGTAAATACCACAGAGAATTAATTTTGCAAACTTTTTCCATCATATAAGCATTTATATTATTTTCTGGCAACTAGAATTTATCCCCAAAGCAGCGTCAACATTACAGCTGATGACTACTTTTAAAGGAAGTCCTAACTTTAAAAAAAACCCCAAAACCAAAAAAAACAACCTTATTGTGCACCAATCTGTAACTTAGAGACATCTTTTCTCTAGTCATTAAAATATCCTTAAAAAAGTAGTGCTTTGATGATTACTGTAAAAAAGACAATATTTACTGACATTGGAACCCAATTCTGAGGCTCGCAATATACACTGTGCCTGTCTCTGCACTATGTTAAACTCATTTAAACTGGGAAAAAAGTTTTTAGTGGCACAATATCTGTAGGAACAAGCAACTGATCTACCCTATCTATACATGCATGTAAAGAGCTGGATATTAAAAGCAGGAAATTGCAAAGAAAAGACAGAAGATCAGGTCACCTGTCACCAAAACCTACGCTGGTAGGGAACTAATATCACTACAGAAGAAACTACAGAAAATACAAGAGAAAAAAACCTCAAATTAAAAAACTCATCTACTTACATTTTGTTTGCCTGAAGAGATTTATTAATAAGTGTCATTGTATAGTCTTCATTCAAACACATGGTGTGTTCACTAATGCCAAAATGTTCAAGCTTTGGAGTTAAATGCTCACAACCATCCATCTTTAATGTACATTTGGGTGTTATGGGTGGCATATAAGGCATCTGTTTTGGGGCCGGAGTTGTATTATTTCTTGAATCTTCTTTATGCATATTTGTTTGGGCTTGTATGTTCATTGCATTCCACGTTCTGGAGAAAGCATACTGTGAAAGACCAAAATCTGACAGATGCGGGCTTCTTAGAGGATCCTGAGGTACAGGTGGTTTTTCAATGTAGGCAGGAATGCCAGGCTTGTTCTCTTCTTGATCAGAATTATTCTGATCAGATACCTTGGATTCATGGTTAACTTCCTTGTCTTCCTCCTTCACTGTTTTGTTACAGACAGAGGATGTGACAAATGTCAGTGTATCATCAAAAAACTGTCTGAGACTGAAAACAGTTAAGACTGTTTTCCAAATCCACTGCTGAGTACAATATGAAAGACTGGCCCCTTCATCTTACTCCTAATAATGTTGAACCTGGAATCAGATTTACCAGTGCTTAGGCCCACATACACAAGGGTTGCTTGTAAAAAACTGAAACCCTGTTGAAAGGAATCCAAAAAATAATGTCTTTATTGAAATAAGTATATGGGGAATAAGATCTGAAAGCTAATAAGCATGAAAATGTAAGGCTAAGCAGTAGCAGAAAGCCTTATTTGTTGTTAAATAAAAAGTAGTTCTTATAAAAGCAAAATATTAACTTATTACTTAAGGGTGCACTGATAGAGTTTTTTTTGGGCCAGTACCAATGGCTGATTTTTAATGAACCATATTGGCTGATACTGATCCGATTGCTGATATGCAGCCGATAAGTTTGGAGAGCAGTATTGGGCTGGTACATCTGTTGTGGTTGAAGGAAGGGGTGTGGGCAGATCAAGGCCTCCACAGTGAGTATCAAGTAGAGCTGGGGCAGGCAGCTCATCTGGGAGGTGCAGGGAGGTGGCAGCTCCCACGTCTGTACACACCCAGGGAGGGCACGGGGGCATGTGCTCCCGGATCTGTATGTGTGGTGAGGGTGGGCTTCACTCAGGGAAGGTGGCAGCAGCACTGGGAGGAGAGGTTGGTGGGGGCTATAATTTTGGGGTGGCTGCAGTCCCCTGCCTAGTGCTGTCACCGCCTGCCCTGAGCATAACCCGGCCCAGCCTCCTACTGTGAAGAGCCCACCCTTGCCCCATATACAGATCTGGGGGCATACACCCTGCCCTACCCTCCTGGGCTGCATGTAGTGGTGGAAGCCATGCCCCTGTCCCATCCTGTCTGTGCAGCACCTACCCCTGCCCCAGACCCACTCCTTCCCTCACTGTGGGGACCTTGATCCACTCCCCTCATGCCCCTTCTCTCACAGACTTACCAGCCTGACCCGGCTGCTGGACTGTGCTCCTGACCACCTGCGTGCTGTGCTGCAGCTGCATGCATACGTAGGGCATTTATCAGGGACATTAATCAGCCACATAAGCCAAAAAAAGCTGATTGCTGACATTGTCAATTTTCCTTATATCAGTGCTGATCCAATATGGGACCGATGTGGAGGTGCACCTCCAGTTAACAACTATACAAAAAATGCACGTTGGAAACAAAATTTCTTTCCAGTTCTGGGAATAAACTCTCCTCTTTTTTTGGGTTAAAGAGAAGGTTAATGCCAGTAGGACTCTGTTGAAAGCTACCCTCACCACTTAAAAGGTATGTGTACAAATCATATATAAACTATATCACAAAATGATCATGGGAACAGAAATTCATTATTTAAGTGGACGCTAAGTGACAGCGATTTAACACAGACAGCGGCTGCATACTCCATTTGTTAACCTCTGCATTTCACAGGTGTTAACAATCCCCCTGAATGATCTTGTTCTTCCATTAGCATGTTTTTACTGCATCTCTTCTGCCTGCCAGATAATTGCTTACGTTTTATTTACATACGGGGTTTTACATAAAACCTGGCTCCATCTGCTACCTGGTTCTGCTGTGTCTGCTTCTCTTCCAGCAGCCCGAGGAATGGTACTGTGATACCTGAAAACTTGCTTATGTCTCTCAACCATGTAGGTGGTTCAAGAAAAGGTGATCTCACTTACAAGAGTTCCTGTTTCTTAACCAATTATATGATTTTGAACCAGGTTTGTTAGACACTGCATATATATTTACAGCAGACACTCATGAACAAGTTACCTTGAGGCAAACAATGGTTCACCATGAGTGCTTGCCCTTAACCTCTGGTAGCTTATTCCTCCAAGAAAGCAATAAGCTACTGAAAGTTGGCTTTAGATTAATACTCCTACCCTGAAATAAGAGTGAGAACACAGGTAGTTATCATGGACCACTCTTTTTTTGTCACTGACTTATTTGAGCACTAGTACTCTTGTTTTGGTATAGTTTAGAGCCTTAGATCAAGGAATCATTTTAAGCTAAATTGAAAAGAATACTCCTTCTGAAATTTTCACAAGGATCTGAGCAAGCTTAAGGTGAAGGAGTGCTACTTCTTGCCTATGCAAAGCCTAAACTTGGCTAAGAGTTGAGTCCAAAAGTGTGTTAACCAAGAAGTTTTAAGAATGTTGCTGTTAAGTGACCACAAAGCACTCATTATCTTTTTCTAATATTGAGTTTAAGAAAAACCCAAACAAAACATAAGCTAATCTAACTCTAGAACTGCTGGGTTTTTTGTCTGGGTTTAGAGCAAGCAGCAGAAGACCCTTTGAATACTAATGTAAAACTATTACTGTGGTACACGTATAAAAATAAAAGATCAAGGGCTGCAATGTTATGCTTATTATTGTGATACATGTCTAATGTGTTCACACAACCCAGTTAGATTACACACGCTTCCAGGGATTTATAAACAGGTGAAGTGATAGGAATTCACAGAAATAAGAACTAGCCTAAGCTCACATTATATTAAAGAACAGGTCAGATGCAGTATGAACTAGCTATAAAATGTAGATACATATACTGTAAAGTTCAAGCTTCAGCAAATCGCATTTCCTCAAATGTTTCTTTTCAAGAAGCATTACCTGAGTTATCCCTGACAAGTGGTTTATAACCATATTTCTGGAAGAGTTCTCTTATTTTTCCAATATCAGATGCATTTCTTTGCATCAGCACTTTGCTAGCCTTTATGTAGTCATACATTTCTTCTCTTTCACAGCGACTCTTTTCAAGGGTAGCTCTAACATCCCCCTTTGAAAAGA
Organism: Crocodylus porosus; assembly: GCF_001723895.1. Lineage (NCBI taxonomy): Eukaryota > Metazoa > Chordata > Crocodylia > Crocodylidae > Crocodylus > Crocodylus porosus. Next base: position 170,977,893 of record NW_017728906.1, on the reverse strand, counting down.
AAAAAAGATAGTGGTATATAAAAACCTGTCTAACGCCTTGTGTGTACATAGACTTATGTCCAGTGAGATACAGTCCTGACTAACAAAGTAGATTAATCTTAAAAACAAACAAACTAACGCAACACTTGTTCTGGTATAAGTGTCTATGCATGGATTTATTCATAAATACCTGTAGCACTTTAGAGTCCTGCCCTATCCTAATATAAACAACTAACTTGTACATAACAAGAACATAGGCAACTTTTCCTTTCTTTTGTTAATGGATCAGCAAGGAGTATAATGACATTTAAGCGAATGGGTAAAAGCAATGAACCTTCAAGAAAAGGCTTTTCTTATTCAAAATAGTAGTCACAAAATAAAGATGTGTATAGTAAGAAAAAAAAACCCTAAAATTTTAAGCAGTTTTACTAAACATCTTGTTCCTTCTGAACACTGGTCACCAGCTGAAATTTGGTAGGCAGACTCATTTTTTTTTATTATTACTGATGTTTGTTTTAAGAAAAAAACCATGGGAAACCACTCAGTAGGGTAGTGAAGCACAGTCCTGAGTAGCAGTCCTGGTGCAATGTAAGCATATATTATAAAGAGTAGAAGTGACATCTATTAAAGGTATATGACTAACAATTAGTTATATGACAATACAATTGAAATTTAACAACATTAAAATAATCAATTCCATAGGGACTCATCACCAAGCAGCTACTTTTATAATTAGAAATGGTTTCTAATTCTGAAAAGAGGAGTTGCCATGCTTGATAATACCTGTTTTTCATCAATAGCCTAAATATCACAAGATGTTTGAGAACATGAAACATCTCTCATTATGCAGCTATGAATCCTACATTAGGCCTCTTCCTAATACCAACAAAAAAACTGGGTTGTGACCAGCAGCTAGAGATGTAACATTAATGCCAGCACACATTTTGAATTCTGACAGTTATTTAGAATTGTTATTCACATGTCCAAACCCTTTTAAAACTGGTTTGGTCTCAGTGACATAATGCAGCAAAGAAGGCAACTGTCTAACTGCACACTGCATAAAAATATTGGTTTACCGATTTTGGATTTGTCAGCTTATACATTAAAATTATTCCCTGTGTCACTGTGCTGAAGTTGGGAGAACAACTGTCCCCCCCCCAATGTCTGGTTAAACAATTATACAGGTTTCCCTTGCTGCATGTAGGTTCTGTATGTGCAAATTCGCTCTTATGCAAGGATCATTTTTATAACAAATTTTGGTATCTGCAAGGTAAATTCACTCTTATGTGACTGGAGTGGTGGAAGCCTGCAGTCAGCTGCTTTCTGTGGTTCACTGTGGAAGTGATGTGCATCGAAATATATAGTCTCCTGTGTGGATCTGTTCTCCTCGCTCGCTGTCTATGACATATGTTTCTGTAGTTGCCATCCCCATTATGGCTTCTAAGCATCCCACTAGCTTATCTCCTACCCCTCTTTTTGGTCCATCAATGAAGCGCAAGAGAAGTTCACTAACACTGGAGACAAAACTGGAGATTTTGAACTGTGAAGAAGCACTACCTTGTGCTTATGTGCGCTATCTGCTGTTGGAGAGTACCAAAATTGTTTTGTAAAAAGTGGTCGAAATGGGTCTGAGAGTCAGTACAGTCAAGGTCTTGGAACATACCTCTATTTGCTACATTGTAAAGTGGGTTCCCTTTATGCAAATTCAAGTTATGCACTGTTTTCCTGGAACATAGGTACAGCATAAAGCAAAGGAAATCTGTATTATACATATTTTCATCATGTTCCCTCTTATTCTTTGTGAAGACAAACAATTGCAGTCTTCTTGCATCATACTTGACAAAGCCACAAAAAGCAAGTAAGTAAAGACTTCAACCATCCAAAAGGCCCTAACACTCTATGGGTAGGATAGACATTGTGTTTCTAGTGGGAGAAATGCTACTCTCCCACTAGGAACTGGGTATACATGTGCATTAGTGAAGTTTTTCCCCTTGGGAAACATGCCGATTCCAGGAGAAAGATAACCTTTCAACCAGGAAGATCTCTCTCTCCTGCAGCAGACTCACTTATATAGGAAATAAATACTAAACACAATTTTCTCATTTGGCTGCACCCAGGGACTGGGAAGAATTCAATGCATGCCCAGACATTTATCAGATTAGGGTGACCCCAGTCTAGGGAAGACAGGGGAGCAGTGAGGAAAATGCTCTCTGCACGTTTCCCAAACTGGGTTGATCCCAGTCTGAGAAATGTGCAGGAAAACAGCAGAGAAAAGTTCCCTTAGTGTTCCCCATATTAGGCTGAATCTGGTCTGAGGGATGCAGGAGGAACACCAGCCACTCAACTCCTCCCTGGTCCCCACCAGCTGCTCCCCTGCCTTGGGAACACACAGGAGCAGGAGAGAGGGGGCAGCTACAGGCTGGAACGTCTGTATGCTCCCCTCCCCTCTCCCACTAGGATTTTTAGTGATGCAAATTCCTCAAAATCTGCAGTAGTAGACATGAAAGCCTGTATAAATAAAGGCCTATGTCTCCAGCCTAACCTAAATGCAACCGCCATAAACTGTCAACTATGTACAATGGCAACACTATCTTTCTTTCTAGAAATGCCAGCCTTCCATCACCTTTACTAAACTATCCACTTCCAATGCAGCATCTTTCTACCACTACTATCCACAACTAATAGCATTGGGAGTACTTGATTTAAGGGGTGTATGGCTCAACATGGGTTGAGAAAGGCAGGTGGTCCATGTCATTGCTCACAGGGCAGATTATAGGAAGGACTTCACATAAGGCTCCAGGATTGCATTCTGCCCTTTAGCACATTCTAGACAGAACACTGGGAGAATCACAGGCACCTCATGGATTGTGGTTAAGGGAGTGCAATTTGGAGCAGTGACACTAATAAACAATAGAGAACATTAGGAATTTTTACAGACTAATGGTATCTTCCTGCTTCCACTGCATGCAGGAGGAAAAAAGCAAGAGCCCCAAACCCAGGGCTAATTTAACAGGTTTAGCTTCCAAACTCTTTAAAAGTACAAGCCTCAATAATTCATTACAGCAGACCCTTAAACATTGGTAAGTATAAATACAAATTTAAAATATGGAAAAGTTTTATGTAGTTCACTGTAAAACGTGATAAAATATATTTACTTGGAATAATGCTCTGTTAGAAACCCTTCCATACTACAGTCTACTCCCTAAGATTTTTTTTTAATATATGTTAGTCCACACACACACACTACTTGAACACAGTCAACAAAGTATCCATATACCAAGATGACAGGAAAATATTTTCAGTGTGATGTCTTTATTTTAAACCACACCCTGGAAGGTTAAAGTTGAAATTGGATTCCTCTCATGTGCACCAACTGGCAGAAGGCACTCAAGTGGCTGACATCAACTTTATAAAAAGTGTGTATTGACTTCGGAAACCATTTTGTCTGCAGGTCCCAATAATAAAGTCAGATTCAAAGCTATTGACTCTCATGAAGAAAAACTGCTGAAATGTTTAATTGTATAATCCACAAACTGGGAAAGTAAAAAGATAAACAACAGCATAATTTGGTGAATGAGGTGAGTCACACATTACCTTTAAAGTTCTGACTTCACAATGCAAATCATGTAACACTCTCACTGGAGGTTCGTCTTCATAGTCTTCATTGTGAATGTTAACAAAAACAAGTTTGGAAGAAATACAGAAGGATTGGTATCTTTTTGTCACAATATCTGTAATCTCAATTATTTCTACTACGTCTGTAGGCTTCTATTAAAGTCAACATGCAAAAACAAAAAAGAGCATCAAGCATGAAATCATACATCAAATCCAGCATGCACCACAAGACTGCAGCAAAATCAGTGTAAAAAGCAAAGATGACAGAAACCGACTGGGATCAGATTAAGTCCACTGTTACTAATCCAAATATTGGTAATACAAGTGACTGAGACTACATTGCCAGAAATGTCCCTTGAAACATGGAGCAAATTTTCAGTTCAGATATTGAAAAGGTGTTTAGATTGTTTTTGTCTGTTCACCTGCAGACAACAGGACATAAATACCAACTTAACTGACTACTTTTGTAGGCAGACCAAGGCTAGTGTCTTCAAAATCAGTTTGTGCATGCTATACTGGAAATAGAGTTAATGTGCGTAAGTGAAATAAAAGGGAACAGCTACTACGAGCCGAGACACTGCAACGTACAGAGCAAAAAGCTGACAAGTGAAGACTCTTGAAACAAACGTGCAGACAGACTACAGAGGAAGAGAAGAATGCATAGAGACAAACAGCACGCGGCTGCCCGGATCCTACTAACGGTCTTCTGAGGAAACGGAGAAGGTGAGGAGAACCGACTGCCCTTAGACCTCGGAGACAACGGCGCGAGCAGATATGTACAAAGCTACAACGCTCTAACAACAATTTAGACGCTAAAAACAAATCCCCACCAGACCCCTGGTTCAAAGCTTCTCGGTGTCATCAAATCATCACAGATGAAAATACGCTGAATTTCAAATACGACATTTCCACGCACCTGGTGCGAGAATGCACCAGCTCAGTGGAGAGCCAGCCTTTTTGGCGGAGGTGCCACCTGCCTTCTCTCCCCAGAGCCACTCCGTTTCCTTTACTCCACTTTCCTCTCCCTGCCCCTTCCTGAGCTGCCACATGCCCCGCACACGCGGGCTGCCCGCGGCACTTGCGCTCCCAGGAGCCTCCTCCTGCCCCGCCTCACCACGCTCCTCCCGGTTCAATGCCCGCTCCAGCTGCCGCGTCTCTCGCTCCAGCGTGACCGCCAGCTGGCGCAGGCCGCTGAAGAAGCTCCCGGACACGCTCATGATGACGGTGGAGCCCGACTCGCAGTTGAGACCGGGAAGCGGTTGAAAACGCAGAAGCGCCACTCCCGCCCGCCCGCGGTTTCGAATCTCCGCGAGGACGCGTTTCGTTGGCTGCCGCGAGGCCCCGCCCTCCCGCGCGAGGAGATGACATATGAGGCGTGCGCGGCGCCTTCTTGTCCCGCGCGGGGTCGCGTTTGTTGTTGAGTCGGGGCTGGGGCTGGAGCCGGGGCTAGACGGTGAGTCTGGGCGCGGTGTTTCCCTTCCCTCCGGGCGTGGGAGCCGGCCGACCGCTCCCTGGAGGCGCCGCGGTGGTTCAGGCGTGTCTGCTGCTGCAGCAGGGCACTTCTGGGGAGCGGAGCGGGAAGGCATGGGGGAGCCTGGGAGGGAGGGAGCGAGCTCTACCCTGGGCAGCCCCGCGCCTCCGCTGCTGCCCTTCTGAGCTGGCTCCAAGGAGCTGGAGCCTACGAAGAGATTAAAGATGCGTGTTTTGGCTTCCCAAGGTGCCATGTTTCTGAGCCTGGCCCTACTCCGTAATAAGATTCCTGGGAGCCAATGGATTGGGAAGTACAGGCGGCCGAGGAAGGTGACTCTGGGCATGAAGACAAGGATGATTAGGAGACTGGAAATCGAAGCAGAGAACCAATATTGGTTGAGCTGCTCATATCTGACAGCCAAGGAAGAGTATAAGCATAACACCGAGCGGCGACAGGCACAATGGGAGGCTTTGAGAAGCCGGATCGTCTCCAACTTCCCCCCACACAAGTATCTTGGAGATCGGTTGAATCATTTAAATGTGTCCAAAAAATGGACAGCAACTTGAGCAATGCAGCCTGCTTTGTGGGAGTGCGCTTACGTTGGGTCTGGGGAGCTTTGTACCTGTCCGAAAACTGGGGACAAAGATGTGAAAGACATGCAATATCTTGTTAAGAGTTACTGAAATTAAAAGAGATTTCTTCAGAAAGGATTTGTTGTGTGTGAAGTTTAATAGCCGGATTCTGTACTACAGGTTTCCCTCGATTTATCCAGGTTCTTTTATATGTGAATTCACTCTTATGTGATGAGCATATTTACACCCATAATTCATTATATGCAAGGTAAATTCACTCTTTATGCGATAAGCACAGATGTCCCCCCTACCCCAAGCAGGTAAGTCTGTGGGAGCAGGGGAAAGAGCCATGGTCTCGCTTGCCTCAGCCCCGGCTGCAGCAGCCGTGGGAGCTGCTGGCACCAGCTGCTCCTGGGGCTGCTCCAGCACTGGCTGGGGTGAGTGCGGACAAACAGAGATGTGGGTGGCGTGGGGCACAGCACTCACCCCAGCCCCGGCTGCAGTGGCCCTGGGTGCTGTGACGGAGCACAGTGCAGCCCAGCGGCTATACGGAGCTGGTATCAGCTCCTCCCAGGACAGCTGCAACAGGAGCTGGGGTGAGTAGGGACAGGCAGGGCCTTGGGGGCATTTGGGGCATGGTGCAGCCCAGTGGCTGTAGGTAGCTGCGGCTAGAGTGGCCCTGGGAGCAGCTGAAACAGGACCTATCCCTATTTCTTATACTATAAAGTGGGTTTGCTTTATGCAAATTTGATTTATGCAGTATTCTCCAGGAATGCATGTACTGCATAAATTGAAGGGAAACCTTTACTTCTACTTGATGAAAGATGAGACTTAGATTGCCCTCAGAGTAGTTTCCAGAAGGAGGAAAGATCATGCTAACCTGAATCCAGGACCGCCCCAAATTTAAGATGATGCCCCACTGTGCGTAATTAGATTCTATATGTGGACAACTTATGAATTTGTTAGTTTTCCATGATTAGAATCTAATTAATAAAGGATAGTTTTGAATTCATTTCTACCACTGCAACTGGGAAAGCTGTGTTATAGTGGGGCAGGCACTGAGAGAAAGAGTAGGCAGCTATAACAAAACCAGGGAGGCCATAACAGTTTGGACTGAGTTCCCATTTTGTTCATTTAGAATGGGAAGATGTAAAATAATACTTTAAGATTGACGGTGTTTAGTTTTCTGTAGGAATCTATAATTCTTGTGCACTTCAGATATCCCCTTTTCTGACAGTCAGCTGTTCAGACACAAATCACAGGTGAGGACCTGCTAGATTTCAAGAGCAGACTTGTATCTTTTATCTCAATATTTTGCAACAGCTACAGATATCTTAAGGAAAGCATTGGTTTAGAAGGGCTTTTTCCAAATGGAAGTGAGCATGGTGTATGCCTCACTTCAGTGTGCTTAACCATAAAGTCTAAAGTATCATCACAACCCATTTGCCAGAGGAACTTGAAGGGTGGTTCTGTAAGTCTCAAACTATGTTGAGAGCCATAAATTACTACTTGTTGAATATATGCTCAGCTTTTTAGTAAAATCTGTTTGGAGCAGAATAGTCACCTGTAATGGGATTCAGGGACAATTTTTTCTAGGGTCTTACTTTGTATCTTGATCACTATCATCCTTTTCTCTGGATGACACCTGCAGGGCAGGATTTCATTTATCTGGCAACGGTAGTGATGCTAAGACCGCTTTCCTAACCTATTTTTTTCACTATGTAAAGTTTCGAAGTGTAACTACTGCCTACCTTCTGTACTGCAAACCCTTCACAGCCTGCCCCACTCTACCTATTATCTCTTGTTTATTAGCAAGAGATCACCTTCTCTTGGATGCCAGCCTCCTTTGCTCATTGTTTGGAAGAAAACAAGAAAATGTTGTTGTTTAAAAATCTGTTTTGCCTTCTGCTCTCACTGCTGCTTAAACTCCTGTTGAGAAGATTTGGTAACTGTTAAGCTGGTAGTGTCTCTTTGACTACTACCCATTATGCTGATAACTAGACTGACTTCATTGTGTTGGGTTTATAATTGATAGCTACCAGGCTCCTCAACAAATCAAAGGGGCTGAATGCTTTCTATATTTAATCTAACCTGATTCCAATTCAACATTAATTTGAAAATTCATGGACCATCAACTTCACTTTAGTCTTTTAAATACTTTCTGACTACATCTCTCAGTGGTTGGAACTTTTGTGTGCATTTTTTTTTGTGTTTAGAAATAGCTTTGTATTCTACCAATCAGTTGCTATTCTTTTCTTCCACTTTATTATCTGCTTGTGCTACCATTTCATCCTGTCCTTGCCCAATTCAAATTACAAATGTTAGAAGGGAACAGTCTATTTTTAAGAAGCCATAATTTTCTACACTAAACTTAGTAATGCTAATTACTTAATAATTCAACTACAATAGAGAACAGTTGAAATATACTTCCCTGACCATTAAATAGAATTCTGGACTAAACCAGTATAAGGTGGATGAAATGCATTTACAGGCTAACTAAGTGTTTAAACTGGGTTTGTATTCATGAAAATCTGTTCATTTACATTTGAAAAGCAGTGACTGATCTACTGCCACGTCTTATAGGGTTATATTCCATTCAGAGAACTGAAGTCATCTCTGCTCTGACCAGACTGTCTCTCAAAACAATTTTACAGTTGTCCCTTAAAAAGAAAAGCTTACATGACACTTGCTGTATTAAAGGAGTTTAAATATATCCCAAACAGTCCAGTTTGAGAGACTAAAAATTATAATTCACTAATGTTAGCATCTACTAATTCTTGAAAATGCAGCATCAGATTTTCCTTTACTTACCTTTCAACCCACTCTTGTTTAAGTAATACAATCTTTGTGAGCCCAAGAGTGTAAGTGTAGGAGAAGAATCATCAGTACCATAAAGCATACCATACAAATTCCTGTCTATTAAAACTACAGAAGGAGATTTCCCCCATAAGCTTTTCCATTAGTTAAAAGAACATGCTGTATGCTTTACAAAACACATACATTGCATTTAAACAATAACCAGAATATTTCACATTCTTTATTAAGTTATTCTTGCATTCACTGATATAATAGTTTACCACTTTGGGGAAAAAAGGACCTAAAAAGGTGCAAATTTTGCCTTAAACTTGAATGTATTTCAGATAAAATAAGAATGAAAGTCTGAATCTTGATTTACAAAATTCTGAATGCAAACACTCAACAGTAAATAATGGTTTAAGATTACATTGGTGGAAAAAACCCAACATATACAGGGAGGTTATAAGCTACAGTTTAAAAAAATATGAAGGAACTTCAGGCAAAGTGATGTGTCTTTGTATTATTTACTTCCTTTATAAAAGCTCATTAAAAAAATTATTTCAAGTATGAAACTATAAATGGCAACATGTTTTCTTTGTGCATAGGAATATTCCTACCTGCAATATACAAAAAATACAGTAAGTATCATTTATTACATATTTATCCTTGTATAATCAACCTCATACAGACTTAATACAACTCATTGCAAGTTTATGCAGCACAATAAAGACAACTACATAAGTGAAATGGTTGCAGACACCTGAACTTTGCCATTACAGTGCAATGGAGATGACATTCACTGGCAAATACAGAAGCTGGAGTAACTGCAGGGATATCTAGTTTACATAATCAACTGATTTAAAATTGGGGCAAGCTTTGAATTGGCAACTAGCATCTTCTTCCTGAACCAGATGTGGATTGATCCTAAAAATACTATGGCAAGCCTTAGTTTCCTCGGAATACTACACTAGAGCTGATGTAGGAGGGCAAGTGGTCAACAATGAGATGTTGAACACTTTACTGAACTGCAACAGTAGGAAATCTCCAGGTGACCATTAATTCTTTGGTGCCAACAGGAGATTCCAATACTTTGTTCCCAACACATCTGCATGAGTGCCAAGCACTCTTCTTAGTTTCTGTTGGAAAAACAAAAAATCATTTTTTGAAAACTAAGTAATATTAAAGAATCTTGTAAATGTGGTCACACTTTACCAACAGAAACAAATTCAAGTAATACTGCACAATATTACTGCCTAGTCTAAATTAATGTCAGTTTGAACAATCAGCTCTAAGATGAACTATAATTATCTGCATTTTATTACATATTGCAGCATCTGTGTGTTACAGAAAATGCATACAAAAAGCATCCCAAATACATTGATAGAAATGAACTTAGTAAACCTGTCTGGTATTACAATAAATAACTATTCTGCAGCTGCTCTTTGGTATCATGTAGTGATACAGGAAGTTCTGAGTGTTGAATATTTAATTAAATTTCAGGCATTACAAAACCAAATTTAATTACAAAAAGTTCTGTCTATTTGAATCCCTAAAGTATGCTTGGGTTCTAGATAGCTCAGTCTTCATATAGGAAAATATGGAGTCAAATTTCACCAAGTTACTACAGAACAAATGAGGGTGTGAATTTACAGTGTGCTAGCTACCTCTACAGTAACCTGCGCATGCTCTGACCTGGGGGAAACCAGAGGTAGCTAATCTCACTCTCAGCAAGGGGCAAGCCACCTTGCATTAACCACCTTATAAAGGAGGTGCTCACAGGTACATCTGACATAATTTATTTGCATGTCTATACCCTTCATATTCAAAGCTATTTCTTGGAATTTGGCTAGTCACTGCTTAGATTGAAGAGTGATTTCACTAGCTTGTGTCACTTTTAAATCAGATGCACATGTGGCTGTCAGCATTAACCTTAATCCTTAACTACAAATGCAACTTTTGTTCCAGTGTTAGGGCTCCAGATGACTGAAACTGTATGACAACTGTCCATAAATGAAAATAAAAAAGCAAAATAGTATAATTCAACTTGGGGTGTGAACATGGACAGGAAGTTAGCCATCTAGAAGGTGAATGATTATTTTGTCCCAGAAAGCACCAGGAAAAGATCAAAGCAACAAATATGCAGTACCTGAAAGATTTAGATATTTAACACCCATGTGAGTGCAAGTGCTTGACAGTGTGTTAGTTCCTACATACTGGACAAAGATGATCTTGGCACCTGTGTATACTACACATTTCTGGGTATATTGGTTAACAGTACAGCATATGTCCTGATCAGATAGCTAAAAAACAGTAACAATGGCAACAATTCTTCTAGTGTCACCTTCTGAACTATTAAGTGGAAGTCTTGGCTTAAAATATCACTCTATAATTTGTGAAGTCAAATTCTGTTATTGCAAGAAAGTGATTGATAATAAAGATCAGCATGTCATTTTTCCTTCCTCAGTCATACAACTTTGCCCAGACTTGACAAGCCATTTATAAATTTATAATAAAGCAATCTGATTATGCTACATAGATGTTAATGAAACTACCATGTCATAAAAATATTGGCAAACATAAGCAAAAGCATTAGCTGAGACTTTTGAACAAGCTCAGTTATTTTATTTCCAGGGATTCCTTGCCTGATTTAAACTGCTTGTCATGCTCAATGATTCAGACATTTGCACAACCCTTACACAGGAGTCTGATATTGGGCTTCCATCCTTGGAGCATTTTACCTACATTTCATTAAAAAAAACCCCTAACCTTTAAAAATATTAAAGTGTGTAGACTGTTGTCGTAGGAGACTATTTCAGCAGTTCTTGGATAACTGGATTATTATTGGCTGCAAAATTCATTCTGAAGGGCCTGAAGGCTTAGTATGTTGCTATTACTTGGCTACAACCCCAGTGTTTCTATATTTGCAGATGTGGAACAGGTTTATAAAAATAACAATATTATCCGGAGAAAACACCCAGCAATCCTGGAAGGGTGGGCTGGGTTCCTGCAGTATAGTGACTGGAAGCCTCTGAGCTGTTCAACAGGGATGCCTGGGCTGAAGGCATGTGCACGCTGGTTTACACCTAATTCAAAGTCCTGCTTCTGTTGATAACACTCAAAAATAGTTTGCAGAATAGCAGCCAGACTTATTTTGCTTCCCTCCTTACCAAACGTGGTGTTATTACCGACTCACCTTCTCTGCCCTCTAGCTTTCCCCGCCACTTCCCCTGACAGCAATAGTGCCCTTGCTTTTATAACTAAGGGACGGTCAGTAGAACTGCTTTAACATTAATAGCCTTGATGTCAGCTGGATACCAGTTACATGCCTCAGCCCGTTTCCCCACCTCCCCACCACCATAAAGAGGATAGCAAAAGTGGGGTAGCCTACTCCTCACCCCAGTGACAGGCACCTATTTGGCTAGTGAACTTAATAGGTCACCCATGGCTACCTTTTCAACCTTTAAGTTTATTTTCATAATACTTCCACTGAAATAGCCTTCCTTGTGCCAATCTGTTCTCCAGCAATGGTGACTATATTCAGAGGGGGATTCCTTAATTTTACACTGTTACAGAATGTGGGCTTTCAGAGAGATGCTTTAACCTCAAAGGACAACCCCTGCTTCATTAACTCAAGAGGGTGCTGTTGAATTTGGTAGGACCCCCATTAAAACCCTGGTCCCTTCAAAAAAGCGGGAAAGTGGCAGCCAGTCAGCAAGGGGGAGGGGGGAAAAGGCAGCTTTAGACAGAAAAGGGCAGGAAGCCCTGGTCTACTGGAGCATGCAGGGCAGGGAGGGGGGTTGAGATTCACTGAGGGGCTCTGGAAGTGTTGCTCCTCCCCAGATTAATAGATGGTGACCCGTCAATCTCTGGGGAGGTGCAGGACTTCCAGGTTCACTTGGCTAGAGGCATGGGAGGCACCCCTGCCATGCTACATCACAAAAATGATGCCCAACACCATGCTGGGACCATGAAATATGGAGGCAGCATCCATGAACTAGGTAGATCCCTACCTATGGTACTCAAAGCTCCACAAGCATCAGAAACAGCACTAGTTCTTTATGGAAATTTCAGTTCATTGTGCCTTATCCAGATGCAAAAGAAAAACCATAGGTCTTTGGAGACCACTCAACAAAAATCTGGTCTTAATCTATGAAAGCTTGTTTCCACAAAACTTTTATACTGCTTTACACTACAGTGGCTCAGAAATCAAGACACAGCAGAGCATTATTTTCTAAATCAAATGGGACCAAAGCTTGTGCTAAATAAATAAATAAATAAATTTTAAAAATTCAAAATTGTTCTAGTATAAGTCTTTCACCCCAGCAGGGGGGCTAGACTCAGTGATCTCACAAGGTCCCTTCCAGCCCTAAGCTTCTGTGAACCTGGGTAAATTGTTCCAATATAAAACAGATATACTAAACTTGCTCTACAGCATTGCTGAAGAAATGGAGGCCTATAGGTGACATGTGGCCTTATCAGTGGTAAAATTGCAGCCTGTTGGATGGCCAGAAATTTTAAGGTAGGGTAAGCAGCAGTGGGGTTCACCCCTGTGACTACCAGAGTTGCTGTGTTGGCAGGACCAGCACTTGGGGTTAAAACCACCACTAGTGACCCTGCTGCACAATTTTCAGGTTGAGATTCCTGTTACAAATACTTTTCACAACAGGGCAAGCGGTGGGGGCATGGTCAGTACACAAGATTTAATGCCACAGCTGCATGCTCTGCTGCTGGGGGTAAACTGGCTACAAGTATCGCCAGTCTGGATCTGGCCTGCCAACCCAAATGAGCTGGACAGCCCTGCTCTAGAATATGACCTTGAAGTAACAGCTTTGTTTTCCTTCAGTTTGTTGATTCAGGAAAACAAACAAACTGAAACAACTGTTAAAAGACTTCTCTTTTAGTTGCCATTGCTCTGGCATGTATTGTATACCGGGCAGGGTGGTGGCAGGTCTTGTGTTCAGATTACTGAGTACATGCTTCAGTGGTGTTCTGATAGTTGATGACTCCAGTTAAACTGCTGCTAAACTCTTGCACAGATTGACATATTTATGCTGGTATAAACTGAACAGTCCAAGCAGGACGGTGTTCAGGCCAGTCCTTAGAATCAGGCAGTACTGCCGAGTAGGAAGCTTTGCTATAGTACAGATTTGGATTCTGTTCCCAATTTTGCCAGAAATTAGCCTGTGCAACCTCCCCAGTTCTTCAGTTACCTCTTCCTAAGACAGAAGTGACCAGGTCAGGTAAATGCAGTATTTCCTCCAGAATTATAAAACTCTTGAGCACAATCTCAGCCTTTGCACCAGTTGGTACAAGAGGTGCGTTGAAATCGAAGTCTTCTGTTTCTCAACCCAGTACAGACATCCCATGCCAAAAGGTATCTTAGTGGAGGGGCTCCTGAGGCTGTAACTTTCCAAGCTCAACATGCTGACATAACTGAAATCTGGAGGCTTTTTGTTTCTTTTCAGCTAAGCAGAGATTGCCAATCTCTGATGAGATGGACACAATATTTGAGGGAGAGGAAAAAAGTAGTTTAAGGGAAGACATACTGATGTTCTTGTAGATGCTGAACTTGGCAGATATTCCCTTGTATACAAGGACAGAGTTTGCTGCAACACGCTGCAAATTTCAAATTGGACCATTAATTTCACAGGAACATTTGTAGGCTCAAAATTATTCTCTCCTTCTTAAGGAGCATTTTTAAGGAAGAGATACAATTTTAAACTTCAGAGGTGATTTGAGGTTTTTTTCAAAGGCAAAACTCTGCTGTACATTAACTTAAACATGCATATATCTATATCCATATGGATCTAGAAACAATTAACCATAGAAGTAACCAATTCAGGAGGTTAACTCAACAGGTAGGTTCCTTCAGCACTGTTCTCTCTGATCAGCAACTCACCTGCCTTCCAGTCAGTTTTAAGAGGGCTATGGCACTGGTTCACCATATATTAGAGAAGAAATGGAAAGGAAAGGAGTATTTGTAAAAATGTTGCTGAGTGCAGTTTCCAGACCACTGCAAAATATCTAGCACTAGCTTTTCTATCCAAAAATAAGATATGTGGGTATGTTTGGTTTACTGCAGGTCTAGAGCTTTAGATGAACTTTATTCCCCATGTAAGAAAAATATTTCATCTTTCATGAAGTATGGCATTTCATAAAGCACCGAGTTCAGCTTTTTCAGTTGCCATCACTTAAAACAGAAGTTAAAATAACAGAGCATAGCACACAATGAACTTTCAGTGGATTAAATACATGTATGATTCGTCATTTAAGTTTCATCAGCTATTCAAACTCCATGTAAATGGTATTTTAGAACCAACAATAAAAAACCCTTTGTTTTTATTTAAAAAGGTAAAACAAAAAGTATAAAACAAGTGTTCACAAACCAGTAATAGTCCAATATATAAAGCAGTATTCTCCTCCAGTTCTATTTTCTAGTACACTACACAACTGCAATCCGCTTTCTGCTGCTACTAGTATCTTGCCCTTCTATTACTGGCTTGCAAGACCATTCTGCACCCACCAGAGAAAAATTAGCTGGTTTGTTAGTTCATTTTGGATTGGCAAACTTTTTGTGTTAAGAGGCAAGTAGTATTATTATCCAGGTAAAATAGGTCTAAAAGAAAATTCACGTGACTAAGGCCATGTACAGACATTCAGTTTCTAAACAGAGAGCCACTTCTCTCTCCCAGCAGAAATCAGGTATAAACATTGAGGTTTTTTCTCTCTCAGCAAAAATGCCTGCTCTAAGAGAAAAATAAACTGGGAACAACCATGGTTAAATTGCTCCTGGGAGTTTATCTTGTGAGAGTGAACTTCTGTACATGTACCTTCGAGAAGCTCCAGCTGTAGGATCTTCCAGTATTCCAATGTGCTTTGTTCCCAGCCCCATGGGTCCAGGGAAACAGTGTGTCACTCAGGCTGGATTCTACTGTTCCAGCCAAGCAGCTGCACTGAGATGCAGCCTACAAGACAATTTGGGTCACTCAATCAAGGTTGCCCTATGCACTGTTGTTATTTGTCACCAGGTAGACTGCAGAGCCTAAGATGTGTGCACAAGGGTTCCTTGGCTGCTCAGCGACTGCATTGGAATGTCTGTTCAGGGTCTTTGAGTAAGTTTTTCTACCACAGAAACCCCTGATCACATGTATGCAGCTTAAGTTACATTCCTAATACAATTAACAAAATTAAATGAAAATGACTAAGGGCCCAATCCTAAATCAAACAAGCGAAGCCCAAGTAGAGAGGCTTTACTTGCTTGGCATTGTGCTGCAACAAAGAACGACTAAAGGGACAAATTTCAAGCCCCATGAGGGTTACAGAACCAGGGTAATGGGTAGGCAGCTTGTGACCAGCTGCTGCTGGGTACTAGGAAGAGGAAAGGATACACCATCCTGTTCTCCTCCTACCCGGTGTTTGGGCCACATGTATCTACATTGTGCAGACTCACTGGCCTGTTTGTGGACAACACATCTACTTTTCCCTTCCTTGGCATGCTGCAGACTTGCTGTGGAAGTAGCTTCCGCAGTGCACAGAGGGATGGGGTCTGCTTGAGTTTTCTGCGGATCTATCCCCACCATCAGAGCATAGCAGAAATGCATAGTGTCCACTCTGTTTGTGCCATGGGCATCCATACAGGATACTTCAGGATTTGACCCTTTGGTAGCATTACAGAATTCAATGTTGCATAAACACACGTTAAGGCATCTGTCTTACTTCCCTGCTCTGCAGTAGTGCTTACAAGCATCCATTGTACTGTACAAAAACTCATTTTTTCATGTATCTTCTGTAATGTGTGCACTGTTCCATTTTACTGGACATCTTCTGAACAAAATTAATATTCAAGCGCAAATGTGTTGCAAAAACCTAATGAAAGGAAATCAGTTAATTAGTGGAAGTGTAACTGTTAACCTTGATAAAACAAGTAGATCAAGCTGAATTCAAGAATTATATGGACCTCCCTCAATTAATTTTATGCATAAAAGGTTTTTAAAACCATGTACCAGTATTTGCTTGATTCTAAGATGAGGATTGTTTCCCCACTTAACATAAGGAAAAAAAGCCTCTGGTCTTCTAAAATATAAAAGGAATACACACACACACACACACACACACACACACACAATTTATCTGCATACATTTAATTTATTTGTTTATTTATATAAATATATGCAAACACACATACATACATGTATATACATATCTCCATCTTACACCCTGCTGCCTCCTATCTGCTCCTCCAGTTCTTTTCTCACCAATGATTATCTTTCAACTCAAGGAAATTCACAACTCGCCCTAAAAATTGGCTTGCAGCTCATTTACTTAGTGAATTTTTCTCCATGAATCCACTGTTACTAAAACAAGGAAGGCTGAATTGAATTTCATTTGAATTTTAGTTTATTCTAGCATTGATTTCCCAAAGTGTTTTACTGAAGGGGCCTACTGGATTAGAATGAAGACACCATCTCTTATTTGGAAATATGAAGCGTTTTAGAAATAGACTTCTGGTATTTCTGGTGCATGAAAGACCAAGCTCTTTACTTTTCCCTGAATTCAGTGATTGATTATTTCAACACAGAAATAAATACTGTACTTACTTGAATCCAAGACTACTCTGAATTTAAGACCACTCCTCCCTAATTAGATTCCATATAAGGAAAACTTTACATTTGTTGTAATTTTCCAGGCAGAGATTATGATTATTGGAGGACTGTCTTAAATTTGTCCCCCCTCAACTGCTGTAGCAGGGAAAACAACGGTAGGGAGCCAGGTGGTAGGGAAGCAGTTCCCCCATCACTTGTCCCCATTTTGCCTGCCCCTCCTGCACCTTCCTCTCTTGCCATTTGTCCCCAACACATGCTTACACCCCCCCCATCACCTGTTCTCCTCCCAGTGCCCGTCCTTCCCACTTCCCACTGCTTATAGCTGCCTTGTCCTCAAATCCAAGACAGGTGGAAAGCCGTGTCTAATGTTAAATGGAGGGGAAAAAAATCCTTGTCTTGGATTTGAGTAAATATGGTGAATTGCTTATGGCCTTTTAGGTTTGCAAAATTTTCCGTTACTTACCGCTTCTCATTGAGATAGTTGGCCAGTACCAGGTTAAGATCAGCTTTCCATTGAAACTATAATATGCTTTTTTGCACCTAAAATATAAGATGTTCATTATCTCAATGATTTATTTTTAAAAAAAGATCTGTACCAAATAAATAATGAAAAACAATTCTACTGTTTTCAAACCAGAAACAAGTATTCATTGTGCTATTGCCATTTTTCTATTAGAGAACTATTTTTCTTCTTTTAAAACAAAAAGGCAAACCCATCCCACACTAAAACATTCAGAACAACTTGAGAATGGAAAATGATAACAATTTTCTAGTTGGCTTAGCACAGTAACCTGCTATAGATCAGACTGGAATGACCAAGTTAGTTTTATTCTATACATAAAATACTGGTTCCAGTCTTCCCACTGAAGTTCATCAGAAATGTCTGCAGCTCAGTTATCCTTGCCTAAACGATTTTTATAACAATAATTGCTGCAGAAACACGACACTCATGGGCTTATGCTGGAACATTTTTCTCAACTGGTTGGATAATCATGCCCAATGTCAACATCAAATTGGGAGGAGGTATCAAGTGGGACTCCCCAGGGGGGTCTTGTCTTGTGTCCAGTAATGTTCAGTATCTTTATTAATCACTTACAGGACTGGATTACGTGGTACATTAAGAGCTACTTTGTATTTACTAAATTATAAATTCTGGATGACTTCAAACTAAGTGGAGTAGCAGACACTATAGAAAACAGGATTAAAATTCAAAATGACTTCCGTAATTTGGTAAATTGTAAATCATATGAAATAAAATAAGATGAAATTCAGAAAGAACAAAGTACAATACACTACACTTAGGAAGCTACAATTAAATGCACAACACGTACACAATGGGGGAACAATTGGCTAGGCTGCACAAATTTAGAAAAGGAACAGAGATTTATAGTGCATCAGATCTGAACATATGATATTGTTGAGGGGTGGGAAATACTGACCAAATACTACAATATATTGATAGATGTGTTGTATGCAAACCCTGGGAAAAAAATCTTCCATTTTATTCAGCACTGATGAAGCCTCACTTGGAGTGCTACATCCAAGATTTGGGCACTCTACTTCAAGAAAGATGTTGATAAATTTGAAAGAGCTCAAAAGCCAGCAACAAAAATGACAAGCCTTGAACAGTTGGAAGAAATAATGGGTTTAGATTGCAACAAAGGAAATGTAAGGTTAAATATTAGATTAAACGTTTCAACTATGCAGGTGATTAAGCAATGGAACAGGTGAGAGAGAGAGAGAGACCTCCCATTCACAGATTCCAAATGGTTGTTTGGGATAGGTTAGACAGGGGTTTGGATGAGACCTCTTTGGATTTCTTCCAGCCCTATTTTTCTAGGGTTATACATTTTACCTGATTTAACATTTTCTTCTTCAGAGCCACTTTCCGCCCACTGACTTTCACTGGCCAGCAATCGATTCTGTGACTCACTGAGTGGCTTAGCAGGAAAGGGCTGACTGGTTCCAGAGCTGAAAAGCAGAGTAAGCCAAATTATTGTCAACAGCTGGCACCTCTAATCGTAATAGTTGTACACTTCAAAAATTAATAAAATTACTTAAAAAGGGCAAGCAGAGAGTAACCAATGCAACAGAAGTGCAAATAAAGCATTTTTACACCTTTGAACTTGACTGTTGCCCAAACTTGTTTAAATGAAAATAGTTTCTGCTGCTGAGTTATGATATTTACTATTCAAGAAGAAACTGCAAAAGTTCGCAGCTGGGACATTCCATTTAAAAAACTCTATCAGCACCTGTCCTGGGCTTTCAGCTGTATGACTGCCATGAAGATTAACTAGTAAAAGTAACCAGCACATATGGAAAAAGGAAAGCAGCACATGACTATGGGACAACTTAGTCATGAGGGCTCCATCCAGCATGCTCCTAGTGCAGGATGCCACTATGTTTTTTGGACCAGGATGCTTCTCTCATATTTAAGATTGCATACCTTCCTCAGTTTGGTTACCATATTTTCTCACATACAATACACCCCCAAAACAATACACACTTTGTTTTTTTAAGGCAGAATGAAGATAAAAAGATTCTCCCAGAGTTATGGCTGCACAGAGTCTATTCTTCAGCTGATTCACTCTTTCTTTCCTGCATAAGTAAAGCTGAATCCTTAAGCTGCTACTTGCTAGAGCAAGGTCTCTGTGGTAGATTATTTTGAAGAGAGCTACAGAATCTGTGCTAGAATTACAGACTGTGTGAAAGACAGACCAGGAACAGCTAGCAGATAGCAAAACTTCCCTAAGAAAGCTTAGCTTGATTAGTGGAACATGAAGACCATTAAAAACGAGATACCATCATTAACACCCACAGAGTGAAGAACAATGAACCTTTAAGTCAACTGACTCCCTTAGCTGCCTGAAGAGTAATACCAAAACTGCTGCTCTGTGGAACAGGTGTCAAACCAGGATACGTCCAACCTTGGGCAGAATGTCAGCTTCCCTGCTTAATAAATGCCCCCCAAAACTGGGGGACTGATTTTAGGGGGGAAAAGTGTGTTGCATTTGAGACTATACAGTATATTGAATACAAAAGTATCTGAGTTTTCCTTAAGCATGTGCTGTCTTAACCCTCCTCAGGCTCTCTTAGGAAACTGAACTGTAATTAACAATTTTCAGCTAAGAGACCTCCTCAGTTTACAGCAAAAGACGTTTATATGCTCACATAACCTGACTGAATAAACAGTCTTCAATACCACTTCATAAGTTCTATAAAAACAGTGCCTATCTTTATCTGGTCTCAGTCAAGTTGCCCAAAAATACACAAAACACTAGCTTTGCGTCTCTTCACTAGCACAGATTGTCATATGAGCAAAAGATGACCCATAACTGGAAACCAGCAAGTTGCATTCCTCATGTAGGTGGTATGATGCTCCAGTGTCTTCTGCATGTCAGGAGGAGTGCTAGCAGATGCACCAATGGCTTTCAACACAATCTGCATTTCTATGCACCTCCTACTCACCTCTTTCTAAAATTATATCATATTAACATTTTCAAATCTCTCTTCACAGGCTTTGTATCATGCTGCCTAATCCCTTGTATTCTGTTTGAGAGGTAACCAATCTTACACAGTTCAAGGATAAGTCCACTATCAATCTATTCTAATATTATAAAAGCCTTAATCGTCCATCTGTCTGTCCATCCATAACGCTTTATTTGTGCTCTGAGTGGCTGACTGAAATAGCCAATTAGAGTGTGAATAAGCATTTGGACAGGTAGTGATGGCACAGTGGAGTGCCACCATGATGGCAGGGACACAGGGAACAGTGGGGGGGAAATCGAGGCCAGTTCCCTTGGATCAGTGGCAATGGAGCAGGGGAGGCAAGGCCAGCAGTGCTGGCCTTGTCCCCGCTGCCCCGCTCCCTCTAGGTGGAGACAATGGAGCAGGGGGCGAAGCCACCAGAGCTGGCCTGCCTCCCACCCTTGGAGATAAGGTGGGGGAGGGTTTGGGGTGCTGCAGGGGGTGGGGGGCAAGGCAACTGGCCCTGGCCTCGGCCCATCCTGCCCCTCCCCACTTCTGTCGTTGCTGCCTGCAAGGTGGGAGGACCATGCCCGATGCAGCAGCAGTGGGGAGAGGGGAGAAGTGGGCCCAGGCCTGATATGCAGGGCAGGAGGTGGAGCAAACCTGAGTGGGGGAGAAGCCAGCTTGCTGTGCTGGGCCCAAAGCCGCTACTCCTATCCCCCTTCCGCCCGTTCCTGGGTTTCTCTGGGTTCACTCCTGTACCCCCCCCCTTTCCCCCTGGGCTTCTCTCCACCCTTGAGCCCACTCCTCCCCTTTCCCCCCGCCACTCTGGTGGGGAGCAGGGAAAAGCGGGTCCAGGCCCCCAGCAGCCAGAGGGAAGGGGGAGCGAGCCCGGAACACAGGGCTCTTCCTGCCTGCTCCTGCCCCCCCTGTCATTCTTGATGGGCAATTGGCTAGTCCATTTATATTTTCCATATTATTTCTTGTCCCCTTTGTATAATATTCCTGTTTTTTTGATCTACTGCTCTCCAGGGAGGAACACCATAATTCCTCAGAATGGGATGGATTATCTAGCTAATTTACGACCCAACTGGGAATACAAATGATTAAAATTTTCTCCCAGACTTGCTCTGAAGTTTATTCTCCAGATGAAACAAGGTAGAAAACAAAATACAAGACAAACAACTGAATCTTTATACCTTTTGGCAGGTTCATTTTGGCTTGAGACAGTAAATTGCTCTGGATCCATTATCACCAGGCGAGTTGGAAAATTACAGCCATCACCCAAGCTACACAGCAAAAGAACATGAGCCAATTTAATAAAGTCCAAACACAGATTTAGTCACACATTAATAAAATTACCTTGGTTTTCATATGAAAGCCAAATGTCACCCCAGGCAGAAACTTCCACAGCTTCAGGAGCCTGATTCTGTGGGAAAGGGTCCTGGGTGCTTCAACCCTGACACAGGGCCCATGTCTGGAAGCAGGAAACCACCCTCCCAGCTCCATGTCAAGTTGTGGAGGAATCCCCTGCAGCGTTTCCCTTCCCACTGCACTTGAATACCCTGCAGAGGGAGGACTTCTAGGAGATCCCTTCTCTGTGCTTGCAGATGCACAGATTTCCTCTGCTTGCAAACATGGGACCCAAATTGGGGCACAATACCCAAGGCCCTTCTCCCACAGGATTGGGCCCCTGTAGACATCAGCAAAACATATTAGCTATGCCATGCCATGCCATAGTGGCACAGCTGATCACACTCCAAGGAAGATGTCTGTTTCTAGCTTCATAAAGGTTGGGGATTACGTGCAGGGCTGGCAGGGAGGCCTCTGTGCCATGTGATCAACTGCTTAAATGCTGGACGTAGCCTCTGTGGTTGGGGGTAGACCTGTAAATAAGTCTTGCCCATTCTGTCCAAATATACTGCTGTCTATCATGACAGAGTCCCAGTATCACAGATTTTAGGCCACAAATTTTAGGGATATGTAGCATAGATAATTCTTTGAATATGGCCAAATAACTGGCTCCTCTTACCTAGGCTTGTTTCTGTACATCTTTCATACAGGCAGACACTAAACAGATCCAGATGATCTGGCATTTTAAAATTAGCGGAGGCAACAGTGCAGGACAAGGTTCTAGTGGCCACCTACTTTGTACCGGCACTGAATTTTGATTAGAGTTGCTTTAAAAGCAACCTTAACTAAACAGATAAAAAGATACTGCAAGAGCATTGTTGGACTTTAACTCTTATTGGTTCTAGATCCTCCTCCTAACACTGGGTCAGCTGAAATCAGTTTTAAAACTGATGTGGAGGACTTCCAAATTTCCTTCATGTAATCAGAACCTTGTACATCACATTATCTCAACACACATTTGATTAAGCTATGGGTATGTGAAAGTTTAGCCCTAAGTGCAATGATAACTGGTTAGCTTACCAATTATCCTTTAGCTTGGTGCAGGCACAGTCTGGCAGGGAAGGGAAGCCACATACCCCAGCAGGAATCAGAAGGCAGTAGGGCAAGCAGGAGGAAGGAGTGAGGAGGAAGGGAAGGGGAAGGGAAAGGGAGGGGGACTAGTACCCATAGCCTAAGAGGAAAACAGTCAGCAGCCTAATAACCAGGGATCCTGGTTTTCCCTTATAAAAAAAAAATAAAAAAAATCACAAATTCTCCAATAAAAATATTGCAAATTCTCTAATAAAAAACTGCAAATCCGTGATTAATATTAAAGTTCCCCCACAGCCATGCTGGTTCCCCTCACTCCCCCATCCACAGTCCCCTGGCCCTGCTCGTGCCTCTCACTCCCCCTCCACAGTCCCCAGTCTTGCTGGTGCCCCTTACCCCCTGAACCACAGCCCTTGCTCCCCCAGCCCTGCCAGAGGGGGACCCCAGCTGCCAGGGCTATGGCAGGCAGGGGGGGAAGGGAGGCAGCTCTCCACCATTGTGGGCATTCCCGTGGGGCAGGGGGAACCGAATCCTGCAGATCTGTTTGCGGGGCAGGTGCAGGCTGTGGGCTTGGGCTTTTTGCCCTGCTTCCCTCCTCTGAAGCCTCCACAGCCCAGCAGGCACAACCTAGCGCAGCCGGGAACAGCAGAGCTGCACGGAGAAGCTGCTTGCTGTGAGCTCCGCATTGCCCTGGCGACGCACCTCCTGCGCATGGGGCTGCAGTGAGAGCAGCAGCACAGGGCTGCACCCCTCAAAACAGCAGCACATTGCCAGGGCAGTGTGGAGCTCGTAACAGCAAGGAGATCCTCACGTGGCTTCGCTGTTCCCCGCTGTACTGGGTCATGCCTGTTGAGCTGTGGAGGCCCTGGGGGAGGGAAGCAGGGTGAGAGGCTGAACATGCAGCCCATGCCTGCCCTGTGCACAGATCTGGGGGTCACAGTCCCCCCTCCTCCTCAGGAATGCGCATGGCAATGGGGAGCCAGCCATCTTTCCCCCAGACGAGCCACCTGTAGCTCCATTCCGCTCCCTGCTGGGGCCCTGGAGCTATGCATTGCAGCCCTGAACCCCAAGCCCCATGCACCGCCCAGCTGGGCAGCAGCCAGAGCCCTGCCCAGCTCCTTTCCTCCCTCCCTATGGGGGCCTCAATCCCCACCCTCCGCCCCTCACTTACCTGTGGAAGCTGCTCTCCAGGCTGCCTCGAGCCATGTGCATCTATATGCACATGGTGCCCCCTGCCTGACCACCTTCCTTCCACTCTCTCCCAGCTCCCTGCAGGCTGGAAATCTGCCATTCTGTAGGGAGCTCAGTGCAAACCTGTATAATTTGCAGGTTTCTCTGGTAAAATGAGAAATCCACGTTTGCCTCCAGTAAAAGGTAAAATCTGTGGTCTACTCTGTTTTTCCATGGGAAATGGAAAACCTGGATCCCTGCTAATGATTCATCAAATTAAGCAATAAGCTACTTGTTCACAGGTGTTCCCTTCCTGGCAGGGCTTTAAGTAGGCTAGGTGGGCTGTGCTGTCTGGCTGGGCTTCCCTCCTCCCACCCCCTCACAGTTAAAGGGCTCCAGTAACCCAGAATGGCTCCCAGCAGAAGCTGTGTTTGAGCTGCTGTGTAATCAGTTAATCATTTGACTGCTATAATTAGAGAAGGCTAAACATACATTTTTAAAATGACATTTACATCTCTATACCTAAGGCAAAATTGTGTCAAATGTGTCTTTTAACTGTTTCTAAAACATATACCATGTTTTCCTTTGATCATTTTTTTTTTTTTTTTTGTAGCTTGAGAGTTTCTAGGCCTTGCCTTTGTGTTGCTGGATTCCTATTCTGTGTCAGGCACCATTTGTGCTATCATTTCCAATGGGCAGCTCCTTTCTAAGTAATGTTCTCAAAAACAGGTTTCAAAATAATCTTGGTTGTGGCAAGATTCTTAGCTCTCCTTGTGGCCCAGGGTTCAATTCATCAGCCCAGTTTGTTCAACGGTTTAATATAGCCTTCCTTCAACAAATTCTCACATTCCAAACTTTATGGATAGAGGGTTTTGGGGGAGGCAGTGGGAAGAAGAATCACTGAAATCAATTCATAATTTTAACTGGAATAAGATTTAATACCTTGTAAAAACAGGTAGCAACCAATACTTTGTTTCGTCTCCAAAAACCTCCCTCAGATTTTTGCTGCATCCAAGAGAGAAGCCATTTTTGTCAGGGCCATTTCGAAATGTGGGTGCACGAAATGCTTCTGTAAAGATAAATAAATAAAAACCACCATTAAACTGCAAACATGCTGAGAAGGGCGGGAAACAAAGATAATAAAAAAATAATTTCTTTATTACTAATGCCTGTTGCGGGCAACAGAAAGACACATGGCACAAACAGGGAGCGCAGGTAAACTATCAGCAATGATAAAGTGCATTATGGTAAGGCATGGATATCAACTTAGTTAATTTGCCTAAGGGATAATTTCCACTGGTTTATTCACCAGTGTACCAGTCTGGCTTGGCTTTAGCCATTTATGCCCCGATCTTAGACAGATATTGGCTAAGGTACTAAAAACATTGTTGTTTAACCTGGAGAACTGATACCTTGGTTGGATATCATCAGCATTTGAAAGCTAGCAGACCAAATGCTCCTTTACTAAATCTCCTAAAATTCCTCTATTCTTAATGAACAGGACAGTAGTACCCTGTTTCATACCATGCTTGAAGCTTCTTCAGGAAGAGAAACAAGCATGTCTTAATGGCCACTTCAGTTTCCCCTAAATAAAAAAGCAAAGGCACTAAAAGTCGGTAGCTGAATTAAGATTAGTTCATGATCATGGACTCAAAAGCAGCTGATAAACTACAATCCAACTCCTGGTCATTACTAGAAATAAGTCAACCAACGCACTGCCTATGCTAAAACCAAGTCTGTAACAAGACAAACAAGGATCAAGGCAATCAACAGCATCCAAATAACATGAGAGTTGTCTCACCACAATCGTGTTTAGTGAAGGAAGATAGGAAATAGATAATCTGCCTCAAACAATGATGTCTGAGCAGGGAACACATTAAAGCTTCATTCAAAGCATTATTTCAAAGGCAGTTTGCTCATGCTACCAGGTACAGACAAATCTTCAATGGTTGCTAGGTCTAAAAAGAAGTAATAACTAACCATACAGTTGGTTCAATAAAAAATATCACCCACAAGAACTCTTGCCCCTTGCATAGCTTCTGGACCATCACAGCAACATCACCTCAGGACTTAAAAGATGGTCTCATTTTCTAGTAATAAATTCGCTTTGGGGCTGGTCTCACTGAAAGTCAGTGGGATTTGAACTCCTATGTGATTACAGAATTTAAAAAAATTATCCAATGTTTTTAAGTTAAATATTTATTAGAAAGTATTATGCTGACCAGCAAGAACCTGTTTACAACAGGAAAAGAAAGAATTACAGGCAACCCCCGTTTAATGTGGTTTCACTTAATGCTATTTTGCTATAGCGTTCATTTAAAATTCATACCTGATTTCACTTAGTGCTGAGCCAGTTTCGTTACAGCACTCAGCAAAGCAGCAGCGGCGGTGAGAGCAGATAGTGGCAGCAAGTGGGAGGGCGGGAATGAGTGGTGCAGGGCCAGGGCACTGGTGCTGCAGGGCCAGGGCTGACAGGGGCCCAGGGCAGGGCAGCAGGAGCAGGGTGCCCGGGCTGAAGCACAGTGCCAGAGCAGTTGGTGGGCAGGGTGGGTGAGGAGAAGCGGTGGCAGTGAGAAGCAGTGAGTGGGGGGCAGGCGTGAGTACGGGGCCAAGGCCAGGGCCAGTGCCAGTGGGGGCAAAGGGTGGAGCAGCAGAAGTACGGGGTGTGGGCTGGCATGTGGTGCTGGAGCGGCTGGCAGGCAGGCGGAGGAGTGTAGAGAAGGGCCGGTAGTTAGAAGCTGCAGCAAGAAGCAGCAGTAACCAATTATCTCTATTTACATTAATTTCTATGGGGAAATGGGTTTCGCTTAGCACGGTTCTACTTAATACTCAGTTTTTCCAGAACCAATTAAGAGCATTAAGCAGGGGTTGCCTGTAGTGACGTCTCTTACTCATTTAAGAGTAAATGAAAATATTTGTCAGTGTTTTTAGTTTTAATGCAGCTTTTTCGCAAGGCACTTTCTAGCAGAATTTTACCTCTTATTTTCAGCCCATAAGATTTTACAACATTCTTGCAGCGTGGATTGCGTCTTACTGCATGTACATTAAGCACCTTGTACAACATGGCCCTGACCTTCACGGGGCCCAATTACAGCTGCCGGATAGAAGTTATGCAATGGCAGCACGTTGAATCAGGAATTTGGGGCCTATACTCAACACTACATAAAAATGCAATAGAAACTGGCCCTATTCAGGGATCAGAAAATGAACAACCTGCGTGATCAGCTATGGACCATAACTTTGGCTGTGCACAGTGGCCACACTACATGCCATCATCTTGCAACAGACTCTGCAGTAAACTTTTTTTTAATTTTTTGGTTATTTCCACCCCAAAAGTTCCACATTTCATGAGATTTTTAAATTTTCCCTAAATGTTATGCTACATCCTGTATACCTCATGTTCAGAACAATATTTAGATTTCCAAACAAATGACAGCTACATATTCCCATTAACTGACCTATTGTTGATCTGTTTTTGCCAACTAGCCAGCAGTGGTAGCTGAAAAGTGATAGTATGCTGATGAAGAACATGGCAGCCACAAAGAAAAGGAAAAGTACATGGAATTTCGCCTGTGTGTCTGGCAGTTCGTTCTGGGGAGAAAAGAAAGAAAAAATAAAGATAAAGATTTAAAATTAACACTTTTTAGTAAATAATCCAGCATCATTCTTGAACTTTTTTTCTGTGCTTATCTTGTGAAGCTTTTGCCCCCTTCACTCAACATTATGCAAATCTTTTTAAATAAGGTTTCTTTTCCCTATTATGTAAAGCTAGTATAAGGCAGTAATGACTAGAAGTAAGAAGCATTTGCTTTGTAGAGCTGACTACATTCCCAGTACAACCTATTCCTCTTCTGGTGCTGCTTTCTGCACAGCAATCGTGGTGAGAAATTATACTTAAAAACAAAAATTTGGATCTGACGCTACAAGGAGCAACAGAGGGAACCTCAACAACGTGTACCTCAACCTACTTTATTTAAGAGCTATTTCAAAAAGCAGATTTTTAAGTTGACAGTGTCCTTTCAACACACACCCAAAGCAGAGAGCATGAAAGGAGAGGGGAACTGGTTTAATTATACTGGCTTAATTGCCTCACACACTTAAGGTCTTGGAAATTAGACGCTCCTAAAGTCAAGCGGTCTTTAAGCAGTCAAATAGTAATGTAGAACACAGCACACCCACAACAAACATTTTAGGCCTGTGTCAATGGCAAAATTATGGTAACTGTGTTTTCACAGAAACCAGCTTTTCTTGATAATACTTTTATATAAGTGGGATTTAAAAAAAATAAAAAATTACGTTACATTTCTTCCCTCTGGCTTTAGGCTTTGCTGTATACCTTCAAGAGCTAAATAGTATTTTTTAAAGACGGCTCATTTACATAAGCTCAAAAACTCACTCATTTTAGGCAGCTGACCTTTAACAGCACTAGATACAAGACAGTCTATTTCTACTGAGATTTAGTTGGCATTACCATTTCTTTTTCTATCAGCCCATTCAACATATACTTATCCAACAACAAATCTCTTTTCTAGACACTAATTGCAACAACCACACACATAGACACACTTCATATCACCTCTCTTATACAGAAAAAAGGAGATTAAAAGCTTCCCTCCTTTAGGAAACAACAGGAGCTGCCACGGAGAGAACTAGAAAAGGCACAGTAGGAACAATTCTTTAAATTAATCACATCAACATTGGATTTTACCTTTGGACAATTCTCTGCAGATTTCCTGCGGCAAAGCTTTGTACAAACAAAGACAATTTATTAAATACCAATATCACTTCAATGCAAATGTTGGAAAGCAGCACAGGCTTTGTTAGGAAAGAGATGATTTGTGTGCACATGTGCTCTAAAACGTGCAGAGCTCCAATGCCCATCAGATGTCTTAGCCTTCATTCGCAGGGGTAATAGGACTGAAGTACATTGCCAACTTATTTTAAATCCTGAAGTTTGCTACCGACGTGTATAATCAGTAATATTTATATCAAGCATGGGCAGCATTTAGCATGTTTCATCAGCTTTCAAAACACAGCTGCATCTAATGCTCACTCTACAAGTAGTTTTCATTTATTTATCTTTTAATTTTATAATTAAAGTATATTACTACTAAAATGTGGGCACAATACTCATGGGAAGAACAACTCAAGCTTGGCATACTCTAGCTGAACAACAGCTGCAGAATTTAACTATTATAAATCTACAGGCATTTCCAACACACTCATCACCAGAGGATGTAGGAGTCATGTAGGGGTTTTGTAAACACAAGGAGGGAAATGTTTTCCACTCAAACAGGATTTGCTTGTTTTTCAGGTGTAAGGGGATGTACAGCTTTTAAGGAACAGGCTCTTGTTAAGGCACAATAAAACTGATTGCTTTCTCGTCTTTATTTTACTTTATTAAAGAAAAATGGCACAAGAAAAACTACTCTTCCCTCTTTCCTTGCACTAAGACCCTTTCTGGTGTAACATATTGACAACACAGAGTTCACAATGATCCTGATGCCTCCTACAGGATAAGGAAAAAAAATAACAACCAAAAACTGTAGGCTTCTTCTCCTCCAACAGTAGTCTTATCTAAACTAGGATTTCAGGTGTGATGGTACATTATCAAACATGTACTAGCATTTTAAGAGTTCAGTGCAGAGACGAGGCCTGCTGCCTTTAACATATGTGAAAACAGCCATGAGCGACTGGTGCCTCCTGAACCTGGTGGGGAAGCCACTGACCCTGTAGGGGGGGGGCACCACCCCTACCAACAGCATCAGTGTTGGCCGTCAGGAGGGGCACATGCACCCTCATGTATCCCCTACCAGTCGCCTATACAGCTAATAAAAGCCTAGGCTTCCTCCAGGTTTAATCTCAACCAATTTAGCACATGTAGACAAGACAAGGTAGACTTTTAAAATATGTTAGGATGCATTAGCCAACCTCACACCTTTCATCCTATTCTAGGCAAAACTGGACAAACGGCAAGCTCCAAACACAGTTCTTTCTGCCACCACCTTACCCTGGCCTCTCGACTTGCCAGTATCCTTATGCAGAGATGGTTTCATTTGTGTTCTCTTTCATTTTTTTTTTTTTAATTTTCTTCCCCGCACCTCACACCAAAGGGGATAAAAGCCATTTTTCAATCCCATGACACCAGAGTTAATTGAGGGTGACACTAGTGCAGGGGTGGGCAAAGTATGGCCTGCGGGCCGGATCTGGCCTGTGAGGCCATTCTATCCAGCCCGCAGGGCCCCTAAAAAAAATTGGAAAATTTATATTTCTCTGCCCTTGGTTCCTGTCAAAAATGACAGGAACCAAGGGCAGTAGGACCCAGGGGAAGCCCAGCGGTCTCCAACAACAGCAGGGCCTGCCCCTAAGCTGAAAGCCCCTGCTGGGGTTTCTGGGTTGGGAAGCTCAGGTAAGGGTGTGGGACCCCAGGCAGGGAAGGAGCATGGGGGGAAAGCAGCCCCCCCCACCCACACCCAGTGCCCTGTGCTGCAGCCTGGGTGGGGCTGCCTGTGCTCACTCTGGACAGCCTGATGTGGGCTGCGAGCACCTGGAGCGTGGGGCACCAGGCGTGGGAGGGGTCACTTCCCCCCCACACTCAGCTCTTCCCTGGACTTCTTTGCTGCATGGAGAAAAGTGGCCCCTCACCCGCTCCATGGCTGGCACCCTGCACTACAGGCACTCGCAGCCCGCAGGGCTGTCTGGAGCAGGCACAGGCAGCCCCAGGCAGGCTGTGAGCAGCTGCAGCGTGGGGCGCCGGCTATGGGGTGGGCGAGGGGCTGTTTCCCGCCCCCGCTGCACTCAGCACCACCTGGTAACCCAGCCCCACTGCCAAGCTGGCAGTGGGGCCGGGTTACAAGCTGGTGCTGAACGCAGGGAAAAGTGGCCCCTTGCCTGCCCCATGGCCAGTGCCCTGCGCTGCAGCCGCTCACAGCCTGCCTGGGGCTGCCTGTGTCTGCAACACAGGGCACCGGCCGTGGGGCAGGTGAGGGGCCACTTTTCCCCATGCTCAGCACCAACTTCTTCCCTGCCAGCAAGCAAGGGGCCGAGGCTGTGCGCTGCTGCTTGCTTGAACCACAGGGCTGGTGGGCACTGGGTGTGAGGGGGTGGGGAGCCAGTGGGAGCACAGGGCCCACACAGGTGTCCTGGGGCCAGTGCCGGTGGGGCCCAGAGCAGGGTGGCAGGAGCGCAGGGTCCCCGCTGGCTGGGACTCTATGGAGTTGGGCCAGCTCCCCACTCCCTGCTGGTGCAGCCCAGCCCAGCTCCACAGACCCTTGCCAGCCTCTGCCCTGCTCTGGGCCCCACTGGTGCTGGCCCTGGGACATTGCTCTCAAGACACTGGGACATGTGCCCCACCCCCTGGTCACCATCTTGGGGCCAATGTCAAGGGGTAGGGCTAGCCATGCGGCCCTCAACAGCCTGCCAAAACTGGGTAAGCAGCCCTCTGCTCAAAATAATTGCCCGTCCCTGCTCTAGTGCTGATATTCATGCTCAGGAAATCAAAGCTTTCCAATCCAACATAGGCTGCCATCTTTTTGAGTCTCATATTGTCAATTTAAAGATAGGGCTCCACACATGGAATAAAGTTACAGAATAGAATAACCAAAGTTCTGTCAGAGTTTGCAGGCCGATTAAAAAAAATAGAAAAGGCTATTGTCAGAACCGTGAAGCAGTGGAACTTCAAAATATGCCGGATTGTTCATTATGAAGACCTGTTCTTGGGGTGTAGAGGAGTTCTTAGTAAAGGCCTTGCTCCAGTCTAAATCCTATTTCCCCTATTAGTAGTCTAAGTGGCTTGGATCCCGATTCCTTCAGAAAGAGTTCACAGCATAGTAAGATTCATCTGACAGCATTGCAAAGCCAGGATTTTTAGAAATGGATGTCAGAGATGTTTCCGTGCCAAGTGCTCAACGCTTTTGAAAGTCAAACCCACTTAAGGTGTTGAGCTGGGCACTTGTTTTTAATGCCCTGGCCTCAGTGGCTTGCTTACCCCTACAAGAGCCACAGCACTACTAGCACAAACACTTATTTGTCACTACTGAAAAATCAAGTCTTACCTATGGGTTTCATTATTGATTTCTAGAATCAGTCAGAAGCCTTTACTGATCTATTCTGTATTTGCAGAAGCCTGAGCTCTTCAGCTGCAAGTAAGCTTTATTTAGCCCACGCTCAGGATTTCCAAATAATTATGGAGTTCGGCAGAATATCCGATAGGCGCAAGGTATTTAGCACAGCTGGAAACACAGGCTTAATGACCCAAAGGGCCAAGTAGTAATAAGACTGTATTCAGATATAAACAAAGCATGCAATGTGGAAATAAGTAAACAAGGACTAAGTTTTCAGCCACTGCTACTATTCAGAGCTATGGCTACTCGTGTTATACACATCTTATTAAACTAAGGTCTTGTCTAATCCTCTTGAGTGATTACCCTGAGAGGAATGAAAATCTTAGACTAACAAGAACATTCTGCTTCCTCTGATCTCTAAGACAGAGTCTAACATCCACATCAAGGCACAAGCAAGATCTGAACTGTAGCTAGGCCTCCATCTACCTTATCATTACAGTAATAATTTCTAAAAATGCTCTGTACAATACTTTGGCGAAAAGATGTTATAAAAATCCTCTGTGGCATGTGAGGAAGATGTACAGTTTTTCAGTAAGGGAGATTCCGGTGGCAGGTAAGTGTACAATATTTGCAGAGTCTGTATTGCTGATGTTCAGGTATCTGGGGGTGTCATGCAAACATAGTATAACTATAGCAAGCTTTCTTACAAGGCATGGGATCTCCTCCACTGTTAAGAATTAGACCAAGGATGGGGAAGGGGCCAAAAAAATCCCTGACTGTTGTGGGATCTGCATTACTCTGTCCAAGAGCAATCCTACCTGCTAGTGGCAGAATACAGGTTTGCAAGAATTATAAATTGCTGATGATCTGGGCTGGAAAAAAACCCACCAAGTTACTTGTTACCCATTAGCTCAAAGCTAGTGTGAAAAGCCCTTGTGCTATTATCTCCTTAGCAATTAGAAGGGAAAATCTCCCTTCTGAAACAGTCCTGCTCCATTTACTGTTATGAAGATTGTCAATTAGCTTTCTAGTTAATAAGACTTCACACAAACTGTTTCTTGCTCTTACTTTTGCGATTTACTCTTTTCCTTCCTGGCTCCCTTTTTTCCTGTGGTCTTTCCATAATACCATACTTCCTGTGTTGTTTTCAATATCAGCTTCCTCACTGCCTCCCCATCTGTGCAGCATCCTACAGCTTGGGGACAAGGATTGTCTTTTCTGACAATGCCCAGCATTACAAGGCCCCAGACATCTGAGAACAACAATAATGTAAACTTTTACCATTACTCCACCTTCTCTCCTCAGCCAAGGGATATTTTTCATCTCTCATGTCTCCCTGTCTTCCAATTCCATGCACCCTCCTGCTTCTTCATATAAAACGGCTTTTCCAGACACCTAATAGCTAACACCCTGGGGCCAGTAACAATGGCCAGCTAGGAACCTAAACTCTCCCAACTCTTCCCTGACCGGTATCTTCTGTGAATAAAGTTGATTGGCTTCCTACTGGGAAGCTGCTGTTGCTAGACCAAGCTTGATGGTTCAATCTTTGTAGACTATAGCTCATACATGCTTTATAAGTTTGCAGACATCTTCTCCATTGGGTGCTGGAAGGAAGAAAGCAACAGTCTCTCTCCACGTCTGGGCCCAAAGCCCAGCAACAGCTAATTCATCCAATGTATAGGTCTCCTTCCACGTAACATTCAAGGATCCTTCTTCCCAGTCAATAGCCTGCCCATTCTTGTATGTTCCTCAGGTTTCAGCAGAGGAAGTTTCACCTGGAACATTTTCATGCCAGTTTTGCCTCAAAAGATCCGAAGAGCCACAATTAAAACTGACCAGCTTGGTCAATGTTCCCTTTGCAGTATTGGCAAGATAAGCAGAGGCACTGAAGTCAGCAGTCCTGGGTCAGCATTGCATTAGAACACTTGATTTCTATTTGTAAGGCTCACCTTTCAACCATATGGGCTATAGTTTTTTTAGCCACGTAAAACAATCAAGGCTTAGAACAAACAAGCAAACCCGAACAGCCTTCCTGCATAATACAGACAAGTGACTTTCATAAGCCCTACTGACTAGTGGTACTGCAACTTGTCTGTAGAAGTAAAAATGATCCACTTGTTCTCATGAAAATTTTAAATAGCTAAGATTCAGGACTTGAATATAGGTATTAGATGCACTTCTATTTTGAAACATGATTATAAAAATGGTATAGATTTCATGAATTTTTTTGGTTTTTGTCTCTCAGTTCCCAGCTTATACTATATACAAGGTTGCAATTAAAAAGGTGTTTTTCCCTACTGCAAGTCCAACAAAATGATTACAGTCTGACAGCTGAGCCAGAATGTATTAAAGATTTTGCAGACAAAATCAGGCTCAGAGGGACACCTGGGCAATCTGATAATCAAGATAACTCTTGGTTGATGTACAAGATGGAATAGTGCTCAATTTTTCTAAGCGTGCTGACTCTGCAGCACCAAATGCTTATTTTTAGTCACTAGTGGAAAGCAGAGCTCATTCAATATACAAAAGAAGTGCTGCTGAAAAAAATGGAACTTCACTTTCCAAACAGTCACTTTTCAGAAGCAATGCATTAATTCAGTGAACATTTCAGTCACTGATTTTGTAAGCCGCTCTTAAGCTTCCTTTCTCCACTCAGAAATCTGCTTTTGTATAGAGTCCAATGGGCTTTGGAAGAGGCTTGATGTAAATGCTGGCATTAAATGCTTGTTACATCCACATGTCTAGAGAAGTTTCACTATAAAAGGATCCATGAAGTGAGGTGACAAAGCAAAACCATTCCCTTTGCTCCTGGTTTGCTCACACACTGACCTGTACAGTACATGGGCCCTCATCTAAAATTACTCTCTTAAAAATAGAAAAAGTATGTAACTCATTTGCCTCCCTGTTCTGCAATGTCTAGTATTAGCATGTGCTCAAATTGATTAAAGATTAAGTAGTATATAATCAATAAGACTAAATACCAGATTCATACCACTTAAATAAAAAAAAAACCCCAACAACCCTAGAATTAAATCAGTAAAACCTCAACTGAATGCATAATTTGGAGACTGCAGTTTTGTAAGTTATTGAAACACTAAGGCCCCTGGGCAGACACTACAGTTAAGATGCAATTAACCAAATAATTACATCATAACCAGGAACCAGCCACGCATTCCAGAAATTAATGGCACAACAAAACAGGAAATAACGGAGAATTATTCCACAAAATGTGTAATTTTGTGGTTTCTACTGCACCTTAAACTGAACATGTGGCAGGTCCCTGCCAGGCAGCCTGATGCTGGCTGCATGGCATAGCTCTGGGAACGGCCCCAGTACACTTTGAAGACTCTAATCCACAATCAGCTGACTCACACAGTCCCAAGACTACATTGGTTCACCAGATACCAACTCGCTGTTGCAGGGGGAGTCTGGGATCATGATGCCTGTATCAGCAAACAATAACAGCGTGATTGGGACCTGATCCCCAATCCCAAAACTGCACAACTTGTCATACATGTGTGGCATGGCAGAAGACATGACCGTTGGGATTGTGGAACATATCCCATTGTGCCATTTAGTGAATGTGTCAGAAACCTAAATTCATGGAGTTCTTTGGCTCTCTGTTAATGGACAGTGGCAAGAGAATAATTAGGGTAATCTAATCTACCCAAGAGGGTAGATTAGACCAATAATACTTTGCAAGGTTAGGGTTTCAACCCTAAATAACACTGAAATAATATAATGTTTGGTTTCTAAAAGGTAAATGATGCAAACAGTTGTCTTAAAGTATTGCTATTCTGAATATATCCTCTAGTTTCTTTTATGCTAACAGAAAAATCCTGAGTTGAATATATCTTTTTGCTCCAAGATCTGTCATCCTTACAACTATGAGGATAATTACTGCTTTTCACAGCTATACAGATGGCAGCTTGTGTCTAAGAGGTAACTGCCATTATAAAATTTAAAAAAATGCAAGAGAGCCTTTGACTGGAAGAATCAGCAGCAATTCATTATTTTGCAGTAGCATTACAGTAATATTCTGAAGGTAGCTACACCCTGTTCTCTCTAGTCTGTTAGGATAGGCCCATAGCAAGTTTTTACAGGCAGGAGAAGGAAATGCAAGTTATTGACTGAGACACAGCTGGCATAAATACTCATGCACAAGGTTGTTTTCACGTTACATAAACCTATTTGAATGGAGTTCTTAAGGCAAGAAATATAGATTCATATCTATATTGATATAACATAGGGGCATTGATAATTTTGCAAAAAAAGTAGCAGCAACACTGCATCTACTAGGCAAAACTTATATTAGACATGTCAGGTCAGCAAGAGCTACTTAATCTCAAACTGAAATTTGCAACTGTCTGTACTCTGTATTACAGCTGAGCAGACTCACAGTGAACAGGTAAATTTAGCTGCCTCTTCTCTCAAAAAACATCCATAAATTAAAATTTGACATATTTGTCATTGCTTCTCTTATTCTATAGTTTAATTCTAACCAGTTCTCTGTCAGTAAGTACTCAGCACATGTATTCAGAAAAACTGAGCTGTGATGCTCAACTTTGATGGATCAGAGAAGTTATACACTATTATTACTATTGAAGTTTCTTCCCCCAATGTTTGTACCTTATTCAACATACAACTTAATTAATTAATTTCAATTCAGAAAGTGCTCTTGCTTCAGGTCACCTTGACTGGTGCTGGTGATGAGAATGATCCATGAAATAGACTAAAAATGACTGAGCACATGAGGGTCTGTAAAGGTCTTCAAAAATGCATGCAAATTTAACAAAAACCCCAAAACTTACTGTCCAAAACTTTATAAAGTACTGCAAGACTGTAGCAGCAACGAACAGACAGTATAGTAAGGAGTACATTAAAAACAGGAGGAAGAATTTGTAGTTAGAAAATCCCACGCAGTTATTCACCCTAGAAAAGAGAGAGATAGAGACCAATAGGTTAGCAAGATGTATACATCTGTGAAGTGTTACTGTTTGATTCCAGCAGGCTATCAATTGGAACAATTTCTTCCAATCAAAAAATAGATACTAAAAACAAGCAAACCAGCTCAGAAATTTGTTTAAAATGTAGATTTTAAAATGGTGTCTTCCCTCAGGTATGTGATCTAGGTATCTCTCCCAACCTCCCCCTCCTGTCCACCAGCTTTGCTGAACAAAACTCAGCTGGCAACAAGCGCCATTTTAGGCAGATTTTGTTACGTAAAGTATCGATCTGGCAAAAGGTCACGTCATGCTTCCTGTCAGAAATTAGGGGCCTACTCCACTGAAGGTAATGGCAGCTTCAGTGGGTGTTATGTAAGGCCCTAGAACACCTATAATAATGGCTGCCCTTGCTAGCATTATTGGCTTGGACAACGCATCATGTTTACTTCATTTCATGATACTGAACAGACACTGAATGTCAAGGTTTTACTCCCTGCACTCCAGGAACCTAAGTGAAAACAATATCAGAAATCCCAGTGAACTAATCCTATGTGATAGCTGTGTGCAATTCAATTCCTACATGAAGTCAGTCAATTAAGTAACAGATGGTTGCTATTTTTTTGCCATACACAGTATTCAACTAAGCACAACTAAAGAGCAGCTCATCAGTATCTCATCTCTTTCAAAACTGGTCATCTCTTTTGTGTATTTACACATAAGATCACTAAACTAAATACATTTTTATTTTCTTAGACCCCCAATCCCAATCTATTGCATGCAAATCAGACATGAAGGGGAAAATGCTGTTTCTCATTTACATATGCCATAATGTAGAGAAATTCCACTGAAATAAGTGGATTTGTTCTATACTTAAATCTGCCTAACAGAACGTCGAGCTGACCCATTGTTTTCATGAGTTATGGTAATTAAACACAAACAAACAAAAAACCATACCAAGGACAATGATGGTCCATTTTTAGTACACATCTGAAAAAGAAAAAGGCCTTTTTCAATAAAAACATACACTTTATTTTTAAAATAATCTGGCCTAGAATTTCCTCCAGATCCACAATAACTTTTTAATTTTATTTTTTACTTATCAACTCTGTCCTTCCAAGTACAACCCCCATATCAGAGTTTGCCATACCTCCCAGGAAGACTAGATGGGACTAAAAAGAGCCAGTCAAAAAAGCCCCTTTAAATCAACAAGGGCTGCTATTCAGCAACACAAAGTACCCTCTGTTTTCACAGACCATATACACTACTTTTACAGAGCACCAAGTCACTTCATCATTGGTGTATGACATTGGAAATTCATCATCTTATAAAGATTGATTTAATAATCAGCACTCTCTAGAGCTACTGTAGATAAATACTTTAGTGTGGCACTCGATCAAGTCTATTAAACGCCAAACAGAAAAAGAGCTTTGGGTGCATGGAAGAAGATGAAGAAAGTATGTAAATCACTTCAGTGGTTTATATTCCATTTTCTCCCCGCTTTGAATTTGCTATCCTTTGGCTTTGTTGTACTAAACAAGCACATCCATTCATTAGGTTTCTCACTATGCTTCATATTAGCTGCAAGACTAACATGCAATGTTCACCAGGTTTCTTAATTAAAATTTTCCCAAGTTTAGCTTCTGAAGTCTATTTTACAGTTTGCCCAGTCTCTAGTAGCCTGCAACAGATTTTTTTGGTGCAGCAGGAGTCATCTAGAGGATAATAAAGACCTCTGAAGCAATGAAAATCTTCAATTATACTGTAACTCCCCTAAAACAACATTGTAACTCCTATAGCATAAACATATGTGACTAGAACAGGAGCAGGCTAGCACTCAGTTATACAGCAGAAACTTCTGGTGGCACTTCTCCCACAGACTGGACTCCCTCCACTCAAATAAGATCTTTTAGAATGAATGCGTTTTACAAAAAATTCTGCCCTAACTTCTATGGTCCATAAGCCTTCATATTTACTAGAACTGTTGCAGTTCCAGTATAGGTAATACAGATTTTCACTATTTACATGAAACCCAGCTCTAAGATCTGGTAGATGGACGAGACTGTAGACCTACCATTATGCAGACTGGCACACAGTGAAAAAAGGCACACATTTATAAAATAAGAATTCAAACAGGAGACACAATTACTTACACATCACATGCAGAACAGTGGTGACAGCGATCAGGTTTGATGAGTTGGCATCGATCACAATATCTGATGGCTGTGTCCAAATTTTAAAAGTCAATTTATTAAATAGTTCTTTGTAAAGTTAAATTACACACATTAAATTCTCTATTGCTTCATAGCAGAAATCTCATCTTAAAAGATGGTCTCAAAAGACATCTCCTTCTTCCATTCTTGGACCTGCCCACTCTGAATTGTATCAGATTGCTATGGCAACAAGAGTCCAAAGGGGAAAATGTAATAGTAGACTTAGCTTTATCCATTGCAATATTTTATTCTTTTGTTTTTTGTTCAATGTGTTCTGTTCCCCCACTTCTATGATTCTCTAGCAGAGGGGTGCTCAACCCCCAGCCTGTGGGCCAGACCTAGTTCACAGAGCCAAATTATCTAGTCCACCATGCTGCCCATGGGTCCAAAAATTTGGCACAGTAAGTGATGGCAACATTAACTGCCATTTCCCTGCTGCCGTATTTCAGGATCCATGCCCCCGCACCCCCAAGAGCTGGGTATGTAACTGGGCACTCTACATCAGGCACACACGGCCCAATCCTGGTGCCAACACCACAGGTGATCTGGCCCACAGACTGCCCCTGCACCACTCATCCGGCCCACAGGGCTGAAAGGTTGAGCACCTCTTTTAGCACATGCTTCCCTGATGCTTCATTTCTTCTTTTTTGGACACGTTACCAGATACCTAGTCCCCATGCTGCTCTTGACATACTGCCCAACATCTTTATTCCTTTCTCCAGGGGTATCCCATCTCTCTCTCTCTCTCTCTCTTTGAAGGTAAGCTTTTTACTTTCCTACTCTCTAGTAGTCCTCTATTCAGATACCGTATTTTTCGGACCATAAGACGCACTTTTTTCCCCCCAAAAGTGGGGGGAAAACGAGGGTGCGTCTTA
>NW_017728906.1:170895173-170937566 GCF_001723895.1 Crocodylus porosus | reverse complement strand
GCCGGTGGCCGGGAGCCGGCAATAAAAATGGCCGGCCGGAACAGACGGGGCAGGAGTCCGAAGGAGGGACTCGCTGCCGCGGAGACTGAGGCTCCAGGAGGGGTGCGTCTTATCGTCCGGTGCGTCTTATGGTCCGAAAAATACGGTACTTCAGCTGGCTTCTCCTCCTCTCCAGTTGTTTTTAGATAGCCTCTTCCCAATAAAAGCAGCTGGAAACAAGGAGGAAAACAGTGCTTCCTGGACTCAGATCCAAGTCAAAAATGATGCATTTCCTCAAGGCAAAACTGAGTATGACTTTCTACAGGAAATGTTAAAAGTTATAAAATGTTCTACCTAAATTAAATCTCAGATCCTTGGATAAACCTTCAATACTACTAGCTTTAGGGTACTGAAGTATTTATAAAAAATTAGCAGTAGTATATTCAGGCATCAGAGGAAGTCATTCATATTCTCATATTTTCAGAGAATCTAAACAGTGATGTTTAAAAATCACTCTTTATGATCCTTCAACTATTTTTGCATTTACTTTTCATATTAGCTTTCCAAACAACTCTGTACAGAGAATTATGGTTCATAGTGGAAGCAGAATTCACTAATTCTTTAGCTTCTCTACTCCCAGATAAAACACCGTAGTGAAAATAAATACAAGCCTTAACTATGCTTTCTATAATTGGGACTGAATAGAGATTAAAATTCAGCCTTCCCACTCTGTTTCTTTAATCTATCTAACATTATGGCAGGCAGACTGCAATGTAAATATTTTCATGATAAATTTGTTATTGAAGAAGGATGTTTTCAAGAAAATTATTCTATTTATTAAGATTCACAGACAAAGAACTCTGGCATCTCATCAGGCAATACGAAGTTATGGCCTTTCAGTATTTGTTTAGCAGATGGTCGACACAGCATCAATAAGTTTTATTGAATTAGATTAACATTTTTTTGTGCACCTCACCCCTTGATGCTGTTGTGGTATAGATAGGCAAGTCTTTAGCAGCTCTTCGCAAAATTTCTTGCTGGGATTCTGGTCTCTCTTCTCTTTCATATTGTTCTTTATCAGCTTTTGACAAGCAAAACTGCAAACAGAAAAAAGGATGAAGATTTGTTTTGATTTTAATCTCACAGCTAAAATATACATTTTAAATGCTTCACCTCTAATGAGGCAGTAACATCTGCTTATAATGTTCCCAAACACGGTGTTGTAGGTAGTAAGTAATATAAGGTCAAACAAGAATCATGTTCCACA
Organism: Crocodylus porosus; assembly: GCF_001723895.1. Classification (NCBI taxonomy): domain Eukaryota; kingdom Metazoa; phylum Chordata; order Crocodylia; family Crocodylidae; genus Crocodylus; species Crocodylus porosus. The sequence continues at coordinate 170,936,320 of NW_017728906.1, read as the reverse complement.
TAGTCTGAAAATACATGGATTGGCTCTGTGTACCTGAGCTTTTATAATGTTTGAATTTTCCCTAGTTACAGCTATTCAATTTCCCTTTGCAATGAAGAAAGTACATGACTTCACCCTGTACTAGATGGAGTTTTATAAAGCCATACATTTAATCTCTTCCCAGTGATGTTTATAAATCTCTGACTTCAGAGGGCTTTGCAAGAGCTACTTGCTGCTGCAAAGAGGAGTCAGGCTCCATGGCTGCTGTGCAATCTCTAACCTGCTGGAGGAGAAGGTCCAGAAGGAATAAAAAACATTTTCTAAAAGTTGGGAAAAATGCTTATATTTTCACAGCTGCAACTCAGCTGAATGGATATGGCTGGCACATTTAATAAGACCAGTGATGGTCTCAAGCTCCATCAGCTAATACCAAGGGTTTGACTTCAGTGACATCTCAACATAGCTCTTAGGAAGAATTACAAAGCTTGCATAAATTAAAAGACCCATACAAGGCCTCACTGAATTAGCAGCTTTACCAGAATAAATCTGGAGAATTTGTAATCACATACGAAACAGATTTTTTAACACTCACTAGTATTATACATTTCAGCGCTATGTCCCATGGTGTTCAAATCAGTTCCAACAGGGTACGGCCCACAATGTTCTTTGTTCCGAATCATGCAACATCCTTCTAAACTTCGAGTTTCTGGCAAGAACCACCTGAAGGCAGTCTTGTTTTGGCTGTGTGCGCTGACTGTTAAAATACTCCCATGTCTATACAGCAAAGGGAAGATGCTCTCTTGGAAGCACTGGCAGTTTTGATCATTTTAGCCATACTTTACCTCCAATTATCTCTGAATAATTAGTTTGTATGCATTTTCCTGCAATTCTCCATTTTCTTTGGCGTCTCAGTGGTTGGCTGGGCAATAGTGGGGTCAAATGGAGGCAATTTTACTTTTCTTTTTACCACAGGGAGAGGAAGACTTTGTTGTTGCCTTCTTGTATTACTCCTTAAATTCTGAAAACTGAAGTTTCAAAATATGTCCCATAACTGTGGTCTCTCTGGACATAACCCATTATGTTCATAGGCATCTGAAGTTACAGATCAACAAAAAGCTATCTACATTCCACACAAGGTTCCAGTAACTCTCAATGAAACTAGTAACAGAAAGAGTCCCTTTGTTTCCTGTCCTTAGAATCTCACATAACGTTGACTGTTCTTCCTTGTTACAATTGTGTGGGGATTACAGTAGTACAAGAACAATGGTGAGATCTTTTTTTAGTACAGTAGTAAGATTACAGGTTGCCACTTATTTTGCAAGAAAGGGTAATTTAAATGACCAAAACGCATATATTTCAATTCCTATACAATGGAAAAACATTAAATCAGATTTAAAAACAGCTCAAAGAATGATATATGCCCTCTTATATCTTGCTGGGATCCTATGACCCCAGCTGACTTCCTGCCCTTTGGGGGGGGCTGGACTCTATGATCTTCCGAGGTCCCTTCCAGCCCTAATGTCTATGAAATCTTATGTGAACATAAGTGACAGACACAGAGGCAGAGAGAAGACTGTGGAGGAAGCTGGCTTTCCAGTAAAAGTCATGCATAAACACATACGTATAACCTACAGCTGAGACCTAATTTTTCCTCAATTAAAATTGCCAAGGTCTCTCTTAATCACATGCCTCGAGGTCTAGGTCACCTCTTTGTCTCATATTAGAAGTTGAGACTATGTTGCCACTTATACAGGTGCCAATAGGCAGAAGGTTTCTATTAGGGCTACGCAAAACAGCACCGTTTCATTTCGACTTTCGTTTCGCTGTTTCAAAGGGACAGCGTTTCATTCAGCTGTTTCAAAGCACCATTCCGTTTCATTTCGTCGAAACTGTTTTGATGGGTTTCGACGTTTCACCTATAGGCTAGAATGGGGAAAATCACAAAAATGTCTAACTTTGTCATTTCTTGCCTGATTCAGATGAAAATTGCAGTATTGATAGCTTCTTTTAAGGGCATGAAGCCTGCCAAGTTTCAAGGAGATAGGTGCACGGGTTTTTGTGAAACTGCACCTCAAACTGTTCAAAGCAAAACTTGTATCACTTGCCGGCAGCAGCAGCAGCATGCTGTCATCCCACACACAGATCCAGGGGCCTGCTCCTCCCAGGAGGAGTCTGGCATAGCCCTGCAGCCCTCCCTGCGGGCACAGGTCCCCAGATCTGCGTGTGGGATGACAGCAGGGTGCCGCTGCCAGTTGGGGCCAACGCCAGCATTGGGTTCTTCCCGGTGCTCGGTGTGGGCTGCATCAGGCAGACTTGGGTGTTGGCACTAGCTCCAGCTGGCAGCAGCAGCATGCTGTCATCCACATGCTTCACAGCTGGTGAGTGTGGCCCTTTAAAAAAAAAAAAAAAAAAGCCCCACACTCACCAAATCTGTCAGGCCTCTAGGCACTTGTGGCAGAACCTCCCTGCGCAGCGCGGGGATCACCCCCCCACTCCCCTCACGGCAGCTTCCCCATGGGGCGGGTGCAGTGTGGCTCAGCAGGGTGCCGCTCACTGTCCTGGAGCTGGAGCAGATCCTTCTGTCAGCCGGAGCTCCAGGTTTGTTTCTCTAGCACTCTGATCATTCCCCCAGCTCTGGGGGAGGCCACAGGCCCCTAGATCTGTAGGCGGGGATGCAGCAGGATGCTGCTGCCAGCTGGGGAAATAGCCTAGAGCTGCCACCATCCCCTGCTGGCAGCAGCAGCCTGCTGTCATTCTGCATCATCCGGGTGCCCACGCCCTGCGGGAATAGCTGGGGGAAGCGATCAAGGAGCTGGGGGAATGTTCAGGTACCCAAACTCCCTCAGCCCCCAGCTCAGTTCCCCAGCTGATTGTTTCTCCCAGCTTTTCCAGAGGAAGGGGAAGGGGGACAGGGCCCCGGATCTGCACGCCAGGTTTCAGCAGGCTACCACTGCAGGCTCGAGTCAGCAGCAGCACCACAGTCTTCCTGTCGCAGAAAGAGCTGGGGAAATGATCAGAGAGCCGGAGAATCAAACTGGGAGCTAGATGTCAATATCAGAGCAGTCCTTCCCTTCTTCTTCCCCCTCCCTCTCCTTAGTTTCTGTTTAGCTGCAAGCGAGCCCGGCTTCAAAAGCTTTAAGTGCCCTTGTTTCATTTCAAAGCTGTTTCGAAGCCTTAATTTCATTTCATTTTTGCTGTTTCGAGCTTGAAACGCATTGAAACAGCTTTGAAACGAAACACCAGTTGAAATTATGCACAGGCCTAGTTTCTATCACTGAGGTGTCCAGGCAGACAGCAAAAATTATAAACATAGGCTGATGCTTACAGAAGTGTATGCAGTTTGCTGATTCTTGGAGCAACATAGTAGTTCAACTGACAATCTACCAGACATGCCAACTGCTTCATCATTATCATAGAAAACAGATGCAATTAAGCCAAACATCACTCCCAAGACTAAGCTCCCTGTGAAAACATCTCTTAACCATTCAGTACTTTTGCTCAGTTACACATCAGAATCTTACTTTGGCTCCCTTCCCAGCCATAGTCTAGTTTTCAGGAATACACTTGTACATCAGAACAGAAAAAGTATTTTGCTGTTTGACTACCAGCAAGTTTTCAGGCATAAAAGTCTGCTTCATGCTAAAAGTTAGTATTTAGAAAAAGTCAACCCCACCAAAATACAACCCCTTCCCCCCCCCCGTCTTAAAATTCCTATAAAAGGAATTAACAAGTTTTAAAATTCCTATAAAAGAATAACAGGAAGAAAACCATCATGTCAGAGTAATCCATCTAACTGAACCCTTTTGGATACTATTATTAGTTACCTTTGAATAAAGCTAGCATTTTTACAGTAGTAACACATTATTGTTCATCTTTACATATACAAATTGCTATTTACTAAATGCTCTAGCTCCTAATCAATAGGCTTATATTGGGCACTTCAGTTCTCTTAAAGATCTGGGTGCATACTGTATACATTTTCTTACCCAAAAAGGTCATTCATAAGGTTTGAGTGCAGAACTACATGGAAATGCATACAAACTGAATCACTGAATTTGAGATACTGTATTATGCTTTATTTATTCTAAAATACCAAATGAAATCGCCCTATTGCAAAACAGTAGAGCACCATCACAAATACTTACATATCATATTATTCAAGCATAGATGTCCAAATGTTGTCAAACTTGTTGCCAGTTAATAACTACATACATTCAAACTGAAGAAATGCTACCGGGTTGTAAATGAGACAATGGTTTCAAAAAGTAATTTGATGAAACACGTTCATGGTATGGCAACATGCTCCACTATTTTAGTTAATGAGAACAGAAAGGTGAATACACTGCATTTTAAACAAGTGTCGCTACTAACAACAGTTAACCTGTTTATAAAAGCACTGACATTTTTCTGACAAATTTACCTCATTGGAGGGGGAAGCGGGAGGTGTAAAAATTGTCTTCCAATAGGACCATACAAACATGACAAACGACAGATGAAAAACCACAAGGTAGACAACTGCAATAAAAATAAATACAAATAAGATTTCAGTGAGAACTGCTGAAAAGAGCAAGAAGTAAAACATAAAAAGCAATGATTTTTGGTGCAGACAAGCTATTTTTCTTCAGTGAGCCAGTAAGATCAAATTTCAAAGAAATTTTCATTTCATCCAGAATAGAATTAGCACTGATCAAGAGTGTCTACTTAAATCCACTTCATAGGCCACATGATACGATTCATATGGCATAGGTTACATTAAAATTATGATGATTAAGAACTTGGTCTTGAGGTGATCTCCCAAACAGACTCCCACTTTATTGTAAAACACCCAAGTCATCAGGTATAACACTACTTGTTGACTGCACCAACCCACCACTTAAAGAAATATGCACTCTGAATCAGGCCACTTAAATGAAAGCCTACAGTGCATCTACCATGGCCAGATTTACACCCTTCTCCACCACTTTCCCATGTCCCAAAATTAAAACTACATTAAAAGTACACACTTAAATCATCATCTTTGAGATCTGTGCTAAGAGCAAGTGCCAGTTGAACTGTGTTCCTAATGTACAGTATATTTAATCTGTCAGCAAGTGAAAAAGCATCTTATATTGTAGGCATCATACTAAGAAAAGTTATGTTACACATGCAGTATCATAAATGATATTTTATTTCTAATGGAGCTGACACTTCGTGCTAAAGCAAAAGAAAGAAAAAAAATGCTGTCCTACGTTCAATCTACAAAGAATGTTTACCACATGAATTTTACAACAATTTCATATAATAGGTTCCCTGTCTGTTCCCATCTTGGAAAGGCTCTTCATAAAATGTTGGTGACTTGATCTAATGGGAATTCTTGATGCAACATTTCATGTCTCTAGGAGCATATCCAAATAAGAACTTTTACTTTTATCACTTTTTCTTTCATGTAACTGTGCGGTCATTCTGTTTTCCAGCTGCCAAATCAAAAAAAGAATATCTGTAATTTAAAAAATTGTTGTTACTCCCATAGCATGCTCATGCCTCACTGGTAGGGGAGCAAGCTAGACTCAGCACTGTCAAACCTATACCTATAAAGAGTAAATGGGAATGACATAAAAAGAGAGGTGTAGCTAATTTCAAGACAAAATGTTCATTTTGATGCATTTGTTATTACTGTATTTTCTCACATACACCATGCCCCAGAAGAAGATACAAATCTTGCTTTTGAAGGGAACAATGAAGGGTGGGGGTAACTTTTCTTATAATAAGCAACTGAAGAGCAGCAGAGAGCTGAGCCTGCTCACTGTCCTGTTCCCTGTCAACTGAGTGCAGACTTTACTTTTGCAACAGAAGCTTTATTCCCTCACTATAATGTTAGAAATGGAGTATTGTTAGAAATGCACAGCTTGCATCTTGCACCTGATAAGAAAGAAACACTGCCAAGGACTTTTTTCCTTGCCCAGCCTTGCCACAGCTCTTCTTATACTAAATCGCAGACTCTCCCCCAGCTTCTCCCTAGCCTTTCTCATGCAGATTACAGAAGCTGGAATTCAACTGACTGTGTCCTTGAAAGGGGGGGGTTTAAACTCTTGGTGACCTATAGTACCCTCTGAGCATGCTTAATTAGCTGATGCATATTTACCTCTCCGCCCTGCATACTTAACTAGTTAATTATAATATACATGCGATGAATGTAGTGATGTAACCACATGTATGCTTGTATGAAACGGAAATGAGTTGTAAAAGTTCCTGTTTCTGCACACGTGCCCAGGAGGAAAAAGATAAATACAGCCTGCAAAAATTCCTTAGTGGGTTCAAAGTAATCTGAGTTTTTAACTCTGCTCTAACCCTATTTGCAAATACACCTTTTGTGCCATCTAATGTATGTGTGTCTGTAATACTTTATGAGCCTCCAAGAAACGGACCACAATTTTTTTGCATCAATAATGTACACTACACTTTCTAGCAGCTGTTTTTTGGGGAAAAAAAGGTTATATATGTGTTGTACATGAGAAAATATGGTGCTGGACAGCTTCTGGAAGATTCAATCAACAGGATAATCCTTCAAAGAACTCAAGGCTGTGTAGTATTTAAATTATTTCTGGCATCTCTTAAGGATTTAGTAGGTCATCAACACAGGAGAGGGATGGTGGTTGGATTTCTGAAAGAACTGGGTGTGGCCTCAGCTGAAGAGGCAGCATGCTACTGTTTCACCTTTTAACTTAATGGCTTGTCTAGAGTTAACAGAATAAAGATGGATATCAAGTACTTTGTTAACCCCTAGCATTGGCGGAGGGGAAGGAGACCACGAGAAGCAGCTGGCATGCAATTCTTGGAAGGAATTTAATGAGGGATATCTAAGGATGGATGTAGAATTTGATTAGCTTGCAAAGGTCAAACTAGTCACCCATACGGGTGCAATGAAAGTTTCAGTTAGAGTTCTTCCTTCCTCCAAAAAACTGTCTCTAGGACCAGGCCAAGGCAAGAGAAGTAAAGCAAGCAATAAGCTTGATGTACAGATCCAGACACAGTTAGTCGCACCTCTTCAGGACATGACCTAAAGTTCATACTAGCAGGAGGCAGAACCACTGACTGTTGGAACAATGTAGGCAGGCTAGTACTGTACAACTAAGACAGATTTGTACTGTTCCTAAAGGACTGATCTAAGACCAGTGTTTTATTAAAATACTTTAATTGATGACCTGGGCACAAAAAGTAGAGAGGTGGTAATGAAGTTAGAGAGGCATTAACAAACTGGAAAAAAAAAATCACACAGGAAGGGTCAGATGACCTTGAACACTGGAGTTAGACAAATGGGATGACATTTATTAATATAAAATAGAAGGCCATACACTAGGGCAAACCAGAATTTCTGCTATAAGCAAGATGCCTATCAGTTTGAAGTTACACAGGAAAAACCACAGAATGACTGTAAGCTGCCAAAGCAATGTGGCTATGAAAAAGGCAGATGCAATTTTAGGGTACACAAGATGAGGTCGATACAGCAGAGATTGGAATTAATAATTAATTGGTCTTTGTACATGGCATTGTGAAGACCTCTGTTATGTGTGTGCAACTGGTAATCTATACTCAAGAAACATGAACTCAGACTGGAACAGATGCAAAGAAGGACTGTTATGGTGGTTAGGGGAATGGACAGCTTTTCTTACAAGGATAGACTTGTTTAATTTAGCAAAATTATGTCTATGGGAGAATATGACTATTCGGCATATCATGAGACTAAATGTCAAGGAAGGAGGAAAGCTAAAGTAGACTGGTGGCACAAGAACAAACTGGTCTAAACTTGTTATGAATAAACTTTTGTCTGAAAATGAGGTTTATAACAGAAGAACAAAGTTCTATAAGAGCCTTCCAAAAGGAGGAGCATGAATAAAAACCAAACTAATTTTAAGATGAAGCGTGATCATTTTACAAATCGCCTTATATGATGCAATTGCTTGTGACAGCAAGGGTCTGAATCTATGGCCCAAGAAGTTTCCTCCAGTCCCCATTTCCTGCCAGTTATTTCCTCTTAACAGTAGGTGGAAACAGCTGTGTGGTGTAAGGCAACTGGCCTCCTAAAAAGGAAGGAACATAAAATATTTACATTATCTTCTGTTCCTTGAAGGGGAAAACTTGACCTATTTCTGTGCATAGCTATACAAAGATCTTTAAAGAAGCTATATTTAATGTTTCAGGAATAGCAAGATGCTGACCTTAAGGCTGTAGTTTCTACCACCTTTGAATAAAGCAAGCAAGCTTATTCCCTCCTGGCCTTCTTTGTCTTTTTTTTACTATGACAACATTAAGCTGATTTGAGCTCTCATGGATTTGAATCTTCCTAAGCTTTTTCCTTGTAGAGTCCTTTTGCCCTTATCCGTTGCCCTTTATGCCTAAAAGAGGAACACCGAAACCATCTTACTGTCAAGGGACAGAGCCAATGGGATTCATTTGACAGAACAAGCAGAAAAAAGCCTTGCATATGGTGCCCTAAAACCTGCAACTCTGTTACATGAACATGAAACATCTGACAGAGAGGAGATTTAGGTTGGACATCAGGAAGAATGTCTTTACGGTAAGACTTGCTAGAATCTGGAATGGGCTCCCAGGGGAGGTGGTGCTCTCCCCTACCTTGGGCGTCTTTAAAAGGAGACTAGACAAGCACCTGGCTGGGGTCATATGACCCCAGCACTCTTTCCTGCCTAGGGCAGGGAATCAGACTCAATGATCTATTGAGGTCCCTTCAAACTCTAAATACTATAAAACTATGAAATGTCTCAGTGCTAGGTACTATACAGCAAGAGATGGTTTTCTCTGACTAGCTTACAATATAGGCTTAGATCACGAATGGCAAAATGGCAGATCTGGCCAGCAGCTGGATTCCATTTCCTAGCAGCCCCTGCCTACATGGCTGGGTCTGGTTTCCATGGAGACTCCAGCAGCAGCCACGCTGTGATAGCGCAAGGCCAGGGTTTCTGTGGAGACTGGCCCCAGCATCCTCGACAGGGTGTGCAGCAGGGCATGGAGCTGCTCCAGAGCCCATCTGGGATCTTGCAGCAGTGACAGCATGGTCCAGAACTGGGGCAGAGCATGCAGGCTGCAGATAGTGGCTCTGGCCCAGGTCCAGACCATGCTGTCACTGCTGCAAGATCCCAACCAGGTTCTGGAGAGCAGCTCTGCACCCTGCCACATGCCCTGCCAGCAGGGATAGCACTAGGGGGCATGGGGAGGCTATAGCCATCCCAAAATTCCTTGTAGGCAAAATTCCCTGCAGCTAAGCCTGCCCCACTCCTGCCTGCAGTACAGCACCCCACTCAGCGCGCACCGCCCCCCCCAGGGAGGCTGGCACACTGCTGCCTGCCAGTGCTGCTGGGGCTGGTCTCCATGGAAACCCTGGCTCATGCCATTACAGCGCAGCTGCTCTGGAATCTCTATGGAAGCTGGGTCCAGCCGCATAGGCAGGAACTGTTGAAAAATGGAGTCCACTGCCGGCCAGACTTTGCCCGCCCCTGGCTTAGACAGAACATGAATAAACTACAAAAATTCCAGGAAAGTGGGTTAATGAAAGTAGTCAAATTGAGGTAAGACAGCAGGGGAAACGCAGAGAATGGGGATGAGATGGAGTAGTAGGGATTGGTAGAGAGAAAGTGATAGGTCCTGCCCTCCCAGCACCCACCTAATCTAAATATTTTTAATTGGGAGCTAAGAGACTTCAGAAAAGTTACCCCCAGAATGCAACCTCATCTGAGACTATCTGGCACAAACACTAACTAGAACAATGGAGCCTGGGGTCTTTCCTGGCACTACTGAAATGCAAATGATAGCTACTAGACTTGATCTTAGCTAAACGGCCAAGAAGCTAGCTTTGTTGCCAGTACTGAATGGAAAAAGACAGCTTTCAAAGAGATCTAGGAGTTCTTGCACTATTTAAGACAACAAGATGGTGAAGAAGTCTGAAGAGAAGAACATCAACGCTGGAGCAGAAGGCATGCCCTCTGTTGCTACTTGAGGACTTCTCAAGGGAAGCAGAGGCCTTTCAATTAATTATCCAGATGATCAGTGTCCAACCATGGATCCCAGAACAGCCTCTTAATTTTGCTCCTGCCTCCCTTGTTACTTTTGTTACTGCAATTGAGAAAGGTATTCTGCCAAGCAGAAGGAAGGTGACTCTTAAGAAAGGAGAGAAGGGGGAGGGGGAAGACACTAATTTTAATAGTTTCCCCCTCCACTCTACCCAACCTGTTGGGGCAGTCGCAACAGAACTCTTGCAGGCAACCCTTTAAAGAATCCCGAACCATCTTGACACACAGTAGAAACCAGCTGGTGCATATTTGTAGGGTCCATTTATTTTCTTTTACATTCAAACCAGACAAAGAACGAGAAAGAATGTGTCTGTCTATCTGCCCATAGCACTCTGTACCCTGATTGGTTAAAAAAAAGCCAGAGTGCCAAGAAGCATTGGACAGAAGTTGGCGGTGCGCCACCATAATGGTGGGGGCACAGGATGGATGCAGTGGCAACAGAGAGGATGGAATGGGGGCGGGGGCCAGGCAAGCCCCCTCGCCCTGCTCCTTGCAGGTGGCGACGATGGAGTGGACGGGGGAGGAAGGGGGGCAAGGCCACCAGAGCTGTCCTTGCACCGCCCCCCAGCTCCTTGGATGTGATGGTGGTGGCACAGGTGGGGGAGCAGGGTCAAGATGCCACAGGGGGGATAGGCCACCAGCGCTGGCCTCAGTCCACCCCTCCCTGCTTGTGTCATCACCATCTGCAGGGCTGATGCAGTGGCAATGGGTGGAGGAGCAGGCCTGATGCGAGTGGGGGGAGGAGGGGGCATGCCGTGGCAGCACCAGTGGGGGGAAGGGAGGAGTGAGCCCAAGTGGGGGAGAAGCTGGGCAGCTGCAGAGGTGGGGGGAGCAGCAGCGGGCCAGCCCAACACAACAGCAGCTGGGGGAGGGGAAGAGCGAGCCTCCTCCCTTCTTCGGGCCTGGGCCCACTCCTCTCCTTCCCCCTGTGGTGGCCCAGCTTCTCCCCACCCTCAGGCCCTATCCTATTCCACCCGCTGCTGTGGTGGGGAAAGTGGGGAGCAGGCCCAGACCCCAAGCAGCAGAAGGAAAGGGGAGAGTGGGCCCAGAGAGGGAGGGGGGCATATATCTATATATAGATAGATATATCTATAGATATAGGCTTAATCAGTCTGTCTGTAATGTTCTTTAAGGGTGCCAAGAGACCAACAGGGAGGGACCAGCTGAGGAAAAGCAGGAGCTGGGTTCCTGGCTAAGACAATTAGATGCACAACAGCATCAAGAAAGTAGCCTCACAGTAGCCAGGAGATTGGCTCCTGCTTCTCCTCAGCTGGCCCCTCCCTCTGCCCTTCCCGGCGCCCTTAAAGAGCATTACGGACAGAGAGACACACAGACAGACACAGATGGATGGACTAAGCCCCGAGGAGCAAGCTACATGAAGAAGGAAATAGGACTTGAGGAGACATCAAGAGAGCTGTGCAAATGAATCCCAAGAGGAGGCTACTGTGAGGAGACAGATACACAACTCCAACAAGAGTGCTGATCGCCAGGGGCCACTGTGAGAAGACAATTAAATACATGATGCAATGAAGAAAGTCATGCAAATAAGTCCCAAGAAAATGCCACGGTGATAAGACAATTAGATGCACAACACCACCAAGAAAGACGCCATTCATCCATCATTCTTGACAGGCAATTCACTAATCATTACTATAAAGTTTGACTGTTTTGAAGTGTAAAAAAACCCTGTAAGTTTAACAGAAAATTAATTAGCATACTTGGCAGCTAATTAAACTGACTGGTGGTCTTATTTTTCTATCTTCAATGCTGAAGTTCCTGCTCTCCATAAAAGTAAAAAAAAAACTAGATATATACTGGAAAACTAAGCAGTTTAGGGAAAGCAAGACAGCATTTGGAAGAGGAATGTATAAAGGGCCCCTGTTTAGATTTCATTTGATAGTTTAGCAGATACTGAGAGTACTGCAAAGGCACAGTGCTTTAAAGGAAGAGGGTGTCTTGCACAGTCTTCCAAAGGATCCATTAGGGGTTACGCTGATTAAGGGTTAAAAGAAGAGGACCCTAGGGAAAAATTCATGAGAGCTCCTATTGTATCAAGGACAAAGTGTAATACTTAACATTTATCTAAGACTGATTTTTCAGGAAAATGGACATGCTGGGGAACAGAAGCACACTTTCCATTTAACGAATAAACAGTTTTCTTAAATTCTTGTGATAATCTTCAGAAGCTAGATTAAATACACATACATGCCAAGATACTCCCTTAGACGGTGAAAACACCACTGTGTATTTGATTTTGTGGGTGTCATTAGAATTCTCTTCCTGCAAGATTATAGCCTAAACGTTTTTTGTGGTGGTACATCAGTTCCAAATATGTAAGAAAAACAACCCCCCCAGCCCCAAAATAAAAAAAGAAAGAAACAGTTCAGTTATATTTAGTACAGAGCAGTTCCAGTATCTATAGGAACATTAACATTTAAAATATTTATCACTTCTTTAGGAGAGACTATTAGGGCTAACTTAATTTCTACATTCTAAGAGAAATACACCTTAAAAATGAGAAGGAAGGGAATTAATATTAAGAAATCATTACTAAATTAAAACAGAAAATCATAACTAAGTACAATTGTAACATGTCTGAACCTGCATTTGAAATATGAAACAAAAAATATACCTTTCAAGACACACAAATTTTGTTTACATCCATTACAATCTTACATAAAGAAGAGCTACTAGAGGACTCAATTCTACTGAGGCAAGAAGACAAAAAGTAAACAAGGGCTACAAAGTTCAAAGAGGCATCTGATTTTGTATTAAGATCTTAAAGTGAGCATCACTACACAAATCAGATCTGCTTTGGCAGTTTTTATAAAATGTATGGGTTTACACTGTTTTTCATTGTTTCTGAGTTAGATAAACTCCATGGAATTCACTTTCCCATGCAAGCGGTTTTTAAAATAAGCCCAAAAATAATTCTCCTGATCTACTTTGTATATGTGAAGAGAATATGGCTCTTATTTTTTCCAGAAAAAGACACACAAAAGGACACAACCTACATTTTATTTCATTCCTTAACTGCTGCTGCTCTACATTCCAGATGCAGCTCCAAGTGGTGGAAAATAATGTATATGTGAATTACTTGTGAAGTGCTTTGAATCAGGAAGGAAAAGTATGACCGTAAAAATCCCTACTATCCCCACTCTCCTATTGGCTGTACATTACCAATAGCTAGGCACAGAGGAATAAGTACTGACAGCCGATACTTAAGGAGGCATATCAGCTGATACAGATCTGATCCGATACCTGACACAGCTGCCTCCAGGTAGTAAGTCCGGTGTGGTGGAATGGGAAGGGAGAGGGAACGAGCATGGGCGAGGGTAGATCAATGCCCCACCCCCCCTGCAGTGAGGAAGGGGGCAGGTGCTGCCCGTGGGATGCAGAGGGGTGCAGGACAGAGCTGCAGCTCGTGGGGTGGGGGATGGATCCTGCTGCTGCTTGCACCCCAGGATGGCAGGCCAGGGGGAGCTGCACCCCTGGATCTGCACAGCGCGGGACAGGCTGCAGCTGCAGGGTAGAGCTGGAGCTGCATGGGGCTTTGGTTGCTGGGGGCTGGACTTGGAGCAGGCTTTGGCAGCGCTGGATGGAGGCTGCAGCCACCCCAAATTTTGCTGCAGCTCTGTTCCCAGCCCCACACCACCACAGCCCTGGCTGAATGCCCCGCTTCCACCCAAATGCCGGGAAAAACTGAGGCTGCACTGGGCGATGGCATGGGGCTTGGAGTTGAGCTGCAGCAAAATTTGGGGTGGCTGCAGCCTCTTTCCAGCACCATCAGAGCCTGCTCCGAGCCCAGTCCCCTGGCAAGAGAAGCCCTGGCACAGCGCCAGCTCTGGCTCCACCCCACAACGATCCAGGGGCACATCCCCCCACAGTGCCCCAGAGTGCAAGCAGTATCAGGAGCTGCCCCCACCCTACGAGCTGCACCTCTATCCTATGTCCGTTGTGCAGAGCCTGCCCCTGTCCCCTCCCTCACCAGGGGGTGTTGATCTGCCTTCTCATGTCCCGTCCCCCCTTCCCTTCCAACTTACCAGCTGGAGGCAGCTCTTCACACTCCTGGCTCTGTTCTGTGCTGCGCTGCAGCTGCGCACAGCACAGGCATTTATTGGCCAAATTATTGACCCCACAGGGCTGATATCCAATGTAGACAATTTTCTTCATATCGGTACCGACCTGATATCAGACTAATGTATCAGTGCACCTTTACTATTATAGCTATAAACATTGTGTTCAGCCGATACCTACATATATAGTAGCATTTAATTTTTAATCATGGAAAAATGTGGATTTTGGTTTTTTTAACTCATAGAATTTGTTGGTTGTGGTAGTTTTGTTTTTTGTTTTTTTAACATCAGAGAATTTGTGATTTTTAAAAGCAGAAAAAAAACACGATCCCCACTGATTATTCCATCAACCAAGGAAATCTGCTGGAACTCATGACTGGTCTATTCTGAAAGGTTTGGAGAGTAAAGTATTTTTGTACACAGTATTACTAGTACAGGAGCTCTTGGAGGACCCCCGTATGCTGTATAAACACATAGTAAGAGATAGTTCCCGCCTCAAGGGAGCTCACAGCTTGGAGATTTAGAAAAGAAAGCCAGATCATTCCTTTGGGCACTGCATTCCATGAAGGTCCCGCTAGATGCTAGAGTTTCTCTCATGCTCCCCACCAAATAACAAGCTATATGCTCACCCCTAGGAGCTACATCTTCTGGGGGATACATAAGAAGCCAAGGTCTTCCAACAGTGGTACAGCAAGCTAGCAGCAGAACTGGAAACAGGTCATACACATCAGTATAGGCTCATTAACTCCCCTGGGAACCAGAACTAAGTAGCCCAGGCACAGTGTTACACAACATGGTTATACTGCTTCTACTTCTGGAGCTTGGTGACTCAGGGCCATGACCTGGCCTAATAATTTTTCAGAGAAAATTTTTCAAAGCTTTATGTAGAGAAAAGGGCACTTACACAAACCTACCCACCACCCATCAAGCTACTAGCTCCAGAAAAGCACCTTTATGGGTCACCATTACCAGCACAGTAATTGCTCATCATCATGTATTTCCAAGCAGGAACTGCCAATGAGCTAGAAGTTATGGGAGCAAAACTAAAATTTTAAACAATTGAGCTGAATAATCCCCTCTCTCACTACTGGGGCAATGTTGCTTGTTGCACCTGATCAAACTTGCTGAATTATACTAAGTTGGGTATTTATGCAATACTGCCCACTGGAGTACAGACACGTCTGATACATTATGAATACTAGATTCATTTTTTTTCCAAAGACAGGCCCAAGCATATGGCACTGAAAATTCAATAATTTCTACCCACAACAATTCACTTTTATTTGCCCACCTGCTCATTCTGGAGAGTTTATGCAAAAACAAAATTGCCACAGTAAACAGAATTAAATTTCAGTGTGTCAGATATACTTGAATGGTTATATAAAGGGAAAAAGGGGACCTCCTTACTTACAACTTTTATAATCTGAAAATGAACAGTATATTTCTTACCTTTTTCTCCAGCTGAAGTAATAGTAACTATGGGGAAAAAAGAAAGAGAGAAATAGTAAGTAAATCTGTATCTTTTTCCCTCAACAAAAAGCTTTATTAGAACCGAGCTATGCGAAATACGCACACACTGAAATATTTTTTTATAAAAAGTTATGCACCTGTGTACCACATAAGAACACTTGTTTCTTCTAACATCTAAGAAGTCAGTAGCAGAGTCTAAAGACAGAACTCATGAGTCACAGATTCCATGGTTTAACCAAATTCACAATGCATAAGCTAACTGTGATCTAATTAAATGTTATACTTCTGATATGTACCTACTATACTCTCTGAACGTGAAGATGTATGCAGTCACTCAGCTTTATTTACCACTGACATCAATTCTAGAAAAGCACAACTAAATCACTGCCTCCAAACCAGGAGGTAGAGAGGGAGTGAAAAATAATAATGAAGTTCTTTACAGAAGTTCCCATGCAGATATCCATGTTAGTTGCATTCAATCTATTTCTTAAGATCTTGGAACTCTGTCACCTTGAGTATCACACCATTTTCCTCCCCGTCACTCAACTGAATAGTCTGCAGGTTATTTTCATCTCTTCTTCCCTGCCCCAGGTATTGAAGTGATAATAAGTTTCACCAGTTCTTACTCCTGTGCATCTCCAAGATCTATTTCTTTCTATCCCTATCTAGCTAAATCTACTGCAAGTACAATGCTGTAGGGCTACTTCTGCTGCCAGAGGGTGAGGGGCGATCCTCAAGTTGGCACCTGGAGCTGGTGCCCTGCTTGTCCATCCCTACTTAGACCACTGCATGGAAAGTATTGTTAAATCACCAGTGTAAGGCACTGTCTGCAAGAGGAAATGTACAGGAACAGAGATTTGTGCTCAGGGAGCTGCAATCAAGATCCTGTCAAATTACCACAAAAGGAAGCAAATGTACAGTATTTACATTCCATTCTTGCTGAGAGCAGAAGAGTTCAAAACATATTCTTTGGTTGGTCTACAATGCACATTTCCTCCCCCCCCCCCTTTATGCCTTTGTATTCAGAAGGCCAAACTTCTTCAAAGCACATTTTACATTAAATTCTCAGTTTCCTACAGTAAGTCTTCAATGTTTTAACAGCTCTTTGTTAAAAAAAAAAAAGATATGGACACAGAAGTAATTATAGTCCAATTCACACTGCAATCTTGCAAGTTTATGAAATACATACAGAATGATTCGGAAACCTTGCAAGTTTCCAGAGACTTGAAGATCACATTGGGTTTCTATAATTTAGCTGACAGCACTGTGCAACTCTGACTAAAGTTACAGTGACACTGCAGTTGCAGAAAAGACTGTGGTGTAGTATACAGATATCTAATACAGCTTCTACTAGATAGTGCAGGTATCAAGGCTAAGCTCCTTGTGGTACCATGGAGCTTAGTGTGGGCTGCAAACCCACCCAAGTAGCAGGATAAATTAGCCTGTGCTGAGCTCTTTGCTGCTGTGTATGAATCATTAATAGTACCTGAGCTAACTAAAGTGAACTTCAGTCTTTCTACACTACACTGCAGTCACCTGCATTGTGCTGCAAACTCTAGTTCTCTCCTCTCAACATGAAGCCAAAGAAGAAAATAAAAGAAAAACACTTATTCAAAGGACTTAATGCCAGTTATTACGTACCAAGAATCACCCACAGCAAGGTATAAAATGACTGTTTCCTTCCTTCCTTGAATAGTACGTTAGTTCTTTGTACCAGGAGAAACTCTCCACCACTCCCCGACACAAATGTAATGCCTTGAATCTCTCTCTTTCACACCATTTTTTCTGTTTTTACCCACACTGTTTCTTACACTCACAAATCTGTCTTTTATGCAGGACAGGGGAAAAAAATCCTGCATAGGTAGGAGAACAATGATCTAATTAATCAGAAGAAAAAAAATCAAATTTTTCATAAGTTACTCATGTCTTCGGGCTTGCATTTTCTGAATACCCAAACTGAGCTGTCTCAGAAGCTGACATTCAGAAACTGCACTACTTCAAAAGGAGACATCCAAACACATGTCCCCCACCAGTGACTACCACAGCAGTACCCAGGTACCTCCAAAAGTCCCGCAAGGCCAGGAAACCTCTCTGTTCTGAGGCACACAGAAGTAGTTTGCCAGGTCTCTCTCAGAAAAGCAGTTAGCAGAACTGAAACAAGAACGTAACACATCTTTACTCAGTGCAGTAACTGAACTGCAGAATCATCCTCATGGTAGGGTCCATCTAACTCACTGGCAAGCAACGAATTCAGAAAAAATGCAAATAAAAATAAAGATGTAGGAAGAACAAGACCTTGCGTGATACATCATATTTATGAAAATCCAGGACAACTCTGAATTTAAGATGACCTTCCCCAATAATAATTACATGCTATACATGAAAAATTATAATTGTGTTATAATTTTCCATGTATACAATACAATTAGTGAAAGGCCATTTTAAATTTGTCCCTCACCACTGCTGTGGCAGGGAAAGCAGCAGCAGTGGGGGTAATGGGCCATACCCATTTCCCTTGCCCCTCTTCCCCTACAAACTTACCTATTGTTGTAGCTCTGCTCCGGAGCCCAGCCCAGCCAGGGAAAAGCAGTGGCAGTTTTTGGCCAGGCCTAGTTAGGGCTAGAGGGACCTGAGCAGAAGGTAAGGGGGAGGGGGCACAGGCTGCATAGTCTCTGCCATACTCCCCCCAAACCACACACAGGGGTATGTCCTGTTCTCTTACACCACCAATACCCCATGGTCTCCCCTGTGCTCTCCCAGCTGTGAGCCCCCTCCCCTGCCAGATGAGCCATCCCAGATTGGGGCAGGCAGGAGATGGCTCCAAGCTTTGGCCTGAGCCCAGAGCTGAAACCATAGCTGAGCTGTTGTCTGTCCCAGGCTGGTACCTGAATCCAAGACAAGGCCCCTCCTCCCTGGATGCCGACTGAAAAAGAAAACCTTATCTTGGATTTGAGTATATATGTTAGTATTCTTCAAAGCACCACTGACAGACCCCAAGGAAGCCAGACTTCGAAACAGTGCAGTCTCCCCAAAGTACCTTAAGAGTAAACATTTACATTCATGTTAGTTCCTCCTCCCCACCCACGACGAGCACTAAAGTGCACATGTAAGTGCATTCCTTCACTAGACTGCTGCCCTTACTCTTCTGGATTAAACAACCAGCTCTAGAGTTTAAATGAAGCACATCTCACTACTTAACCTGAAGAACAGCTTGGGAATTCCTGTTAACCCTTCACTCACCCACGTGTGAAAACACTTACTCATGTGATGATGATCAGTGATCATAACGAAGTGGGCTGGCAGTGGCACCACTGGGATATAAGAGACCTGGACGACATTTCCCTCAGCAGCTACAAAATTGTGCATAAAAGACTTGCACAATGCCAGTTATAAAGAGCCAATCATCAAATATCTCCCCAGTCCTTTAAAACCCACAACTCTGTGACCTTTTCTTTCTGTCTACCTATTTCCTAACCAGAAATCATCTACTGCTGCATTCATCCACAGGCACTACTACCAAGCTGCTTTTTTAAGAATGACTTCATGAAGATGGAGCTGATGTGCTCTCAGCTGGCCAGAGACCAACAAGATATTGATGGATCTCTGATGCAATGCTAGCAGGGGCAAGAGCCGAATACATGTATTGCCAGCTGAAAGGAAGCCCAGGCAGAAGTGTACAACTTGCCAAGTTGGAACAGATTTACTTTAACAAGTTGCTGAGTTTATAACACTTCTGCCCAAGATCCACTGCAATGATAGACAGTTTTTAATAATACACTGCAAAAAATGTTCATAACGTGGTGTTGTAACATTGTAACATTAGACGTGGAAGCGTGGCCTTGAACAGTTGGCTCACTCACGTGCTGCTAACACTACCAGGACAGGATGCAGCTCCCACAACACCTGTCTACTATTCTGTAGGGTGCCTGCTTTTCCTTACATAAAGTATTTCAAGGGTGGATCACTTATTTCTGTGAAGTCAAATTGGAAAGATCACTGTTTGAACTCCTGTCACAACTTTTGGGTAGGTTTCAAGAAAACTCAAAAGGCATTCAACGATGGCTTTGGTAAGTGTTGATGGGAAGCCTCTCTCACTTCAGCTGAACCTTGATTTCAAAAAGTGGAAAAGAAAAAAAGCCACCCCCCAACAAACCCACATACCAAGGCATTTTTTTGGACTGCACAAAACAGCCAATTTGTGGGAATGCCTTGCCACCTGTACTGCTCTATTTATTAGCTCACAGAGAGCTTCATAAATGCAGCACACCCAGGGACTGACCTTATAAGATGCGCTATATTCTAAACATGGTAAAAGTGAGATTACAGTTGCACAGTACGAGCCATTATGACTTGTTTTGTTACTAAACAGAGTCACAGTTTGTATTATGGTTAAAGCAACCGTTAATGCGTTCGACTAGAACAAATAATGTAAAGCGAATGAAAAGCACACTGCCCAGAAGATATTCCCTTACAACATGAACAAGTTAGGGAGTTTTATGGTGAAGTCATTTCTAGTTCAAAACCCAGTATTTGTACCAATAGGAACCAAGAAGGAAACACAATCAGTACAAGTATTATTCCTAATGAGGAAAGAGGGGACGCCCCAGGGAAATACAGCAGACTAAGCAATGCTTTTAAAGTAGTCTGCAGAACCGACCCCCACAAAACTTCATGAACCTCACACAAGTGTTCTATGTATCCAAGACTTTTTTTCTCCAACAGATATGCATTAACATGGGCATTGAACAGATAAATTAGTTCCCCACAATAACATCCATAGGTGCTTGTTCCTCCAATCACTTTTTCGCCCCTGCTGCCTACCCCTTGTGCCAGGCATGGAGGGCAGGAGCGAGGCCATGCAGTTCCCTCTGCCCCCCCACCCCCTGCTGACTAATTCACCCTAAAAGAGCTGCTGCCATTGTATCAGATGTTACCAGGGATGGGAGGTGGGGGGGGAGAAGGCAGCAGCAGCTTTGGCTCTAACCCTAGGCCACTTCATACTCAAATCCAAGCTGAGGAGCTTCCCTCATCTTAAATATGGAAAAAAATCCTGATTTTAGATTCAAGTAAAAATAGTATTACCAATTATCAAGTTAATGACTTGGTAATTAAATCATTACTAAAATGTGCAGACAGGAATTGAGATCACAGATTATGCACTTTAATTTTAATAGTCATTTAGAGGTGATCTGTGGGGCTGTGACATCAATCTTATGCTAGTCCTTTGATTTTTGAAGAAAGCTGTACCAAATTTGCAGTTTCAGGGGCATATGCCTCTAACACTGCTGCACATGGCACTACAGCTGCTCAGCTACATCCTGTGAAGACAAGATGAGAGCCCAGGAAGGGTCATGTTCCAGCATGAGTCGCATCCAGCTACAGCAGGGGTGGGTAATTATTTCAGGCGGAGGGCCGCTTACTCAGTTTTGGCAAGCTGTCAAGGGCCACGTGGGTAGTCCTGCCCCTTGACAAGTGCCTCATCCCCTGGTCACCATCTTAGGACCAATGTCCCAGGGCCAGCACCGGTGGGGCCCAGAGCAGGGTGCAGGCTGGCAGGCGTCTGTGGAGCTGGGCTGTACCAGCAGGGAGAGGGGGAGCTGGCCTGACTCCATAGAGCCCCTACCACCTGGGACCCTGTACTCCTGCTGCCCTGCTCTGGGCCCTGCTGGCACTGACCCCGGGACACTGGTGTGGGCCCCGTGCACCCACTTACTCCCAATGCCCCCCAGCCCCACAGTACAGGTGGGGGGCAGCGTGCAGCCCCGACCCCTTGCTCACCAGCAGGGAAGGAGATGGTACAGAGCACAGGGGAAAGCGGCTCCTCCCCTGACCTGTGGCTGGCACTTCCTGCTGCAGCCACTCGCAGCCCATGCAAAGCTGTCCTGAGCAGGCACAACAGCCCCATGTGGGCTGCGAGCAGCTGCAGCACTGGGCACTGGCCATGGGGCAGGGGAGGGGCCACTTTTACAAGCTGGTGCTGAGTGCGGGAACCCACCCCCACAGCCAGCCTGGGCCCTGCACTAGTTTCGGGCTCACCCATCAGGGCTGCCAACAGTGGCAGCAGCTGCGGCCCCCCCTGCCTGCCACACCGGGCAGTGTTTGCCACCACCGCCTCTGGGCTGCTCAGTGCACAAGCTCCAGGCAGGCAGCAGCAGCAAACACTGTCCAACACAGCAAGTGGGGGGGTTGCAGCTGCTGCTGTGCGCAGCCCCAATGGGCAAGCCCAGAGCCGATGCGGGGCCCAGGCTGGCAGCGGGTTACAAGCTAGTGCTGAGCATGGGAAAAGCAGCTCTGCCCTGTGGCCTGAGCCCCGTGCTGCAGCCACTCACAGCTCACATGGGGCTGCCTGTGACTGCTCAGGACAGCCTTGCGCAGGCTGCGAGTGGCTGCAACAGGGAGCCCTGGCCACGGGGTAGGGGAGGGGCCGCTTTTCCCTGGGCTTCTTCCCTGCCTGCAGTCCTCCCCTGCCCTTCCCTGAGTTTCCCGCGCTGGTGCAGTCGAGGAGCCACATGGTCCCAGGGCAGAAGCCCCTGCTGGGGCTTCCAACTGGGGGGAGGGGGCAGGCGGGGGCAGAGCCAGATGGGTCCTGCTGTTGTGGGAGCCTGCCAGGCTTCCCTTGGGTCTTACTGCCCCTGGTTCCTGTCATCTTTGACAGGAACCAAAAGGGATAAATATTAATTTTCTAAATTTTTTAGAGTCCCTGTGGGCCAGGTAGAATGGCCTTGCAAGCTGCATCTGGCCTGCAGGCCATATTTTGCCCACCCGAGCCACAGGTAAACTCAGCGCAGAATAAAGGTAGCCACAGGTAAGCTCAACACAGCAACATTCTATTCTCAGTGCTCCACTGACGTGAGCTCAGGTGAGAACGAGGGCAGAAGTCCTATTACCTTTGCTGTCAAACAGTTAACGAATCTTTAGGGTCTGCAGACGAGGGATGTACAGGGGAGTATAATGCACAAAAATATTTTAATAAGTAGAAATCCCAGTAAAACGCAGACCACTGCAGAACTGCTTATCGAACCATGTCTGCTTATTGGCAATTTTGAATGGATCCCTAGCTGAAAAAGCCAAACTCCACTTCTCTTGAAGCAAGAAGGCAGACAAAGACTTAAGGGGAGATGAGATGTTCAAAGGCATGGACTGGCAAATTAAACATTTTGGTGCCTAATGTTTTTTGCTTTTAATAGGTATCAGTCATTCATGCTTTTGAAAACCTACCCCTTACTCGTAAACAAAAGGCAGTCAAATAATCAGATTGTTCCATAAGTCACCATAAAATCCTTATATTGGTACAATGGGCTAAACCGGGGGGGGGGGCAAAGTGGCAGATCCAATGGAAAGCTGAACTCCATTTCCCAGCAGCCCCTGCCTGTGTCACTGCAGCCAGTTTCCATGGAGGGGTGGGGCAACAGAACCAGGGTTTCCATGGAGACTGGCCTAAGGAGAGCTGGTAGGGCATGTGGCTGGGGAGGGTGCTTCTCTGGGGCTGGGGACAGGATTTTGCAGCAGAGACAGCATGGTCTGGAGTTGAGGCAGAGCTGTGATCCGCTGCCTGGAAGCCCCTGCTACTAGCTGTTATCAACACATTACAGGAGGCACAGTATTGGTGTATCTACATGAAACACTTACCTATGTATTATATTAATGTGTAGTAAAGTGTCAGCATCTACATATGTGCAGCAATTACTACATAGCAGATTAGTCTAATGCACTGTTTTCTAGTACCTGTAGATACAGGTACGAGAAATCGGCACATTAAACTAATGGACACGTAGATGCTGACCAGAAGCAAATTGCTCCTGGTTAGCCTAAGTAGCAGGGGGACACAAGGGGTAGTGAAAGCTGTCTTGGCTTGGTGGGATGCTGATTGGGACCCATCCCGATCTCCATGTGGCTGGGAGACAGCTGCCCGGCAGCCAGGGCAGCTCTCCCCCACCCCACAGAGACCAGCACCTCTGTCCCTTGACAGAACAGGGTTGGCACCCGGGAGGAGCTTGGAGCTCTCTTTGGCTGTTGCAGTGGGGCAAAGCATGGCAGGAGCAGACCTAAACTGAACTGCTCTTGTCAAAAGCAAATTTGCCCCTGACAGGTCCAAAATGGGGGGGGGACGGACACGACACAAGAGGCACTAGATGGAATAGCTTGGGTCCACACTATAGAGCAAGTGTATTTGTGGCTGAGAGTAGTGTGTTCATTCAAGTTTTCAGTCCAAGTTGGCTGGCCCAAAAGAGTGAAATACCACTAAATAAAGATTTTTTTATCTGGGTAGAATGTGTGCTAGGGACAACCTGAGCTAAATTTGCCACAAAGATAAGCAACAGAAGTAATAAAAATGACAGCAAAGAGAGAAGAAATGTTTTTGTGACATGAGTTTCCTAAATGCATACCCCTTTATGCCTATAAAGCACCTGGTTTATTGAGGGCAGTATCTGGAAACTATGTATTTAAAAACTCAAAAAGGATGTATACAGATGCATCTCATTCCTCAATGTGTCTGATCAAGGAATTATCAGTGCTTTTACAAAAAAAATTCTACCTTTTCCCAATTTAGGGTTGTATTTTTACAACCAGTACCGATGTTAATGATTAAGTACGCAGATTACCGTATACAACATAAAATATCTTAATCACACTTGGCCTAATGGCCTACCTTGAGATCCTAGTAAACAAAATGCATTCACCCTTCAACTCCAGATAAAATAAGATGGGAAGGTATCAAGAGTCCTGATTACGCTAACCCAAAAAGAGAGTATTTATGAGTTCTCAGACTACATACAGACGTTCAAAAGTCTGAGGCAGATTCAAACTAACAGGTGGGTTTCTCTAAGCAGTCCAGGTTAGTTCGGCGGCAAACAGAACACACGTTCACCCTGGGCAGGGGCGGGGTTGCCATGTAGGCTGCCAGCACTGCCTGAGGCCAGCAGCTCCTGCATTGTTGAGCATGCAGCACCCCGCACTGGCTGCCAGGCACATGCCTCCCTCCCCCTGCTAGTCCTCTGTCAGCTACAAGCATCTGTCATCAGCAGACAAGCAGTGAAAGCAGCAGCACAGTCTTCTCCCTGAGTCTCCCCGCTTATGGAGAGCAGGGGGTCCCTAGGTGGGCTTCCACACTCCCCCACCAAGGACCCCCATTCCCCCACAAGGGAGCACAGACCCAGGGAGCATGAGTAGGCTTTAGGGAACAGGCAAGCACCCCTTTCTCACCATCATCAAGCACTGTGCTGACTCTACTCTGTGAGAGCCTGGGATGGGGCCAGCTGACACTCGACCAGAGCAGCTGAGCGTGGGCCAAGTTCCAGCACACCTCCCTGCATGGAGGGGTTAGCAGGGGCCCACAAAGGACCCTAAGATGCCAGAGGACAGCGAACTAACTTGATTCAATAGGGGAACTGGTATGGAAATTTGATACTCTGGACTAACCTAATTTGAGTAAAGTTTGAGTGCACATTGATCCAGGACTATCTTAGACCAAGTTCTGCAATTTTAGTCTGAACTATGTGCTCTGTATAATGGGCAAACTGAGTTATGTTCAAGCTCTTAGCATAACTTTAGGCCTTCCTGGAACTAAGCAATTAAACTGTCCAGAGTGCCTTATAAGACACTGGGAAGCGTGAGTGCTGTGATTAGTACAGCGGGCTTACTAGGAACAGTAGTTTCCCTAAAAGGAAAGGAAACCAAAAATGGAATAGGATTGGAGTATCTCATCTAAAAAGATGAGGTAAGAAACTTGAGGATTGGACAGTTTGAGATGAGAAGTAGTGGACAAAAGTACAAAAGTAGTGGACAAAGAGATGGTGTGTGTTTGTGTTGCCGCCCTGGGGATACAGAAGCAGCCTTGGAATTCTTGCTTTGAGTAACAAGGAATCCAGAAACTAACATCCCACACACCCAGCAGAGGATCTGAGGCTGGTTCCACCAAAGGTCGCTACTATAACATCTAAGGAAGTGCTTGCCAGGTCATATTGCAAGGATAATTATCTTGTAAGAAGCCTAGGGATTACTCACAAAGTTCACTTGATAACAAATCGGATGAGGGGCTGTATCAATCTTTGGTGGGGTCTCTGTAAAAGGAATCCTGGGGCAACACTCCAAACTTCTGAATGGTTACAGGCTTGGTTCAAAGTCCTATCACCTAGTGCAGATTATGTGCAACATCTATATCTAGCCTGAAATATTAGTGAAGTTATTTGGCCACATCCAATAGAGAGGAATATAAATCCTGGCCATGAGTACTTCCAGTGACTTTTCCAAATTCTAAATACATCTAATATATAGGCTTTTCATCAGACTATAAATTTGATTTTCATTCTCTTGAGGTATTCTGCACTTTCCATTGTTTACAAAGATTTCAGAGGTTAAAAGAAACAAGGCTGTCGGTTTTTTAAAAAACAAAAACAAACCCCCCCCCCCCAAAACCCAAACAACGTTATCATTTTGAATATATTCAATTTTAAAAGTTATATTACTATTACCAGAGTTACTTTGTGTTTTTAACACAGCGCAGTTATCTACACTCAGTGGAAGACTTGACAATCTAAGAAAGGGATGGGTAAAAGAATTATGTAAATAGTTAAAATTACTCATTTCCAACTGTACACTTTCCTCACCTCTTACAAAAATAAGGCTCCCCCCCCCCCGGGACAAACTGTAAGTCTCACATGAAATGAGTTTTCTTCATATGCAGGACTGGTGAAACTCCCTTATAATCTAACTGCAGAACATAAAGACAGTAACCCTTCTTAAGAGACCTAGTATATTGATACTGTGGAACTTTTAATGACCTAGGAAGCCAATGAACAGACTGGGGTCTCCTATTAAGGAGACTACATGTAATTTTCTGGACAGGAGCTTTTCTGATTTTTTTTATACTGAAGATAATGATGATTATTGTAGTTTTAGATTGGTGCAAACATTTGACATTCAAGCAGAAGTGACTGTTGGTCAGCAACGCGTCAACGTCAAACGGACAATGATTTACTTTAACTGCAGCTAGATGCAACATATCTATGCCAAGCTTTAATAAAACCGTCCCATTCTATTTCTATTAGTTGCAGAAAAGATGGAAGAATGCAGTTCCTGACAATCAGACGCACTGAACTTTCAAGTACTCATGTAATACCAATCATCATTGCATCTCTGCAAAGAAACAGACAAGAGGATCATAAATCTGGCCGTGATTTGGGGATCTGTCCATGTACAATTTGCAAATATTGGGTGATGTAGTTATGCCATAATGGTTGTTTATTCAGCTGTAAACTTCATAGGAGGAGGTGGCTGAAGCTAGAACTAGTTTCTCCAATTTTGCTCCAGGGAAGGCGGAAAGTGAAGAGAGGAAGATCCTCAGCAACAGAACAAAGTGTCAGTTGGCTGGGAGGCTAAGGGGCTTACAGAGCAGGACACGGAGCTGCAGGTGAAAAAGGATCAGAAAGGAATATTTTCATATCAGGAGCAAGTGTCTCCATCTAGCTAATAGATCAACCCAGATCCTAGAATGCTTAATTTGGAGCAAAAAGACTCCATGAACAGAAGAAGGACCCTGGAGTCCCAAGACAACCTGGATCAGAACCTGTTCAAAAGGTGGTAAAGAAACTGAGGCAGGGAAATACAGGCAGAATCTGTTATTTTATTTAACCTGTGTCTATGTGTTCCTTGTTACTATGTGGCCTTTAGGAGAAACTGGAAACAGTGTCTGTAAGGCTACAGCTCTAGCATAGTGCTTAAGCTATTCAGTAATTCAGCACTGTGTGTGAGGGTCCTAGGCAGCTGGCTACATTGTCCCATTGCTATGAAGAGGGGCAAAGAACTTGTTCCTAGAGAGTGCCAGAGAGGCCCAAAAGGAGGCAGACCTGTAACCTACTGAGACCCAGGGAAGTGAAAAGCAAGATGGGACACAATAGAAACCCAGTCTCACAGACAGAATTTGACCAGGCTTGGGGGTGGGATATTTGCCAACTGAAATCATCTTTGCCTCCACCTTTCTAAGATACTTAGCATCAGAATGCAAAACCCAAAATACTTAGAGATGCAGATATAAATGTCACCGAATGAATGGGCACAATAAAGAAATGTGTGCGATTAGTGGGGACTTCTTGCCATTGGTTTATTATTTATGGAAATTATACACTGCTAAAGAATGGCTGTCAGCAAACTGCAAGTACACATGAAGAGTAAATACTGGCCAGTTCCTGAAAGATTAGCATAAAGCATATACCCGTGGCATAAAGATTAGTCCTATAACGCACTCTGATAGTCCATCCTCCCCCAAAATTAAGTGATATAACTTTACCTTTATATTTGGCAGCTTTCCAACTGCATTCTTTCCACACACCCATTTGTTAAAAATGTTTAAATTATGAACCAAGTAAATTGCTTCAAAACCACTTTGTTCTAATAGGCATTTTCTCCTTCCAGCAAAGCTGGCATGAGAAGTACTATATATTGTGTACTTACCAATCTGACCTTGCAAGTCTCAGCAGTGATTTCAAATAGTAATACCATATTTACTCGAATCTAAGACACAGATCTTTCCTTCATTTAACATGAGCAAAGAAGTCCCTTGTCTTGGAAATGAATATGAGATGGTGGGAAAGCACACAGCTGCTATTGCTCCAGCTCCAACCCCCGCCACCTCTGCCCCACATCTCCCCCTGCAGCCTCAGCTCTTGCCCTCCCTCACCTCCCTTCCCTTCGTCTCCATCTCCCCACCCTGTGCTGGGTCTACCGTGCTGCTAAGGGGCTGGGTTTAGGCTGTGCTCTGTGCCCCAGGTTGTAACAGGGACAGAGCTTCCTGGAGCAGTGGTGGGGATGACTTTAAGATGACTCTCCAGTGATCAGATTCTACACATGGAAAACTACACAAATGTATGCATCTTCCATGTACAGAATCTAATTACTGGGGCAGAGTTGTTTTAAATTCAGGATCATTTCATATTAGTCTAAATATGCTAATTCAAACTGGGTAATATAAAATAAAAAACTGTATTTCCTCCCAAAAAACAAACTTTAGCTCTCTTCTAGATTACAGTTTGCAACAGATTTCTGTGTTAAATATATGGAGCAATTTTCTAATGGAAAAGATACTTTAATTTTAAATTTTAGACACATGCCATATTTAAGTATAATGAATAAGCCTTAGGTAGTGTAGCTCAGAAAGGGTATTGTGTTCTCACATTTATAAGATGACCACACCAATTCACCAAAGCTTCAAAACTCTTCTGGGCTCTAAAAAAAAAATTATTGTTTGAGTGCTTTGTCAAGAAGAATTACAGCATAAAGTACACTTTCTTCACTCACTGTAAGAAAACCATCAGCTAATCATCAGCTGCTCTCAAGTTTTAAATCTACCACAGAAACCCAAAAGATGTTCTTCAAACTCTTTTTAAAAATAACTTTGTTTCAATTATTCTAAAAAAAAAAGCAAGCAGCTTTACTAAATTATATGTATATTTAGCTTTTGGAATGAGACATTTTCATGGGAAAACTATTTCTTTTTTTTAATTAATGGAAAAAAGTGGAAATAAAATTTAAAAGGCTTAGGTTTTTTAGTACCCATCCTTTTGCTGGATGTTCCACAAAGATACAAAAGATAGTTTCCTGTACCAAAGAGCCAAGATAAGACCACACATATCCCAGGAAGTGTAAGTAGAGATAGCAATGCATAAACTCAAGCTTTTCAGGAGTCTATAAGTCATGATTCAGAAGGTTGTTGTATTTATTCTATAATTACGGTACAAAATTATTTTAAGGAGAAATCTGAATGACAGGGACCCTGAAGGCAAGGAGAAGGCTGATTCTGAGGCACAGTATAACAAGGAACAAGCAGAATGACTCAAAGGGGGGTGGAAAGCAATGTGACCGAAGCCATCAGTGAAAGAAGATTTTGCAGTCACATACTGGATGGATTAAGGGTAGGGGATAGGGAGTTGCACTGTGTCCAGGAAGCAAGATGATCCAGCTATTAACACAAGGCTGCTGATGACACCAGAAAAGAAGATTACAGTAGTCGCAGTGGAACATAATTAGGGTGCAGATGAGCAATTTGGTCTTCTATCAGAAAGGGAAGGACAAACATTTAAAACACTGCAGAGTATAGGGTGACTGGTCTCAATTTTTAGCCAAGGTCTGAAAGAAAAGGGAAGTCAAAAGTTATATTGTTGTAAGAAGTAAGGAGTCATTCCTGCTGAAGTGTTTTCTTTGGACAAACTTCCCACTTCTAATAAACTATTCTGTGGAAGCAGGCAAGGCTACAATATATTTCTACTTTAAAAAATTCAAAAGATACTAGAACATGGTAGTCTGATAGAGTGACTACAGTTCTGGGTGCATCTGCTGCTGTGTCCTTTTCCCCCTCTTGTATACAATTAGCTTAGTTAGGTAACAAGGTTATCTGATATTTCCAGAAAGACTGAAGAGGGAAAACTGGATTATCTTACCTTAAATGTTGTAAAAAATATGAAGAATATCCTGGAACTTCAAGACAGATTATGAACAGTTTCCAAGAAATACAACCCTGACAACTGAACTGAAGACTCTGAAAATGTATTTAGGAAGCTATAGTTTTTCACACAAAATGATGAAATGTTAGGGAAAAAATGAAAATTTCATAGACTTACTTAAATGGCTCTCAAAAGTATTAGAAAATAGTTAGGAAAACAATGATATGCTGAGTGGAGTAAAAAGCATTAAAAAGAAAAGAATCTCCCCCTTCACCCAGATTTACAGACAGAGAACTGGGACTAGTCTCAGATTCCCACTTTGCACCACATCCAATTATTAATGTTTCACAAATTAAAGAAGCAAAGAGATAACACATTTAAGCCATCACATACACACCCAATGTTGAACAAACAAGGCAGATCAGGCAAAATATATCTATGCTTCATGCAATTAAGGGCTGCTGAAGAAAAGTTTTGCTCTTCAGGTTTTATCATCTATTTAAAATTGAATTCAAAAGTTTCAAAAGTTAAAAAGTAAACTTACAAAAGAGACGCTTATTCCCTACCCCCTAAAAATCCATAACATTCTTAAAAGAATTGTTTTAAGAAGTTAGGGAAAACCAACATTTTTAAAACATTAGAAGTTCACATCTACTCTAGTTTTCCTATGCGAGTGCAGATGACTGAAGAACTGGTGGAATTTAGATACAAAAATGTAAAGTCCGATTATTGAGAAAGGAAAATGGATCTTTACTTGAACTATTCATAACTTCAGGATTGGGTGTTAACTCTAACATTTGAAAAATACTTGAGAGAAAAGGTACCTTTGTAGAATCTTTAATAGAGTAGCCTACTCCTTTCAAGTAAGGGACAAGAGTTCACACACACGCGTGCATGTGCACACACACACAGCCCCCAACTCCGTTAACACAATCACTAAGTCCTCCAGCAAAATCAAGGTTTAAACTTGACATACCTGTAATGTATAAAGCAAAAAAACAAATACACTAATAAAAAAGCCCACAGATCCTTTGATGGCATCATACAAAGGGCACATATTGCATCCATTTCATTTTCTGAGCTGCATAACACCTCCTGTATAACAGGGTTGTCAAACTGGTGGCCTGTGAGGGGCCAGCATGTAGCCCATAGGCTCCTGTAACTGGGTCTCCCACAGCCATGAAGCAAAGGGAGGCCTGCTGAGGGTGGGAGTCCTAAAAACCCAACCCCATAGCATATGGCTGGTGCTGCAAGGAAGTCCTCCATATGGGGAATGTGGTTTTTCAAGCCCATAAAGCATCAGATAGCCTCCAATGAGTGGGAACTTTGCTCAACACCCATCCGAGTGGTGACATGGTAAAGGGCACATCCATCACTGTTTCAAAATACGATTTTTAGACATAGATAAATATTTAGCAATAACTAATCACTCTCGCTTTCTATCCTCTGTGAAGTGAGGGTTCTACTTTTAAGAAATGTTGCAACAGATACAAAAGTATAATATTCAAGTCTTGTACAGTACTGTATTGCTGATGCTTTATACAACTACAGAATAAGAAGCATCTGATGATGCTGAAATAGCGTACAGCTGTATTGTCCTGGTTTGTATGCTGGTAACATTGCAATAATAAAGATTTCTTGTGAGAAAACAGATGAAATTACTGTTTTTTTGTTTATCCAGTACTCCCTAAAATCACAGCACTAGAACAAACCAGCCTTCTTATTGCAGATTGCGCTTCAGGGAAATTAGAAAGGATTGCTTCTTTACTTGAAGCAGTGATTGCTGGCACAGTAACACAAGCATACTTGTGTATCAACCCAAAATGCATGATCCCAGGATCTAAATTAACTGAATCCAGATCTTTCTGTCATTCCTCAGGACAGGGTGCAGATAGCTTCTCACGACACAGGTTGCTTCCATGCCAAGGCGAGTTGTTTTCATACCATGCGATAGCTAAAATGTCAACCACTTCAGTGAGCACAAGGCAATTTGCAGTCTTTCCAGATACTAGCAGATAGAGCTAAATCTTCAGTTCCAGTCACACACAAAAACTGCATTTTGCCTGTGTAACATGTTTATCACGGTAGCTACCCTGTGATGCAACAGCTTTCTTCTTAATGAAGACAAGGCCATAAGAAAGATGGGAGGGGAAAGAGAAGGGAATATTTTAGCTACCAAAGTACACCAAAGTACTTTGAGTCTGACATTTAAAAAGAGATTTCTCTGCTGCTGTGTCCAAGTATGGTAAAGCCTACCTAGGAAGACACCCATGGAAGAGAAGTACTGGACTATGAAAGGAAGACCGTTATTCCCAAATTGATGTTCCAGCTATTACACTAAACTACATCCTCTCTTATGATCTGATCTTAGAGACACCACTGCACATTAGATGCATTCTTCTGGAAGTTATACTTTGAATATACCCCAAACCCTCTCACAGGCAATGCTATGATTTCATTTAGGACTCAGCTACTTATAGGGAAGTTTTGCACAAGCCGCTGCACTGTTGTTATTGGGGGCAGAGTTCAGTCAGTATAAAAGAACACTGGGTGCCATAGCACAGGCAAGCCACTGATTTTTTTGTGCCCAAATCAGAACATCTGAAAGCTCAGGGGTGAAGCCCGGTCAGCAACAATAGAAAGCTTCTTCTCACCACAGAAAAAACACTCAAGTCTGAGGCACCGCAGAAGGGTTTTAGATCTAGAAGTAGGGCAGAAGACAGTGATACTGAAAGGTTTGGCAGCTGTATTCTACAAGCATGTCAAGTTTGGTGACTAAAAAATGGCCATAGCATCCCCCTCTTTACCATTTGATCTACCCTAGAGGTACACTTGTGTTTACATGCACATGCACTAGGCCAAGGGTGACTAACCTGCGGCAAAGGTTTCACACATGGCATGGGCAGTCTATGTGGCAGAGGGCAGATCAGGGAGGGGACAAGCAGCACAGAAACACACAAGTCAGGTAGGAGAAGGCAGACCAGCAGTTCATGCAGGTGGAGGGGACTGGAGCAGTATTTGGGGAGCATGTGGGACTAATTTTTGGCAGGCATGCCACAAAAGCTGGCCCCCACTGCACTAAGCCCTGGCAAAGTGCCTTCTGGACCTTCAACATACTGTAACATCAGGACATTTAAAATTCCTCTTGCAAGGAAACCAGTAGATCCTAGGTCCTGTAGTCCTTATGTAAGAGCTTGCAGAGTTCAAGAGAAGTTCTACTGAGGCCAGTGGAGATGGACCCGAGTCCCACAGTCCCTTAAGGTTTTAATATGCTCCTGCTAGGGGAACGCTAAAATACTAGAGGAACTCAAGGTGCAGGGGATAAGCAGGAGTATATTAAAACTAGGGCAAACCCTCAAACAATGTATTTGGGCATGGTACCTCACAAGAGCAGAGTTTTCCTGGAGAAAAAGGCTCTGCCCCAGGCCACAAGAGATCCACCACAAGCAAAACAAGCACATAAGTGCCCTGGCTCCCTACACAGTCTCAATCTGAAACTTATTTGTGTTCTAGGACTTAACTTTGTTATCTTCAGCATGAGAACATGTATAGGCTTAGATAATTAAAGTAAAAAGATACAGCAAGATTTTCTCCTTAAAAATGAAGCATAAGCAAAAGGCATCAAGCAGATATGTTTTAGGATCTGAACCTTTATAGAGAAGATAACAATACCAATTTCCTGAAAAAGCCTGCAACCAATGTATCTTAGATCTATTTTGCAGGCAACACATCTAAAGATACCACAGATGGTGACTGAACTATGTTATCAAGTAATGTAAACTGCAATATTAATAGTGTGGTTAAAATTGTGGGACACTGCAAATGCTTATCTTGCAGGAAATGGAGCACATTCAGTCACCAACTCATTTTACACAGGTCATAGCAATGTCTTTTGACCCCAACCAAACCAGCTGAGATTCCAGCTAGCAGCCTTGCTAGGCCTTGCTTTGTATTAGCCCACAACCAACCTAAGCTTCCAACACAAACATGCTTCAGACAGAAGGATGTTTGCCAGGGCTAAATATTAATTTTGGTGATCCATATGAAACTGGCTGACACAAAATAAATAATCATCCAAAAGCAACTATTTAAGATTAACATAATTAGGCAGACTTGCTGGTTTCTGATTTCTAAAGTCTTCTCTATCCCCTAAACCAGTGTTTCCCAGTCTTTTCCAGCCCAAGGCACACTTACAGTTATAAAAATTTTCCATAGCACACCTGTTAAGGCATTGCCTATCCTCATACCTATTGTAACTCATTGTAGCTCATTGCCATGGCAAAATTCCGTGGTACACTGATTGGGAAACACTGCCCTACACACCACTGCAGAGCCAGACATTCTTTGCTTTCACCCACAAAAGCACTTCCATTGTGCTTGCTGATCTCCTCCTTGGGCAGTAAATTATCCCGGGAGAAACATGCTAAGTTTAGTGGCTTTACACTGAAGTCAGCTGTAAAATGAAGCATATCCGAGTCGCAATCTAATTCTAATCATTTTCACCCTGCAGTTCAGTTTACACGCAAAGCAGTTCCATGTAGTTTGAGCCAAGGATGCTGTCTGCCAAGGACGTGCTCCTACTGGGATATGCTCCTACTGTAGGGATGTGA
Organism: Crocodylus porosus; assembly: GCF_001723895.1. Taxonomy (NCBI): domain Eukaryota; kingdom Metazoa; phylum Chordata; order Crocodylia; family Crocodylidae; genus Crocodylus; species Crocodylus porosus. Next base: position 170,901,689 of record NW_017728906.1, on the reverse strand, counting down.
TTATTTTGTATGTGATCCAGATTTAATTGTGCCCTGATACTATGGGATTAAATACACTACTAATACATGCTATGAAAGGTTTCTTGTTGTTACAGGCCCAGCTGTACCCTGTTCCTTCTGACCTCGGAGTGAACCCTCTCCAATCTTATTTATCTCAGGGTGGAACTCAGCAACTCTCCCCATCACCGGCTAAGCCTAGGGTTGCAGTACCTAACATTGAGAATGTTTTTAAAGAGAATAAAACTACTGAACTGATTCAAGTCACCAGCTAATAACCAGGAACCAGTTTGCTAAAATGTTAAAACTTTTTTGGATGCAGAGAAAATACTGAATTAATTTTTTTCTACTTCATTCATCTAGTTCAGTTCTATGACTAACTTACTCAAAATTCAGAAACCTATTGGGAACTGAAGATCAAAGTAAGTTTGTTTTTTTTCCCTACACATGGAAGAAACTAGATGAGAGAAAGAAGATATACCAGTTCTAAAATCCTGAATACCATGATTTTTGCCTCACTCAGGTCAATTCACTAACAACAGATGACAGCTCGTTGGGGTTTTTTTTGTAATCAGTTATGAAAATAAGTTTACACATACATAATTTTTTTTTTATCAAAAATGGTTTTGCATTGAAAGCAAGTGGATTATATTCAACTGTTTCAAGATGTTGTTTTAATGCTTTTTTGGGTAAATTCCAGTTGCTATCAAAATAGAGCTTCACACAAATCATGAGTTCAAATTAACTTCAAGAAAAATTGTTATTTTCTATTATAAAAGTAAAAAAAAAAAATCTGAGAGTGCATGAAAATATATAATTACTTTAATAAAGTGTATCCTTCTAGTGTGCAAAAGATACCAAATATAGTGAAGGACAGTGTTTCCCAACCTTTATAGATTCAAGGCAGGGCTTGACAGATTGAAGGCACTCCTCAGAAAGTGCCAGCACTTAGTTTTTACACCATTTTTGACTACAGAAAAATAATAGAGCAGTTTTTCTGTTGCAAAGGACTCAGAGGGCACATTCAGATGAGCAGGAATGAGCGTTTCCCAAGGGGCAAGTAGCAGTAGCACAACTCTGGCATGCAGCAAATTGCCTGAGTGGGGTAGGAGAGGCTGGGGCTAATGCCTGGGCTGGCCTGGTCAGCCTTACCTGGGGGTCCCGGGGGCCTTCCAGGGCTGCAGCAGGCGCTGGCTGGACAGGCTCTGGTTTTGGGTGCAGCTCCATGAACTGTCTTGCTTTTTTTTTTAAGATACTGGGATTTCCCAGTATCTAATTTTGGCTCCATGCTGCGCATATGCAGCACAGAGAACCTTTTCATATGCAGTACGTGTGTTTTGTGGCACCTCAAAAGCCTCTGAGGCACTGCAAAGTGCATGTTTGTAGTCTCTCTGTACATGTTCAGATAGACCACAACAGGTCAGAATGGTTTTAACACTATGGATTCCTATTTGCAATCTGGTTTAATTTGTGAATCATGTTTGCACACCTAACAGTGCTAAATCAAAGTATTGTTTGTTTTTAGAGTATGAAGAGACCAGTAAAGGAAGGATTTAAAACAGAGTCTACACGTATATTCTCTCTACCATCCCCTGATGGAATGTACTCATGCTTAATGTTTTCTGGACACCATCCTCCTACTTATTTCCAGGAACCAGACTAAGACACAGAAATCAGATACGTGCCTTCCACTTTTCTCTGAAGAGAGAGCAAGTTTCTTTTTTAAGTTCCACTGATCTCTGTGTTTCTGGGTTTTTCCCATCCTGGCATTATATTAACCACTCTCACACATTTGGTGAGAAGTGGCTTATCATGAGTCATTCTTCCCTTTAACTGTTTTTCCCTGGCAGACCGACCTTATTACATTCAGAATTAACGTGTCCATAACCAGGTCAACATATTATTCATCCATTTGAAAGCAGCTCCCAATCTGTCAGAGGTATGAGAAAGAAATATGGAAACAAGAAACCAAAACATGTGGACACCCCAAGAAATGGAAGAGGGAATGGGGACAAACTCTAGTGTATTTTACCAAAAATACTTCTTTCCTCACAGCAGCACGACATCCGCAGTGCCTTCATCCATCTGCTTTACCTGTGGCAGGTTAGGGCATTCTTAGTGTTTAGAGGCATTATGCCTGATAGATATGCAAGAAGTAGGGCTGCACCAATAAATATTTTTGGGGCCAATACTGATAGTGGATTATTAACGAGCCATATTGGCCAATACTAATCCAACTGCCAATATGCATCCTGTATGAACATGAGCCACCAACGTGAAGTCGCAGCTGGTAAAGCAAACAAAACTTTGGCTTGTATCCATAGATGCTTCTGAAGTAAATCTCAGGATGTCATCCTCCCGCTGTACTTGGCTTTGGTAAGGCCACAGCTGGAGTACTGCATCCAATTCTGGGCTTCACAATTCAAGAAGGATGTCAAGAAGCTTGAGAGAGTCCAGGGGAGAGCCACGCGCATGATCAGAGGACAGGAGAACAGGCCTTATGAAGACAGGCTGAGAGCCATGGGACTCTTCAGCCTGGAAAAGCACAGACTCAGGAGGGACCTGGTGGCTGCCTGTAAGTACATATGGGGTCTACATCAGGATCTGGGGGAACATCTGTTCATCAGAGTGCCCCAAGGAAAAACAAGGACCAACGGTCATAAACTCCTCCAAGACTGTTTTAGGCTGGACATAAGGAAAATTTTCTTTACTGTCTGAGCCCCCAAGACATGGAATAGACTCCCTCCAGAAGTGGTGCAGGCACCTACTCTAGACTCATTCAAGAAACGCTCGGAAGCTTATCTTGCAGGGATCCTTTGACCCCAGCTGACTTCCTGCCCCTGGGGCAGGGGCCTGGACTTGATGATCTTCCGAGGTCCCTTCCCGCCCTAATGTCTAAGAAATCTATGAAATCCTGCCAGTTTCAAGAGCAGCATCAAGCTGGTAAGTCTGTTGTGGGGAAGGAAAACATGGTGAGGGGCAGATCAGGGAGCGGGGCTACAGCTGGGGCAGGCACTGGTCAGCCAGGGTGAGGCATGGGATGGAGCTGTGAGCAGCTCATCTGAGGGGTGCAGGGAGTGGGGTGGCTCCCATCATTGCATGCACGCCCAAGGGAGGCACCGGAGGGGAGTGGGGGAAGGGGGTGGTGCACAGTGCATGTGCTCCTCAGATCTGTGCGTGGAGCAAAGGTGGGCTGCTGCTGTAGGCTGGCTCTGAGGGCGGCACCGGGCTCATCCCGGCGGGGGTTGGGCCAGAGCAGCACTCAGGGTGGGTGGTGGCAGTGGCACTGTGAGGGAGCTATGGGCAGGGGTTGGGGGGAGGCTATGGCAAATTTAGGGGTGACTAGTACACCCACAGCCCCTCTCCCAGCACTGCAGCCACCCACCCCCAAGCACAGCCCTGGCCTAGCCCCTCTGCCGGGAAGAGCATAGCACTCCCTGGCTGCAGCTCACAGCAGCAGCTTGCCCTTGCCCCACACGCAGATTGGGGGGCACATGCCCCTCATGCCTCCCCTGGGGGTACATGCAGCTCCCTGCTGTGCCCCACCTCAGCTGGGCAGTGCCTACACCTGCCCCACCCATTCCCTCCCTCACCCTAGGGGCCCCAATCTGTTCCCTTCATGCTCCTTCCCCCACAACAGACATATTGGTTAGAAGCTTCTCTCCGAGCTGCAGTGTCGGCCAAAAAAAATCCATACCAGTGCACCCCTACTGTACATGGTCATTTGGGCTGGAGAATCAAAGGCTGTCAGACATAATCTTTGGCACATCAATCTCCTGCATGCTTTTGGTTAGAGAAGTGGGTATGCCTAAAGCATACTTGCCTAATGAGCTACCATACTCAGATCAGCCTTTTACCTTTTTGACAACTCACTTCTTAATTCAATTAACAGGGCCTATACAGGAAGAACTACATTAGAAAAATAAAACTAATAACAAAAAACCAGGAGGAATTCCCTTTCCCTACCCTCTCCAACACTTTCCAGTACTACCCCCCATACTTACTTCCCAGATATTTCCTCAAGTTGTTAGTGTTTACATGCAAGGCCTTTCTTAAATCCTATGGACAGTACTGACATTTGCGACCATTTCTCTCTCTTCCTTGCTTTATTCTCTCCATTTCAATGTTTGTTTCTTGTTCTCTAGACTTTTCTCCCACTTGCCTCTCAATGCTATTCCCCTAGGAGCAATCAGGAATCATCTGCATGTTGTGTTGCTTTTTAAAGAATGAAACACAGAAGTGAAACCAACTAAAAGCTTTTCCTCTGCACTGGCTGTGTGACAACCTGCAAAGATCACTGTTACCTTCATTTACTAGTGGTGCATTAAAGGCGTGTCCTTGCTGTTACACATTCTGGTAGTATATAAACCAGAAGAAAACATACATGCCATAAAAACCAAAGCAAGTAATTTTACCTTTTCCTGTAGAAATCATCAGCTAAGTAAAGATGAGAAGCAAGTAATTTCACTTTGAGCCAGTACTAAGCTTTTTTACCTGCAGTGCAAAAGAGGAGGAAGAGAAACCTACGTTCTCCACCCTTATACTACTACTAAAAATACAGTAATCACCTCTATAATAAACAGTGATACAGTAAAATACAACGGAGGGGGGAAAGAAGCCCCAGCATGTCAACTTTATTATTCACAGAAAGACACAATACTTAAGGCATTCACACATAGTGGTTATTAATAAACCAGGGTTTCACTAAAGCAATAAAAATAACATACCAGTTTTCCTATTATTAAAAAGGTACAGCTATAAACATTAGCAATGAAAAATATCCACTTTCCCCACTTATAAATGCCAGACAGCTTGCAATTTGATCTATGAATGCAACAAAAGGTTGCAGGTAATCCTGTAGGTATTTCCCCAGGAGTAAAGTCACACTGTATTCAGTGGAGCCTTATGTGGGCTTATGGACCTTTGCAGGATCATGACCAAAATTTGCAGTGCACCGTTATCAGTCTGACGGTCATTAAGACCAGCTGGTCCTGCAGTCAAGATACTGCAGTGGGAATCAGAAGATCTGGATTCATCTTCTGGTATGGACAGACTTCCTGTATTACCCAGCATGTTGTTTTACAGATCTAGGGCTTGAGGGAGGGGGAGGAGCAGGAAGTTTGTTTTGTTCTGTCTTCTTATTTTAATGTTGTATTCTGTTTCTAAAAAGTTTTTTTTTAATGTCTCCTACCATAAGCTTCCCTGAGCCTTTTTTTTAGGAAAAGGCAGCATATAAACTTAGTAACCAAAGGACCAAACAAACATCAGTCACTTAGTTTCCTGTCTACCCTCTGACTGTCCTGTTCAGTCAGCTCAAACTCCTCTGGATGGAGGCTCTCTCACATGCTGCACACATACAAAATGAACTTGCAATATCATACAAGGCTTCTAGGAGCTACTGTAACAAATGACTGCACCCTGAAACTACAAGGCCAGCCAAAATTAGTGGCTAGCCAAGCACCAACTGTTTTGAATAGGTTTTCATAAAATAAGACAAGAAAACCTTAATCACATGAATACTATATTAGACCACAGTGCAGATGCCTGGAGATGCCTTGTAGTGCAACATGTTTGTCTACACATACATTTCAGGTGAAATAAAAAAAAAACACCCAAAAAAACACTTCATAACGTAACAAGTTTTTTTAACCCTTTCATCTCATGGGATAACTAAACATGTCATGGATTTCATAGACATTAGGGCTGGAAGGGACCTCGGAAGAGGCCAAGTCTGAAGCCTACGCAGTATTCCTCTGTCTTACTCCAATATACAGGAGACATTACGTCTGAAAAGACCGCCAGCCATGGCCAATGTTCACCAAAAAGCAAGTGATACTGATTTCTCTGCCTAAATACTGTGGAAAAACCTCATTCCATATAAATGGACTTAGCAGTGTTTTCAAGCGTGTCTGACTATAAAATATACCCTACAACTAACTGCAGGCTTCCACAACATCAAGCACAAGAGCATCCCGTGCCCCCAACACAAACGGCGGCGCGGGGCACTGTCCTCCCATACTACAGCTCAGGGGCAAACACACACCCAGATGTGCAGACTACGGGGCTTGCACCGCATGCTGTGTCTTCAAGTCCACTATTTGGGGGTGTCTCCTCCTTGACACGGGGCAGGAAGAGGTTTGGCCCTAGATCGGCGGTCCCCTTGGCGGGCCCGATCTGCCGGCTGGCACCCAGGGCAGGTGCAGAAGTAGAGGGCGGGCAATGGACGGGGCTCCTGGCCCCAATCCAGGGAGGAAGGGGCTTGACTTGGCCCCAGTTCAGCCCCGCAGGGGCACGGGGACGCGGCCCAACCCTGCGGGGCCCGTGGTTGGGCAGTTGACGCGGGGGGGGGGTCCCGACTCGGTGCGTTTAGTCGGCAGTGAACGGTTCAGACCCGTCGGTCTCCAGGGACCGCAGGCGCCCAGCTCCGTCCCCCCCGCCCGAGAAGCCGCCGGCCGGGCACTCACACACGCACAGCTCCACCACGTAGGCGTAGTAGGACCAGGCCACGACCAGGGCGAT
>NW_017728906.1:170874525-170895009 GCF_001723895.1 Crocodylus porosus | reverse complement strand
GCGCGGGCTCTTGCCGCCGGGCCAGGTGCGCTCGGTGCCGCAGCTCCTGGGAAGAAACCGCCCAAGTCACTCCCATGAAGTTAGATTTGTTTTTACTTATAGTCCAGCCCTCGGTCCCTGGCTTCTTAGCACTGCTTCTAGTTTTTTTTTAAGAAGAAACATGGTTGTTTTAGACATGATGGTGCACCTCACCATAGCACTCCCCTCCCCCCATTATTTTCAACACTGTAGATCTGCCTATACCCGCAGCTCACAGCTCCCGACGGTGGCGAAGTGTAGGGGTGCATGTGCACCCCCTGACAGGCCACGCTTCCGGCTTAGGAGCGCCTGGCAGCAGGAGCACCCAGGGAGCACCAGCCGGGGAGTGGGAGTGCCGGGTGTAGGCCATGGCCACTTTTGGGAGCAGCCAGAGGGTACGTTTTGCCACGGGACGGTCCCCCCAGTCAGCGAGATTGGCCCTGAGTTCTGTGGGAGACAGCCCCCCCACAGATCAGCCCTGAGTTTTGCAGCTGGGGATGCTACCCTGGTCACTGAGATCAGCCATGAGTTTTGCTGCAGGGGACTGCCCCTGCTCCCCTCAGCAAGACTGGCCCTGTGTTTTGCTGTGGGGGATTCCCCTCCCCTGGTCAGTGAGATTGGCCCCCTTCCCCCCCAGTCGCTGACTGGTTGCTGGAGGGGAATGTGCCCCCCTGACTGAGGTGGCACCAGTCACCCATGGCTGCCGAAACTTATGAGGGACAGTTATCACCCTGTCTGTCCCCACACCCATGTGGATGGCTCTTCTCCCCCTGGAAGAGCACAGAACTGCTTCATTTCTTACCTCAGGCACTGACGACTGCCATGTGAGAGGAGGCAGTTCTTTTCATGTTAAATAAGAGCTAGCCATGTGGATAACAGTGTGTTAGGGATGCTCAGGTTCTTGATTTCCAAAGATTTCTACTTTGGAACATGGTCAGATTTACGGTTTTGAAAAGGGGGCGCCCATGGTGAGGTGCATCATCACATATAAAACAATGCAGAGTTTTTTCCAGTTAAAAAGAAACTAGAATTAGCTTTACTAATAGGCTAGGGGTCTAGGGCCAGATGGTTCAGTTTAAGATTGAAGCAAAAAGAAATACAACTTGATTGAAATTAGTTAAAAAACAAATCTGCAAGACTGTGAAGTAGGAGTTTAATTCCCAGCAGCAGTGCACAAATCACACACGTGCAAAACAAAGGCTAGCTTGACTGGTGGAACATCAAGACCGTTAAAAAGGAGAGAAGATCCATAACATTTGTGCAATGCAGTTACAAGGGACCAGGTAGATGATAAAGAGCCATGAAGTAAAGTGACTCCCTCAGCACTGCCTGACCAGACATGCTGCTGCCACTGCCAGACTAGTGGTTTTAAACTTTGGGGTGGAGCAGGAATCAAAAGGGGGTGCAAGTGTGCCAGTGGACCACCCCATCTCCCTTTGCTTTGGAAAGATTAATTTGGGATTTAACTGCAGGTACTTATTTAGCTGCACTGTATTACCGTTATTCCATACATGATTGCTTATGCATTCAGTTAGCCTAAATGGTGCACCTCCACCCTGCCTTCTGCCTGACTTCAAACTAACCCAGCTACCTACCTTTCTGCGTATATATGTGATTAATAGAAATGGCCAAAAAAAGTCAAAATAATGGCTGGGCCAAACCTGCACTAAATCTTCCAATCAAACAAAGATATTTTCCCCTGAAAACATACTGAATAGACAGTCTTCTATAGCTGTCAAGTAATGTATTTGTTTTTTCAAATCATCAGTTTTTCTTGATAATTCTCTCTTGTATTTGTTAGACCAGAGGTTCCCAACCACCAGCCTGTGGCCTGGTACTTTGGCTTCTGGGTCGTGGTATAAGCCCCCGGCTTGAACCCCTGTGTGTCCACGTGGACGAGGGGCTTCCGCTGCCATCTGTCACGTTAAAGCTGGTTGGCTGGGCAGCCATAGGAGGGAGGCAGCTGGCTCGGGCGGTGGGTCCCACTCCTGTGCTGGTCCACAGTATAAAAAAGGCTGGGAACCACTGTGTTAGACAATGCTGTTGCCATCTAGTGGCCAAAAAGCATACTTCTTTTTCAATTGTGTTTTGTTCTAACTTGGTGAGGATAGAATTTTAATTGAAATATTTTTTAGGTATTCTTTGTCACTGTCAAATTATTTGCTATATACAGGTTTCTCTTGCTTTATGCTGTACATGTGTTCCTGGAAAATGGCGCATAACTCGAATTCACATAATGGGAACCCACTTGACAATGTAACAAATAGGGAGGGGTACGTTCCAAGACCTCGACTGTACTGACCTCCAGACCCATTTCTACCACTTTTACAAGACAATTTTGGTACTCACCAACAGCAGATGGGGGACAAACACAGGCTGATGGTGAATGTTACCATAATGGAGATGACAACTACAGAAACACGTGTTGCAAACAACGAGCGAGGAGCGTAGATCCACACAGGGGACTGTGGGCATCACTCCCACAATGTGCCATACAAAGCAGCTGACTGCAGGCTTCCACTGCACTGGTCGCATAAGATTGAATTTACCTTGCATATAACAAATTTTTGGTATAAAAAGGATCATCGCATAAGAACAAGTTCGTACATACAGAACCCGCATAAAGCGAAGGAGATCTGTATTCAAAACTCTGCCATTGTCATTTTGAAATACTCATATTATTACATATTTATATAATAAACATTTTATTATGAGAATAACAAAGATTTTGTGGGATGGTATTTTTTATTGGACCAACTGCATGGTCAGGATAAAGTTAAATGAGCTTGTGAATGCAAGGCATTCTTTATCAGGTCCGAGAAAAGAAGCAGGCACAGTGATGAATAAAAATGGTGGGGCTATGAAATTGGACAGGAAAGAAATTCCCTGGGAATGAAAAACAAACAACTATAAATTTCAATAATGTATAATTTAATTTAAACTTATAGTATAATTTAAAATATAACAACAACCTAAAGTATAATATATATAATTTATACCAACTATGTAGGTGGTCCAATAAAAGATATGATCCACAAAAATCCTTGCCTTTTACATAAACATGTTTAACAATTAAAAATTATATAGAGAAAATAAAAGAAACATTTTCATTTCCCATGGTTAAAGTGTTGCACCATCAGCAAAGATTCAATAATTCAGTAATAATTGATATGTACATATGTTCTACTGGAGAATTTCAGTATGCTTTTAGATTCTTAATGAATTAGTCATGACTGAAGTTGTACAGTTGCCATTGGAAACAAAATGTGAAAATCCATCTCAAGATGATTATAACAGAGAAGGGAAGCACTCACATCAGATGGGTGTTCATTCATTCTAACACATAGGGATTGCCTGGTTGCCCAATGTAGAGAGCAAAGGGATACTGTAAGCAGGTGGTGACGTATATGACAGATATTCAAGTGAGTAACTCTCCAATGTTATGATCTGTGTTATCTGGTCTAGTGATCATGTGGTCAAATTAATGAGGGGGCACAGCTTGCATCTGGCTCTGTTGCAAGGCCTGTGCTCCAGTGAAAATAGGAATTAGGTAACCTGCTGCCAGTATGCAGCAGCTGTGGTCTCTGGGGCAGGGCTGGGGAGTATGCTGTCTGTGCAGTGCAGGGGTTTGCATGTGGCCCATACAACATGGAGTTTGGAGACCCATGAGGTATACAGTCCCTGGACAGTTAGAAATTGGATAGCCCTGCTGGAAATTGGATAACTCTAGGACATTCTTGGAGTTTCTAGAAGTGAAAGAGCTAGGGATAGAACCCTTGAATTCTGTTGATGAGACTATTGGCAGAGGCATAACAAGGCAGTTGGGCATCCAGGCCAGCTGTGAGACTAATAGGAAGCTGTGGCTTCCAGCTGCCAGCATGCTGCTGGTACAGCTGCGGTGGCACCTGCTATTTTTCTGCCCCCTCCTGTTGTCAGCAGCTGAGGTTTTTCCCCTGCTCACCCCACCTTAGTTATGCTAGTGCCCTTGGCTAAACCCATTTTTAGTAAATGTTTCCCTTCAGCAAAGAACTGACTCTAAATCTTAACACTGCCACATAGTTGCATTTGTGGTTGATTTTTTTTTTTTTTTACATTATTGCTCTGAGGTGCTAAGTCTGAATCATGGGCTTAGATATACAAGCATGAAAAGATGTGACAAAGCCATGGGCGACTGGTGCCACCTTAGTCATGGGGGGCACATGCCTCCCCAGTGACCAGTCACTGACTGGGGGGGGTACCCCCGTGGCTGATCCCACTGACCAGGAGGGGAGAGCCCTCCATGGTTGATCACAAGACAGCAGATCACTGCAGCTGCTTCTGGAAGTGGCTGTAGCTGCTTCTGGGAACACAAGACCACTCCACTCCCCGGCCGGCGCTTGCAGGGAGGGCACCGGCGCTCCCGCCTGCCCATCGCCTAAGTGGTGAGCGCAGCCAGTCAAGGGGTACACCAGCACTCTCAGGGGGTGCATGCCCTATGCATCGCCTTACTTTTTCGAAGTCCACAGCAAAACTCCCACTGACTTCATTAGGACCCAAATAACTTGTCTAGTGTAGTATATTAACATAAGTTAACTGCATATAACCATTTTTATGAATTAGTAGCATTATTAAATGTTTGACAATTGCAGTTAGGCATCATTATAGCTCCACTTCTAAAAAGATGCATGTCTATAATCACTTTTTACACAGGGATTTCCTTTAATAACCGTTAATAAGAATTTTTATGTGACATAATAAAAATGTTCATTTAAATTGCATAATCTGTAATTTTCCAACTTTCTGTTGGTGGAAGCCAAAACTGGAAGGAATTTAGTACCTGGCACAGTGAGCCATCATACAAGTACAGAATATGATGCCACTTTACTGTTCTGGCATTTTACCTCACTAATATTTTATAACAGGGTGTAGTGGCTCAAGTGCTGGGGCAGCAGAATCACCCCCCGGTGTCTGCCTGGAGCCCACCTTACTCACCCCTCTCACCTTTCAGGGGTCCACCCTGTTGCCTCCCCCCGGCCCCTGGCCCTGCCCCTCATGGGCTCTGGGACCCTTGGCCCCACCGTCCTGCTAAGAGCAGTGCTACACCCTTCCAAGGGTCTAGGACCTGGGGTGCCCTTGACACCTCAGTGGACTCCTCCACCTCTATAGCCACAAGCCAATCCTTTGGTATTTAAACACAAACAAAAAAATATGAGCATCTGCTCTCAAACAAAAGGTTAACGCTACCCCATGGCAACCAGCTACAATACCAGGCCCCAAAATACTTCTCTTCAGTTGCCTGGAGGTGCAGGGGTTCCTGTAGCTTTCCTGCAGTCTGGGGTTCTTCCTCCCTGGCCAGACAGGCCCCTCGCTTCCCCACAGCTCTGCCCCTTGCAGCCTACAGGGCCAAACTGCCCCTCTTGCTTCAGGCCTTGGGCTTATATGTCTCTCTCTGGGTCACCTCACCCATTACTTCTGCCCCAGACCTGTCAATCACTGGTTGCACTGTTCTGGCCACCTGGGGCAGGCAGCCATTTTATTCAAGGGCCCTCTGCTGCAGCCCTGCACAGGCATGGCCTGCTGCACTCTCTGTTTAGTGACAAGAGCTTCTGGCTTCCTGTCACACAGGGCTGTCCAACCATTTCTGCTGGTGGTTCAGACAACCTGGTTTCCTCCCCATAGTGTGGGCTGACTGTCCCCTCTCTTACTGCAGTGGCAGCATTGACGTCTCCCTGCCCTGCACACAGTGCCTGCCTGCTGCCCTGCCCTGCCCACCCTGCCCCCAGGAATGAGGGCAGGAAGCAGAAGCCAGAAGAGGGAGGGAGAGCTTGGAGACTTGGGGGTGCTGCATCAGCAGGAGTGATGTGGGGAGCCACAATTGTGGGGGGTGGGGTTGGAGGGCACACTAACCCCTCACAGACTGGATTCAGGCCATGGGCCACCAGTTAGACAGCCTTCCTTTATAACCTGCTAAACAGAACTAGAAGCCAGATTTTTTGATATATTTTTACACCTACAACGTGGAGCTGATCTTTCTACCCAGTTTTGTTATACTGCAAACAATTAAGATGCAGCATATTCCATATCTTACCAATACTTTGTGTAATAACCCATCAGTGTGGGGGAAAAGTAGAGTTTTCAGTAGAACTGAGGCACAAATAATTTGATATCCATCCATCCATCCATCTGTAAAAGTAACTATTGAAGAATGCCAAAGAGCAGTGCCCAACAGGAATATTCTTTTCTTAATCAGACTTAATAAGTTTTTGTCTTGTTTGGGTGTTTTAGCAGAACTCTTAATTCCTCTTGAATCTGTTGCTTTCCCAATTCTCCATTTTACCAAATACATGAGTGTAATGGAACGTATATGTGTGCCTCTGTCAGATCTTACTGCTCAAAAAAAAAATATATATAATTTTATTATTATAACTATATAAAACTGTGTGCTCCCTATACATGATGTCTTGGGGGACTTCAACTTCCCTGACATTTCTTGGGATAAGCGCATGCCAAATCTGACAGGTTGAGTAGCTTTTTCATTTGCATTGATCATCTCTACCTAACGCAGGAAGTCTTTGGGCTGACTGTGAGAGAGGCATTGCTTGATCTGGTCTTGGCTAAAGGGGAGGATCTCCCTAAAGGGGAGCAATGTGAGGATTGAGGGGAAGCTTGGTGACAGTGACCATGAATTGGTCACCTTCTTAGTTCACTGAAGAGCAGGCAAATCCCTCAGTAAAACAGAAATCCTTAACTTTGGGAAGGCTGACTTTTGCAAACTCAGAGATTTGGTCAGTCAGGCAATTAGAGGCCATATGCCCCCCTTGAAAGGGAGTACATGAGGAATGGTCATCTCTCAGAAACATAATCCTTGAACCACAGGGTAAAGCCATTTTATCTTGCAAGAAATGTAGTCAGCAGACAAGGAAGCCCCCTTGCCTGAACAAGGAATTGTTGGACTCATTAAACTCAAAAGAGAAGCCTACACCAGATGGAAAATGGGAAGCATCACCAAAGAGGACTACTCAGCACTCACCTGCACCAGTAGAGAGTGGTCCAGCAAAGCCAAGGCAAAAACTGAACTCAGGCTAGCTACGGAAATCAAGGACAACAAAAAGTCCTTCTTCAGATAGGTGGGAAATTGAAAAAAGAACAAAGATAGCATTGGACCCCTGTGAGATGTAATGGGGTAACTGACATCTGATGCCTAAGAAAGGACCAATCTCCTAAATTACTTTTTCCCATCAGTTTTTCACCCTCCCAAGGGGATCATGCTGTCAGAAAGGACACAAACCATTCTGGGAGTGGGTGATGGGTCCCAAATTGATGTGGATCAGGTTAGGGAACACCTTGAGAAGCTGGACATTCATAAGTCCATGGGCCCAGATGGAATGCACCTGAGAGTCTTGAAAGAGCTGGCAGACATCATTGCACCCCCTTGGCAAAGATATTTGAAAACTCGTGGTGCTTAGGCAAGGTCCTGGAAGACTGGAAAAGAGCCAACGTGGTCCCTATCTTTAAGAAAGGGAGAAGGGATGCCCTGGGGAATTATAGACCAATCAGTCTGACATCCGTCTCTGGAAAAGTCCTGGAGAAAATTGTCAAGGGATCCATCAACAACAGACTAACAGAAGGCAAGCATCTGAATGCCAGCCAACACAGCTTTGTGACTGGCAGATCTTGCCTGACCAAACTCATCTCCTTCTATGACCAGTTAACACGTGCCCTGGACAAGGGAGATGACATGGATGTCATATATCTGGATTTAAAGAAAGCCTTTGACCTAGTTCCCCATGATGTCCTCATGGTTAAGCTGGGGAACTGTGGCCTTGATTATCTTACTGTCTGATGGCTAGGTAACTGGCTACAGGGTCGGACCCAAAGAGTACTAGTTGGCGGGAGCAAATCAATGTGGCACAGGGTGACCAGTGGAGTCCCTCCAGGCTTGGTACTTGGGCTAGTACTCTTTAACATCTTCATTAACGATTTGGATTCAGGAGTCAAATGTGAACTGGCAAAGATCATGGATGACACCAAATTATGGGGGAGGGCGCTCACACAGCAGGACAGGCTGGGGATACAGGCCGACTTGGACATGCTGTCAAGGTGGGCTGACCAAAAGCTGATGGCCTTCAGTGTAGAGAAGAGTAAGGTGCTACACCTTGGTAGGAAGAACGCTCAACATACAGGCTTGGCAGTGCTATGCTCACTAGCACCATGACTGAAAGAGACTTGGGGTCTTGGTTGACCACAAGATGAATATGAGCCACCAACGCGATGCTGTGGCTGGCAAAGCAAATCATACTCTGGCATTCATCCACCGATGCATCTCAAGCAAAACCAGGGATGTCATCCTTCTGCTTTACTCAGGCCTGGTGAGACTGCAGCTGGAGTACTGTGTCCAGTTTTGGGTCCCCCACTTCAGGAGGGATGTAGAAAAACTTGAGAGAGTCCAGAGGAGAGCCACTAGTATGATCCAAGGCCTGGAGGGTAGGCCATATGAGGAGAGGCTGAGGGACTTGGGACTCTTCAGTCTGGAAAAGAGAAGGCTCAGGGGGGACCTGGTAGCAGCCTACAATTATATAAGAAGGGTACATCAGGACCTAGGAGAACAGCTGTTCACCAGAGCTCCCCAAGGGATAATAAGGTCTAACGGCCATAAACTCCAGGAAGGCCGATTTTGACTAGGCATAAGAACAAAGTTCTTTATGGTGCAAGTGTCCAGGGTCTGGAATAGACTCCCCCCAGAAGTGGTGCAAGCACCTACTCTGGACTCTTTCAAAAAACATATGGATGTTTTTCTTGCCGGGGTCACTTGATCCCAGCTGAATCCCTGCCTGTGGTGGAGGGGGGGCTGGACTAGATCTCAGGAGGTCCCTTCCAGCCCCTAATGTCTATGAAATAAATGAAATCTTGCTTTAATTAAATTGGTGGAAAACTTATCAAAGACTTAGCAGAATCAAGATTTGGTTCTTAGGCACCTCTAATATCTGATGCTGTGTTTTCACATTATAATATCTAGATAACTAGAATAATTTCAGCCAACAGTTTTCATTAATACCTCCCCACTCCAGGGAATGCTTTTTAAAGTGTTCTCATAGAGTTCAGCCTATACATCTTTCTTTTAGTGATTTTTAGAAAAAGATCTTAATACTCAGTGTAAATTAACTGAATTCTGAGTTACAGTCTAAATTCAGGTTTGAAAAAGAGAAAGTAAATATCTTGAAAAGCAAGAGAGCCACCTTGTGGAAACTGTTCATTTAGCTAAAACAGTTATTGTTACTGCTTTAAAACAGCTACAAAAATCAGATGACACAAAGCAGTCCTACTGCAGCAACTCATGTTTCATTTTGGCATGTTGTGTGTCTTAGTTATCCATGTCATCCCTCAGAAAACATATTTATGTAAATTGTAGAAATTAGAGAAGGAAACGACTATCCTGTTAATTTCTGTGCCCATGTGTAATTGTTTTACTAGTACATTTTTCTTTACTGAATTTTGCCCCTTCTAAGTTTTATATATTCCAGGTGAAAGGGTCTTCTTCCACTTCCCTAAGGAGATTATTCAATATTGCACTAATGGGACATTTTACATTATATTTGCTCAAATGTATCCCTTTCTTTTTTCTTTTTCTTACTTTTCTTAGTCAGACCTGTGTATATTCTACTACACAAATAATTTCTCTCCCCCAGGTACTGGTATATTTGTTAACTTTTTTTTTATATCCTTTGTTATCTTAGTTAAATTACAGAATTATTTAGATCTTTTAACATTTTATAATAAGGCAATCATTTTAACCCCAAATCATTTTTATTATTTCTCTCTAAACCCATTCTACTTTGTTAAGAGCTTCCTGGTAAGATGCCCAGAACTGAATGCAATATTTCAGCTTCAGTCACTGCAGACTCATATAAAATAAACCCATGACTTATATACTATTTGATATGATTTTTTTTGCATGTGTAGCCTAATAATGTGTCAGTCTTTTTTTGCTTCCATATTATATTGTGGTATAGCACCCCAGTTCTCTTTCTGCATTTCTGTTTTACTGGGCAGTTCTCTCAAATATGTATTTCAGCCATGGCAAGTAAAGTCACTACCCTTGGACATCATGAAAGGTTTAATTTATTCCCATTACAATCTCTCCCCCCTCTGATAACTGTAAAAAACCCACATCAGCGCACAGGTTTACCTTTTCTGCAATGCTGGTCTTTGGAGAGGGGTACAAATGTGGTATCACCACTTTGAGCAATACCATTTATTTCTCAAAAGGTTAACAAAAACTCTCATTCATAGATTGCTGGCAGCTTTTACATTTATTGCATGATTAACATAAATAGGAATATGCCACACACTCAACCAATTTCTCTTGAGATAAAAATGACAAACCAGACACAATGATGTTCCACAGTTAATGTGGAACATCTCTGTATGGTTTGTATCATGCTTTAATTTGAATGTGTGACATGTTAAAGAATGCCCAAGGAGCCTGGCCTCTCTGGTGCTAGGCTGCTCACAAGCTCACTTAAATTTCCTGGTGCATGGGGATCCCAGTCTCCATGCTGAGTTCTCTGGGCACTGGCAAATTTAAAGGGGCAGGGAGGTAACAGCTTCATGATGCTGAACTTCAAAGCCTAGCTGGTACAGCCTGGTATGGCCTGGAATCAAGGAGCCACTTCCCAAAACGAGGGTCCCCATACACAGGCAAGTTTAAAGCCACACTGAGCAGCCCTACCCCGGAGACCAATTTTATCTCAGAGCCCAGAAAATGTGCATCCTGCCATGCTAGATCTTGAATACTTAATATAGCAAGAGGCATGATTTTTGGGATTCAGGATAAAATTCCTCAGATTCCATCATGTTTAAATTAATGTCTGCCAAGGGCCATATGGTGACTCACTTGTCTGATGCTAAGTTCTGCAGTGAAGAGACCCTGTCAGAAATTATATATATCCATTACGGGGCAGCCTAATGTACATATATTGTCAACATTTGGGGACAAAGACCATGTTTTTTCATTTGTACAGTGCCTAGCACAGTGGACTGCTGGTTCATGATGGGCTCTTGGGCATTATGACACTACAAACAAATAATAATGGCTTGAACATGATTTTGGGACAATAATTATGAGATTAAAAAGTGGCGGCTATCAGTGCTTCTAGTCTGATGGTTCTTCCCCTTGCTGAGGGCTGAAGAGGAAGGATGGTTTTGCATTTTAAAACCAAAGGGGATTTGGAATCTCTTCCCACAGATTCATTAATGATAGTTTAACAAAAAGAAAAGGTTTCATGAATATCAACCAGGAATGGATTAGGTGTAATTGATTCTGGCTTACAAGGGGGATGGGTGTGATGACATTTTTAATTTATTATACAATTTTTGACCAATCTGGGCTCAGTTCACCACTTGCTTGCACACTGCATTTTCTTTTCCATCTGAAATGTGAGTGTAAAATACTACCCTTGGTGTAACACAGGAAGAGGATTCTACTGTGATGGCAATAGCAAGATGCAAAGCAATGATAAATCAAGACCTCTGTGTCTAATTCCTATAGTCTGAGAAGGCTATATTTATATAGCTTAAAATGTGATGTGAAGGTTAATTAATTAATTGTAAAGTGTTTTGTCATCTTCAGTTTAAATGCACTATCGAAGAGCAACTGATTACTATACTTTTATGCTGTGATTTGCATACTGTCAGCCCCATCAATAATTCAGAGTAATTCCTATAACTCTAAAAGGATGAAGTAGATCAAGAGTAGTGTAGTGTAAATGATTTTTTGGCTCCAAATTAGTTGACTGAAGAAATCTGAGATAAGAGCTTCCTTTGTCTCACAAAGTTTAAAGGATGTAAGAAGACAATGGGACAAATGGTTTGATTTCTTGGGCCTTATGCACTTCTGAGTGAACGAGGCTTATTTTTGAGCAGTAAGATCTGACAAGAGCCACACATGTGTCTTTCATTATGCTTAACTGTTTGATAAAAATGGTAATTGGGAAAGCAACACATTCAGGAGGGATTAACAGTTCTGAGGGATTTCTGTCCTCCTGCTAAAAACCCCAAACAAAACAAAAACCGTAGTAGTCTGATTAAGAAAAAGATGATTCATATTGGGCATTGCTCTTTGGCATTCTTCAATAGTGACATTTTTTTCTATTAGGGACGACCAAGGAGCTGGATTGGGAGAAGTATAAGATTAAGTCCATTTTGTCTACAATAAATATTTGCCTTTCAACAACTCTTCAGTTCTGGTATTTCAGTAATTACCCCTTATTTCCTGGTTGGAGATAGATGCTAGCACTCTGAACTGATGTTGTAGAAGAGGGAGCTGCCTTTTGGAGGAAAAGTGAGACTTTAAAGGCAGATTTCACTGGGGAAAGAAATCATAAATCACAAAAGAAATCACAAAAAGTTTGGTAAACTTTTGTGGAACATTTTATCTTTAATTCCCCCACTCTCAGCCTTTCCCCCTTTTTCCTTTTTTCTGCTGAAGAAGGGGGGAGGGGGGGATCAGGGATGGGAGAAAAAGTAGCCACAGGAATAATTAAACAGTTTAAAATATTATAGAAATAGTGTAATTACATTTTTAGTTTTGAACTAGTTTGGTTAAAAAAATGGGGTAAGTGGGGCATTCTGCCACCCTATTGCTGAATATTAAAAACAAAACGGGAGAAGGTTGGATTCAAGGCTGTGTGGCTCAGAGTAACAGATTTAGATCTGGACAACATGCCCTTAGCTAGGCAAGCAGCCTCAATCCAACTGACGGTTGGGTGGCTGCCAGTAATGAAACTCTCAGTAAGAGAGAGTCTTGTGATTTGTCACAAGCCTCCTGATGAGGGGACCCAAAAAGGAAGTAGCTGTTCTTCTACCTTTTTGGGTTCCCTCATCAGGAGACCTAATGCTTTTAGTTTCCTTCACTGTTATTGAAAACTTCCTACACTGCTTTTTTATTTGGACTAGCATGGATTAACCTAAACCCAGTATATAGAGAAATAACTTTAGACTACACCTTTATCTACAAGGATCACCTCAATAAAGAGCAGCTCAGAGCAGAAATGGCCTCCTAAATATTATTTTCATGCTCCACTTATGGAGTTAATGTGCTAAACCCTGTATAAACTGACATTAAGCTTCTGCTATTTGGTTAGAAAATACTGTGCACCTTCTTGGTTAAGGTTGTCCAAAGAAAATGAGTTTCATAGTTTCATAGTTTCTAGGGTCGGAAGGGACCTGAGCAGATCATCTAGTCTGACCCCCTGCCATGGCAGGAAAGAGTACTGGGGTCAAATGACCCCAGCAAGATGTTCATCTAACCTCCTCTTAAACACCCCCATGGTAGAAGCCTGCACCACTTCTCTTGGAAGCTTATATAGCAGGTTAGTAAAGCTTGAACTGATATTTCTCTCTACTGTTTTATTTAAAGGTTAAAAGACAGAGAGACCAAATAATGTTGCGTTTAAACTGTACATTACTTAGTAGGTTTGTTAGCAGAGAACTCATTAACTGTTTACCAAGTGTGCACTGAATTTGGGATATTCTGTTGGGGTGTTTCACTGCTACTTTCAGACATTGTACATATTACACCTTCTGTTACAAATGTAGAGGGTCTGTCTGGATCAAATTAGCTACCAAACAGCTTTAAGCAAGCTTGAAAATTTTATTTGATATATTACAGAATCAAAATATGAGAACAACAAGGACTATAAGATGGAGGGTCCTTGATATTAGACCTCACTTCAAGATGGATGTGGGTAACCTCAAGAGGGTTCAGAGGAGGGCCACTTGTATGGTTAGGGGCCTGCAGGCAAGGCCCTGTGAGGAAAGACTGAGGGACCTAGATCTCTTCAGCCTCCACAAGAGAAGTCTGAGAGGTGATTGTGTGGCCACCTACAAATTCATTGGGGGGTGGGGGAGAAGGGGCATCAGGGTAACTAGGAACAATGGCCACAAACTGACAGACAGCAGATTTAGGCTAGACATCAGGAATAACTTTACGGTAAGGGTTGCCAGAATCTGGAATGGGTTCCCAAGGGAGGTGGTGCTCTCCCCTACCTTGGGGGTCTTCAAGAGGAGACTAGACAAACACCTGGCTAGGGTCTTCTGACCTCAGTGCTCTTTTCTGCCCAGGGCAGGGGATTGGACTCAATGATCTACTGAGGTCCCTTCCGACCCTAACATCAAGGAATCTATGAATCTATGAGATTAGCAAACACCGAGCGGCTACTAGCCCTCTTACCTATTCCACTTCCAACATCAAATGTTGTATTACATCAAAGAATCTCCTACATAAAATTCAGGAGATACCACAAGTGCCACTTTTCAAAGACATCTGGAAGGCACCTTATCACCAACTTATCAATAGAAGACAACTTTTATTGTATAACCAAACATCTCCATAGTGGATACTGTTTGTGAGCGTATGTGTATTCTGGCCCTACCACTGTGCTGTAATGCTATGGATCTTTGTTATGCCCTCTCAGCATGCCTTGAGTTGTTTCTCTTAGGGAGATTGGATGATTCCTTGGGAGAAGATCTATTTGGTGGGGTCCCAGTTTTTCTGCAGGGCTCCATCTCCCCTACACCCTGCTCCTTTGCCTCTCAGGCATGTGGTGAAAAGTCCCTGTGGTCTTACGTGGGGAAGCCTATGTGGATTGAATCTCTGAGCTCCTCCATGTCTCTTGGTTCGTCACTTTCTGACTCTTGTCCTGGCTCCTTTGAAGTCTCTATCCATGGTTAAGCTGCTTGCTCACCCACATGTATGGCATTCACTATAGTCTCTATGCCTCACTTATCCTGCATCTTCCTTCATGTGCTGCAGGAATTCCTTAGCTAGTCCTTTAGATCAACTTATTTATTACTTTTTCCTTTGGCTTATCCTTGAACCTTACTTCAGGCTTTACAACTTTATTCTCTTGATGCCTCCTGGAACCCACTTGTAGGCTCCTTGCAACAACATATCAATATCTCATGAGCCTAGCGTTCACAGCTGTACTTAGTTTACCCATTAAAGTAAATTATGGTCTATTTCCCCAATCAGGCCCCAAATACATCTAAAGTCCCTAATTAATCATGTTTTTTAAATCTTCCCTACAATCCCAGCTGGGTGTATAACTCAATCCCGTTTCTTTTTTTTTTCTCCTTTTCTGTGCTTACTATGTAGCTAACCTGTCTTGGGGCTTTCACCTGCCTTGGCTTTTCTGTAAATCCCATCACTATCTTCATGATCCAGTTTGGCTCGCCCTTGCTGGCCCCCACTGGAGGTCCTGAGAAAAAGCCCCCCACTGGACCCTGTCTCTAGCATTGCCACTATGGCTCCCCCTGCTCAGTGGGAAACAATCAGGAAAGGCAAGGCAGGAAAGGAAAAGTTCAGCTTTTCCTAAAGGGCTGGCTGGATCTTCACTCAGGGCTCACCTGAACCTTCTGTCCCATTTCACACAGCTCCTGGCTCCACTGTGTTTTCTCTGTTCCTGGGGATGCCAAACACTGAAGGTCTTTCTGGTATCTGTTTAAACTTGCAGCTCTTTTTTCTCAGCCAATCAGAGCTGCCTTCCTGGGTCATGTGGTCCAGTGCCCCTGGGGGCTTGCTTGCCTTCTAACTTCTCCCTCCACTTTTTCCTGGGGTGCTCGAGATGTGCAGCTCTTCTGCACCTGCCTGGGTAAGTCTCTTGCTGGCATAGCCAGCCCTACAGGTCCATAGCAGGGATTGCCCCTAACCACTGCCACCCTGTCCCTTGCCTATTCTGCTCACTGCACGAGAAACTCCAGTAAGATTCCTCCTTATATAACCTGAGAAGAGACTACATGGCTCTCAACTGACACACAATCCCTGATGCAAGATCAGGCATTTTAGGTGAGGGTATAGTGATGAGGTGTGTGACATGACCAGAGTTGAGGATACAGGAATGGCTCTCTGTGTAGCTGCAGCGCAGCTGAGAATGGTGCACATCATGTGCAGCTCTGTCAGATCTTCCACAACTCTCTTCTGCTGACTCTGAAGCTGCTGAATAGCTAAAACATGAAATGTCTGAACCCCCTTTGATACTTTTTACTTCTCTACCTCTGGGTTTGGTCTCTCAATTTCATACTTAGTAACTAAGGTATTCTCCCTCTCTCCTCTTCATTCTTCCACAGCTTTTAATGTACTATTCATTCACTATCTGATACTCATCTCTTTATACCTCAAAGCTCTGTAATGTCTTTCCTATGACAGGTGAGCAGTGCTGCACTCAATATTCCACACAAGACTGAATATCAAAAGCATTATATTTTTCATATTATTCCCCATCCTACCACTTAAGCATCCTAGCATTATCTGAACTTTCTTTGAATACAGCTGTGCATTGAATGGATGCTTTAATAGAGCTGTCTACAACAAATAGGCTAGCTAGCATGGGAGTTTTCTCTCTGTACCCCTAGTGGTTAGGGCATACAACCTGGTGGCGGCAGGTATAGACTTGAACCCCCTCAGGCTTTGGACCCAGGTCTCTCACTGCCTGGGTTACTGCTATAATAATTATACATCACCACTACTCCCATTAAATGCTAAAGCATCTTGGGGGGTCTGATACTGTCAGCATATATTAGGCAAGTTGTGAGCTTGCCTGTCAGATCAAGCCTCTTTGACAATTTAGACATTGCTCTGGGTTTCTGGACCCCAGCGGGGCTTAGGCAGGAGCTAGTTAAGTGCTGAACTGCTTAGGCTAGAACAGTGCTGGACATGTACAGAAGTGCAACTGCAGGGATCAGGGGAACTTTCAGGTAAAAAGGGGTTATTAAGTTTAGATCGGTGGTTCTCAGCCTTGTTAGGTTCAGGGCACCCCTTCGAAAATGCCATCTCTCTGCTTTCAGTTGTATTTTGATTATAGAAAAATACTAGAGCAATTCTGCTGCAAAGAAAGATTACAAGTCAAAATGCTTTTCGTACTAAAGCTTCCTATTCTAAAGTTCTGGGTTTGTCTTTTCTATATTTATTTATTTATTTATTTCAATCATGAGGTGTTTGCACAATTGAGCAGCATCCTGTGCATCCTGTGACATCCTTCAAAGGATCTTGCAACACCCTGATTGAGAATTGCTGGTTTAGACATTTCAAGGATTAGGGGGTTATTGGGTGGGCAGGTTTTGGATTGTGATATTGGACTTCTGCATATAAAGGTCTGCCCAAATTCTGTTTTAGGTGCCTAAATCCTTTGCTGGATCTTCCCTTTGTCTTATCTATGATTGTTACCACTTCACTCACCTTGCCTTTCCTGATTGTTAATAAAACAAATAGAATGGGACTAAGTGCAGAACTTTGGGGCATTTGCAGTCAACCTTTGCCTATGATGAAAATGGACCATTTAATCCTAGTCTTTGTTTTGTCTCCTGGCAAATTTTTGATTCATAACAATGCTGCTTACCCAGGACCACTTACCTTACTTAATAGCCTCATGTGTGGGGGATTGTTGGAGGCCTTTTAAAAGTCTTAAGTAGTATGAACAGGTTCATCTTGATCCACAAACATACTGATTCATTCCAAGGATGGGGAGAATAATGAAGCAGTATTTTCTTTTGCAGAAGCTGCTCTGCTTAAAGCTTAGAAAAAGGAAAATATCTCAAATGCCACAATATTATAATGATCAATTCAAAGAATTAGCTAGGTACAGACTTCCGTGTGTGTAATTCCTTAGGACACCTTTAGACACTTTAAAAATGTGTCTACACTATTTGCTATCATTGGGCGCATCCAGATGAGGGTGAATATGCCTGTTGCAGCTTCTCAAAGCGGCTCTTTCAGGGGGAAATAAGAGCAGGGCAAGGCTGCAGTGGTGGATGGGCCCAGGCTCGGGCCCAGGATTTGGTGGGGCCATGGATGGGGTGACCAAAAACAAAAAGGTGGGGGGTGAAATTCAATCAGAACTTCAGGAGGAGGTTCTGGAGGTGGAAGTGGAGAGGCTGCAGCCTGGTGCACTCAAGGGTCATGTGTGCCAGGGTTTCCCTCTGCCCTCAGAAGGGGCAGGAGACTGGGGTGTCTGCAAAGCTTGCCATACACAGGCCTATGGCGACAGCTCCATGGAGAAGCTGCCAGCTGAGGTCCCCAGTGGCATGTGGGATGAGGGTGGAGTAGCTGAAAGGGGTTGGCTAGATGCCAGAGGAGTGGGCCTGGGCAAAGTGTGGCAAAGAGATATAAACCCAGTCCCACAGTGGCACGCCTGCTCCTTCCCAACCTTCCTATAGGTAAAGCAGGGGGGCCGGTAGGGTGACAGGCATGACAGACTTCCATCTGAAGATGCCCACAGTGGTCTGGTTCCAGTCCCTGCCCAACTGGTCTCACCAAGGACCAGGCAGTTGATGGTGCCAATGTAAGTGGTCACCTGGCGGAAAAAAACCATGAACTCCGGGTCCTTTGCAGGGGCATACACATTAAGAAGGTTCAGGACCAGCCCCTGCACTTGGACCCAGAGGTGCAGCAGGCGGCCTGGCACCACCTCAACATCCTGGAGAGCTTCTGGCTGCAGGCTGGGGAAGAACAGGGTGGCCACTCCACAAGAGGTGGCCAAGAGGTGATTAAAACAGACCCTGCCTCTCCACTCTAGCCGCCAATTAGGCTTGTCAGTGAGAGTCATCAGGGTCTCCTGCAAGAATATTATGGGGTACCCCCCCCCCCGAAGGAAGGAGAGAACCCAGCATCTCCAGAGACCCTTCCAGCAGCTGTGGACATTGAGGGCTGTGATCTTATATGACCTCAAGGCTGGCGGGTGGTGGGGGGGAGTGGAGTGGACAGTTCAGCAGGGGCCTTGCACATTTCAACACCTGGTGTGGGGTTTGCTGGCTTGCGCGGCACCCTCCCATAAGTATAGAGGGTGTCTATGAAACTGCAGGCCTGCCTACAGATCCAGGTGTTGCACATTTTGGGTCCCTTACCTTCCCCTGCCAGCACCCTCGTAGTGGTGAGGACGCTGTCAAAAGTCTTCCCAGCAGGTCAAGGTGAGCTGTATCTTGCTGGCAGACTGCCGGGTGTACTTGTGGTCAAGAAATACAAGTAGCTTACCTTGGGATTGCTGGGACCGAGAAGTCTGCAGGCTCTATGGAGCCTGCTGGTTCTTGGGTATCCTCCTCTTGGTCCTGGGGCTCAGCAAACTCCTTAGGCATTGTCTGAACCCCCCGGTCCGCTAAGACCCCGGACTCTTGTTGGGATTGGGAGAGCTCTGCAGCCTCTTGGGACAAGGATGGGGGTAAAGATGCAGGTGGAGCTCATTCACAAGATGTTAGAGTAGAGCTGAAGTCCCGGGGGGGGGGGTCTCTGTGGGGTGCCTGATAAGATTGGCCTGTTGATCAGGGGACCCCACCCCAACCCCCTCTGGTATGGGACCATGGGGCAGCCTGGAAGTGAGGTGTTTCTGCGAGGGGGAGGGAAGAGACACATCAGGCACTAGGGTGGCTTTGGTCTGCCTTGGGATTCTGGGAAAGGGGACCTCCTTCAGGACTGACTGGGATGAGCCCCAGGGCCCCTGTCTCCCCAAGATCATCAGAGGGGGAGGGCTCCACTGTCGGACCTTCTTTTGGGTCTGCCTCAGCCTCGGTGCCCATGGTGTCAGGGGGTAGGCCCTGGCGAGCAGAGTGAGAGGCTTCCTCCATGGGTTCCTGTTTGAGGGCTGTCCAGCAGCCTTGAAACCTCCTCCATGGGGGTCATCTGTTTGATCTTTCCTGGGGGTAGGGTCTTAGGCGCAGCCAGGGAAGCCCCTGGAAGCTGGGCCACTCCTTCCCCTCCTATGGTGGTCTTGGGAGGGGGAGAGGAGTCCTCCATGGCAGAGGGCTTCAGCTGCACCAAGGCCCTCCTCTTGGTTTTGTGCCCAGAGAGGACCTGCACCCACTCATCCATGGGGAGGTCCTCAGGTAGACAGGCACCAGGCGAAGGAGAAGAGGGTTGGGGGGGTGGGGCAGTTACAGTGTTACCAGATTTGCCTGCTACTTTGGGGTGTGCTCATTTATTAGGGCTAGGGTCTTGGTAATTCTATCAATGTGCTGCTTGTGTTACTTGTGTTTCTATATGGAGCTGTATCTCTCTCTTCTGCAAGCCCTCACTCCCTGATGGAGCTATCTTGCAGGACTCAGTTCAGTTGGGCTGGGTTCCTCCAGTCCCCAAATCAGTCATACACACAAACACACACAGATTAACGTGACACGCCTGACCTGGCTGGGTTGATCAGCATGGACTGGCTGACACCTTCATATGCCAAGAATCAGTTCATCAGAGCAACAATAAACCATAGTCAGACACAAGCACACAGTTAAACAGAATAGCTCTGAATCTGGGTGGGTGTCCAGATGACACCCTCATGGGCCAGCATTCAATTCATTAGGGCACGTCTGAGCCAAACTGGGTCAATCAGCCTGTACAAGCTGATTCCCTTATGTGTTTCGAACTCAGCATGTCCCAATCTTTTAGCCTCTTGATGAGCAGACCCCACAGTATTTCTGGGCTTCACAGGGATCTTTAGCTTAGGTGAAAGG